>NW_006202893.1:0-335 GCF_000334495.1 Tupaia belangeri chinensis
ACATCTGCTTCCACACCCTGAAGCTGACCACACCCACCTACGGAGACCTCCACCACCTGGTGTCGGCCACCATGAGTAGTGTCACCACCTGCTTGCGCTTCCTGGGCCAGCTGAATGCCGACCTGCGCAAGCTGGCCATGAACAGGTGCCCTTCCCGCGCCTGCACTTCTTCATGCCCAGCTTCACGACCCGGACCAGCCAAGGGCAGCCAGCAGTACCGCGCGCTCATGGTGCCCGAGCTTATCCAGCAGATGTTCGACTCCAAGAACATGATGGTCGCCTGCGAGCCCCGCCACGGCCGCTACCTGACGGTGGCTGCCCTCTTCCGCAGCCCC
>NW_006202893.1:366-607 GCF_000334495.1 Tupaia belangeri chinensis
GGATGCTCAACATGCAGAACAAGGACAGCAACTACTTCGTGGAGTGGATCCCCAACAACGTCAAGACGGCCGTGTGCGACATCTCACCTCGTGGCCTCAAGATGTCAGCCACCTTCATTGGCAACAGCACGGCCATCCAGGAGCTGTTCAAGCGCATCTCGGAGCAGTTCACGGCCATGTTCTGGCGCAAGTCCTTCCTGCACAGGTACGCGGGCGAGGGCATGGATGAGATGGAGTTCAC
>NW_006202894.1:0-659 GCF_000334495.1 Tupaia belangeri chinensis
CCCCAAGGCAGGCCCCTCCACATTTCACACTAGCTAGCGGTTCTGTCTGGATCCGGGCTCGCCAGGGAAGCGGGAAGAAGTCCCAAGCTTCAGGACCCAGTGGAGGGGAAGGGGGTGGGAGGCAAAGGCGAAGGAAAGGGCGACCCTGCTGAGACAGCCCCTGAGACTGGAGACTGGGGCTGCCGCTTGATCAGGCTTTCCTTTTCCCTTCTCTAGAATCCCCGTCTGAGCTGGGTGGGGAAAGGGGCGGAAGGCCGGCTTCTCCTTTAGGGTCTGTGATTGACTGCTTTCCAGGTGCCAGGCTGCAACCCACCCCACAGAGCTCAGGGGCAGCAAGGAGCGCCCCACCCCCGTGGAAGGTGGGGGTTCCCTCTGTGTTCCTGAGGAAAACTGATGGTTGGACTGATCAGGATTGTGGGTCAATTGCAGACGGTTTTCTTTTGTTTAATTAGCTCCACCTACAAGAGCTGGCTCAAGGTAACTGCCCATAGATTGACCTTTTTAAAAAAAGAATTATTTAATTTGGGTCCCGCAGGTGGGATGGTGGTTAAGGCACTGGACTCCCACAAGTTAATCCTGGACCTGGTAGTTTAGTTTCTCATTTCCTCTCTCTCTCTCTCTCTCTCTCTCTCTCTCTCTGAGCAAATTAAAATAATAAA
>NW_006202894.1:727-991 GCF_000334495.1 Tupaia belangeri chinensis
AGAAATCACCCCCCCAGGGTGGATTGCCACAATGAAATCCCTTCTCCTCCATTCTTCTCTCAGGATCTTGGGCACGCACACACTCCCGGCATGTTTAAGCCTCAGGGTCCAGGACTTGAACTGTGGTCGACTACATGGGAGTCCAGTGACATAGTCATTACGCCAACTGCTGGTCCTGTATTTATTATTATTTTTAAATTTGGTCAGAGAAAGATGGAGGGGGAGAAAGAGAGAAGGGAGGAACCAGCAGTTGGTGTAATGGCT
>NW_006202895.1:0-238 GCF_000334495.1 Tupaia belangeri chinensis
ACTTAGGATAACATTAATAAAAATGTCAGGTAGATACTGAACCATTTTAAAACATGATACTGTATGCAAAGCACATTAGAAAGATATAACTTTATTTTACTTCTTAAGGGGTTAAAATATTATGTTAAGAATAATATTTTTTCTTAAGATAATATTTTTAATTCCATGACCATAGATAGTGATTTTGGTGTCTTTTTATAAGCTATTTGTATTTCTGTCTGTTCCTTTATTTTGGGAT
>NW_006202895.1:671-1256 GCF_000334495.1 Tupaia belangeri chinensis
TTGAAACTGGTCTAGAACTTAATGCCACCCTTCAGCCCTGTATTCTTTCCAAATTATTGTATTAACTTCAGTATTCTTCACATATTATTCTTTCTAACTCTATAAAAAACTAAACTATAGGACCAGCAGATGGGATAGTTGTCATGGACTTCCATATGGGAAACTGTGATTCAAGTTCCAGACCTGGTGACTTGAAACTCATGCCAAGTGCATGTGTGTGTGTGTGCCCAAGATCCCAGGAGGAGAATGGAGAAGTACGAGGTTGTGGCATGACCACACCCCTGGAGGTTGATATCTCCCTTTCCATCTCTCTCTCTCTCTCTCTCTCTCTCTCTCTCTATCTCTCTAGCAAGCACAGGTGCCCTAAGGCAAAAATGTCTCAAAAAAGAATAAATAAATAAATAACCTAGAGTTTATTTATTTATTTATTTATTTATTTTCAAGGCTGACTATATAAAATGTAGAAATTTATTTTAATATCTTTATCTTTTCAGCCTCTTGAGAGGAAATTCAGCTTCTTTGACATATTTCACATTATTTAACTTTATTTTACTTCTTTGGGGTTAAAATATTAATTTAAGATCA
>NW_006202896.1:0-811 GCF_000334495.1 Tupaia belangeri chinensis
ATGATGCTTAGGGCAGGAATGTAAATTGAGTCACAAAGAAAAGTTTCAGGAAAAAAATATATATCTATTAAATGATTGCAGTATGATATGTAGCTCCAGCTAGGTACTATTTTATAGGATGCGTAACGTTAGACTTGTTAGAAATGTGTGTGTCACCTGTGTTTGCTATGAGGGTATTTGGATTTATTAGGGTCTTTGGTGATTCAATAAAATGTGGGGGGGGAAACAGTATAGAAAGCAAACATCGATACTGGAGACAGTGTGGGAGGAGAGTGGGAGATGGCAGAGGGTAAGAAATAGGGAATCAAGAATGGGGGAAAAAGCAAAACATACAGAAAGCAAGAAATGGAAGATCATTTGCTGACAATAACATGTTTGTTGATGTGCTTGATTGAGACAATATACAGTGTATTCTGGATGGAAAATCTTATTTTGTATGCTGTAATGATGTAGAGTGAATGAATGCAAATAAATAAATTGAAATAAGAAAAAAACAAACAACCATTAGAATGGGAGAAGCTTTTGTAAACTGTCTCAGCTTAGGAATTGATTACCAGAATACACAGAGAATTCAAGTGCTCACCTGAATAAAAATGATTAGCCCAATCAAAAGATGGGTAAATGAGCTGAACAAAAATCTCTCTAAGGAATATATATGAATAGCCAAAAAGCATATGAGGAAATGTTCAATATCCCTCATAAACAAGATGCAAATTAAAACCACAATGAGATATCACCTGTCCCCTGTCAGAATAGCAAAGATTTTAAAAAAATAAAAAATGATCAGTCTTGGTGGAGTTGTGGTGAAAAG
>NW_006202897.1:0-928 GCF_000334495.1 Tupaia belangeri chinensis
AAAAATTTTACCTTAGTAGAAGTTAAAGAGGAACCAATAGAACCCATCTACATATGAAATGACAGAGTCACAGTAGTTTATTTGGTCTGTCGTAATGACAAGCCCTTGGTTTACCGTAATGACAAGATACTCTTTGTTGCTCTCATAGAGTCAAGGCCTGACAGTATATTACTTATATAATTTATACTTTTGTGAAGACAGAACACCTACCCATTTCCTTCTCATTTTCTTTTAATTTCTCTGAAAAAGAAATTAGACCAAAATTTGGACCATTTGGAAAAACAAACAGAAAAAATTTATTACGCATAAATTGAAGTAAATTGCAAATGACCTAGTAGAGTTTTAAATACAGTATTATGCTAAGGGGAAAGGTTTGTTCTACATAATGCAAAGATAATGATACCCTTTCCTAGTTACTGTCTAAAACTGAATTTGCTATAATGATATATTTTGTAGGTGAGTCAAGATTAAAGACTCACCATCTTTTTCAATTTTTTTCTGCAACATTAACAGGAAAAATATTGATTAATAAATAATTGAAGTAAAAGTAAAACCAAAATTACAAAGGATCAATACTAACTTTCTTTGCAGGAAAGTTCTATTTGTACATAATACCAAGGTTCCAAAACTATTGCCTTGATATGATTCAGAACTGGTTTTCCTTCATTATAAATTTGAGGCTGGAGATAAGATATCCACCTTTTTTTCTTTTCTATTTACATTAATCATTGTACATCTTTACAGTGCATAACTAAACCCTGACATTTGATACAATGTGTATGAATATATATCACTTTTAACTTCCTTTTTTTCTCTGAAAAGATTTAGACAAATTCATTTGTTTCAAATAAATTAATACAATTTACAAATAAATTAAGTAAGTTCAAATTGATTATATTACTAATTGTATTCCTACTGTAAAGATGAA
>NW_006202898.1:0-695 GCF_000334495.1 Tupaia belangeri chinensis
TCTATTCCATAAAATTCTTGAAGAAACTTTCGAAGTCTAGAAAGGCATTCAAATACCCAGACCCAAAAAATACAAAGAACTTCAGGTAGAATTAATCCAAGAATATCCTCTTCATGGCACACCACAGATATATTAGCCAAAACCCACAAAGACAAGATACTAAGATTGGCGTAATGACTATTTAGTGGACTCCTATGTAGTTGACCCTGATTCCAGTCCCAGACCCAGTGGCTTAAACTCACGCGGGGTGCATGTACATGCGTGCCCAATATCCTGAGAGAAGAAAGGAGGAGATGGGACCAGCAGTTAGCATAATGGCTATGTCACTGGACTCCCACACAGTTGACTGCAGTTCGAGTCCCGGACCCGGTGGCTTAGACTCACATCGGGTGCGTGTGCCTGTGTGCCCAAGATCCCAAGAGGAGAATGGAGGAGAAGGGATTGCAGCATGGCCATACCCCCTGGGGGGTGATTTCTTGCTGTCTCTCTCTGTCTCTCTCTGTCTGTCTGGTGAGCACACATGCCCTATAGCAAAAACCTCTCCATAAATAAATGAATAAATAAATAAATAAATAAAGAGGAGAAAGGAGGAGAAAGGATTGTGGCATGGCCACCCCCTGGGAGATGATTTCTTGCTTTCTGTCTCTCTGTCTCTCTCTATCTTTCTGGTGAGTGCACATGCCCTATAGCAAAAA
>NW_006202898.1:1180-1426 GCF_000334495.1 Tupaia belangeri chinensis
TCCATACAATGGTAAACCAAAAAAAAAACCAGGAGTCACTATACTGAGTTTGGACAAAATAGACTTTAAGACAAAAACCATAAGAAGACACAAAGAAGGGCATTATATAGTAGTAAAAGGGATAATTCACCAAGGAGATATAATGCTTATAAATATCTATGCACCCAAGTCAGGAGCACCCAGATATGTAAAGGAAAGACTGCTAGGTCTAAACAGAGACATAGACTGTGAAACAAAAGTTGTTGG
>NW_006202899.1:0-556 GCF_000334495.1 Tupaia belangeri chinensis
GTAAAGGCAACTCATCAAAAAGGAAAAAAAATCATGCATACATAAGAAAATAACAAGTAGCCATATGCTAGGAATATTTTTCTCTAGTAACCAACTTCTTTTCTAGTAAATTATAATAAAAATAAATTACCTTTCAGGTTTTTTGCCCATTTCTCTGTGTTGTGTTAGAATAGTCAACCTCATTTTATTCAGATTAGAAGACATTTTCCAAATCCTCATTTCTTTCTAAAAATAGCTGTATGAATTCGTAAGAGAATAGTATCTTCCCTACTAGGAACAAAGGGCCCTGAACATTTATTATACTTTCTAATCACATATATTATATCCTGTAATTGGACTCTGTCCAAGGTTAATTCTTGCTTAATTAAGTGCACTGGGATTTCTGCAAAATTTTAAAAGAACCACTGTATGGAAACAAGGAGAAGTCAACAGTTTCAGAATCATTATGGAATTATGGAATTTTGCCAATCAAGAATAAAACTGCTATTGTTTTTCCAAAGAAGGTACTTGTCACTTATTTACCCTCTGTGTCACACCAAGATTTTTCTTCCTTTAA
>NW_006202900.1:0-201 GCF_000334495.1 Tupaia belangeri chinensis
TGTTTTAGCTAAAGGCGCTATGCGACAACCGAGTTGGCCTGAGTAAGCGCTTCTCGCACATCGGCGACCAGAAGTTCATCGCCGGTGATCTGCCCAGCCGAAGGATTGAGCAGGCGATGCGCCATGGACGCCCAGTGGGCGGTAGTCGTCGCCCCCGAAACCTCGTGCGGCCAAGCACCGGCCTGGAAGTCGGCAGCCGAT
>NW_006202900.1:348-646 GCF_000334495.1 Tupaia belangeri chinensis
GATTGCGCGGGAGTTCGACGATGTCGAGCGACTCTACGCCCTGATCAGACATCGGCGCCGTCGTCACCTCATCGGTCTCGATTCCCAGCACCTCGGCCAATTCCTCACGCACAATAGCGTGAACCTCGTCATAGCTAAGCGGATTGCTCATGGGTATCAGAGTGCCTTTCATCTCTGCCGTCTGGTTCGCTCCGGGCGAGCCGAAAATGGCTCTGCCACTTGGCGATAGATTCGAACTTCGATCAGGTGACAACGTTGGCACTTGGCGATCACTCGCCGTGAACCTGATATCACAAAC
>NW_006202901.1:0-1083 GCF_000334495.1 Tupaia belangeri chinensis
CACATGGCTGACCACGGTTCAAATCCCAGAATCCTGGTGGGTTTCTTTCTTTCTCTTTCTCACTTTCACTCTCACTCTGTTCCTCTCTGGTAAATAAAAATAAATAAAAATAAATAAATTTAAATAAGTATAATTTTAAAAAAAGAATTGAACCTTAAGGTTAAGCTTATCTACTATTTTTTATATCAGATATATTCTGTGAAGATAATTATATTCATTCAGAATATAAATATGAAACTGTAGAAAATTTTATCAAAATGCTGTTTCTTATTAGATGAAAACAGTTATTCTGATACTTTATTCTTAGAAAATGACATTTTCTTCAAATGAAATATCATGTAAAATTTAGTATATAAAACAAGAAAATGCAGAGCAGCATGGGCTGAAAGGGGAGGTGTGGGATTGGGTAGGTATAAGCAGAAGCTTAGAGTAGCACCATATATTGGGTTGTTGGAAAAGTCATGACATATTTTTCTATGTAAAAATGTGTCCTGACTTTTGTGACTACCCAGTGTTTTACTTCTGTCCACCTGTCCCTCATAGCCTCTTGAGGGATTTTGTCTCCACCCTGCTTAGGAAGATCACTGGAGTGAAAGAGCTTGGTACAATGGAAAGAATATTTTCCTGGGGATCAGAAAGCCTCATTTTTAACCTGCTCTTTCTCCATTCAGGAGTGGGAAATTGGAAAATGGATAAGTCGCTTAATCAACCACTTTTTTGTCTCTGTCTTAAGTGTATCAATTTCAGAAGGTCGTTTAAGTTAGAGCCTTCTGGGACCAACATAATGGTTATGTCGCTGGACTCCCACATAGTCAAACTTGATTATAGTCCTGCACCCGCCAACTTAAAATTTATGCCAGGCACTTGTGGTGCGTGCGTGCCCAAGATCCTGAGAGAAGAATGGAAGAGAACGGATTGCAGAGTAGCCATCTTTCCTGAGGGGTGATTTCTTGCCTTCTGTCTCTCTGGAGAGTGTACATGCCCCATAACAAAAATCTCTCTAAAGATAAATTTAAAAAATAATAAATTAGGGACTCTTAAGGTCTTAACCAATTCCTGATTTCTGATTTTGAATTAGAGAAT
>NW_006202902.1:0-766 GCF_000334495.1 Tupaia belangeri chinensis
TGTTTCTCAGCTTCCATACATTGAGTGTCTATAGGGGTCTAGCTGCACATTAGAGAAACATCTGAATAGTTTTAAGGTCCTAGTAAACCTCAACATCCACTGAAATATTAAAGAAACTCATCCTCATATCTGAATCCAAATCTCTGTGAAAACTACATTGCAAAACAGAGTAGTAGAGGAGAAATAGGCATAGAACTACCTCACAGGTACGTGAAGTTTATGACATGACAGTAGCAGAAATCTCCAAATTAGCTGAGCACAAATATGCCATCAATTGATGGAAAATCAGAGAAGGGAGACTGCACGGTGAGCAGCAGTGGTGAGCCAGGCTCATCTCCTCCCATACATCTCTCAATTCTCAACTGAAACCCTGTCACTCAGCCCAGGTGCTAGAAACTGTGAGGCCTTTGAAATATCCAGTTCCATCATCAAAAGTGCAGATAACTTGATAAGGATCAGAGAAATGGAACTACAGAAATATTGCAGGTCATCTCCTCCTGCACATCTTTGATACTCAGAATTAACTCCAAGAAAGTACAAAGTAATGTATAATCTATCAGATTATTATCACAAGAAATATGGGAAACCAAAAAAAAGGAAAAATCTCTCCCCCAAGGGGAAAGAATAGCCCTTCATCATCCACAGACAGTACAATGGGACTTGTAGCCATGTCAGACAAAGGATTTAGAATATTTATAGTGACAAAGGTAAAAGAGATGCAAGAGAAAAGATAAAAACTCCAGAAGATGCATAAGAAAAGAGACAA
>NW_006202903.1:0-1046 GCF_000334495.1 Tupaia belangeri chinensis
TTCTATAACACAATGTTATGTACTTTCTCCTAACAAGATTTTTTTTTCTTTTTTTGGAGCGGTTTTTGTTATAGAATGCGTGCACTCAATAGACAAACAAAGAGAGACAGAGAGACAGAAAGGGAGAAATCACCCCCTGGGGGAATGGCCATGCCACAATCCCTTCTTCTCCATTCTCCTCTCGGGATCTTGGGTATGCATGCACACACGCCTGGCATGAGTTTAAGCCCCCGGGTCTGGGACTCGAACCACGGTTGACTATGTGGGAGTACAGTGACATAGCCATTACGCTAACTGAGGGTCCCCTTTACAGAATTTTACCCTCTACAATTAGTAACAACATAGGACACAAGATGTGAATAACAAATTAATTCTCTGTCATTTTAGGATAGAACATATGATAAGAATAAAAATTTTGTGGAAAATTAGTTTCTATTTTACTAGGTGATGAAATGGAGAGCTATGGAGGCCAAGAATTCAGAATAACGGGGGCCTATGATAATTTGGACACCATGAAAAGCCTATATAATTATTGACCTTTATATTCAATTATTTTAAATGTACTGAAATTGACGGGGTATAGAAGTGTAAGAAGTATAAGTTTAATGACATGGAAAAACCTGATTGATCGTTAATGAAGACAACTAGAAGGAAAAATAGTGACTTTGCTGCATGTGGCCTGGGATGGAGTTAGAGAAAATGATGTATCAGATACTGGAGGATAGCAAAGACTAGATTTGGAGATTTTGTTTTAAATCTTAAAAAGAAAATGAGTCAATTAAAATATATCAATTTTCTTGAGGGAGTCAGCAGCCATTCCAAATGTTCTCCTGTAGCAGTAGAGATTTCCTGGTGGGATGAAGTGGGCACAGAAATCGTATTAGAATTTGATTAGGGCCAGCCAGGTAGCATGGTGGTTAAGGTGGCAAGATCACAAGCAGCTAACTACACAGTTTGAGGTTCAGTCTTGGCAGCTTGGAAAACACACTGGGTGCATGGATGTACATGCCCAAACAAATCTTGAGGGGAGAATGTGGAAGGAGGGA
>NW_006202904.1:0-252 GCF_000334495.1 Tupaia belangeri chinensis
TGTCTAAGATTAAAAGAAAAAATGATAAGTGCTGATGGGAGTGTGGTGAAAAGGGAACTCTCAGGGTCAGCAGGTGGCTTGATAGTTAAGCGCACTGGACTCCCACAGTAAGTTGGCTGTGGTTCGAGTCCCTGACCTAGAGGCTTTCTCTCTCTCTCTCTCTGTAAATATTACAATAATGATAACAAATAAAGTTAAATGAAATAATTCTAAAAAAAAAAAAAAAAAAAAAACATGTCTATTTTAAAAAAA
>NW_006202905.1:0-781 GCF_000334495.1 Tupaia belangeri chinensis
AATTTTTAAAACTAGGTTAGAAAATTCTAATTTGAATCTCAGGTTCATACTTAAAAATTTACACATGGAAAGATAGAATGTTGTAAATATATTTGTCAAAGCATCTTGTCTCAGAGCATTTAGTAATAGGCTGTGGGTCATGTAACAAGAAACCTACATTTGTTGCTTATGATCTCATCCAAATTATCTTTGTACTTGTGTTGGATCAAAAATCCATATCCAAGTTAAATTTTAGAGAAGAGTGGGAAATTACTGTCTTCTGATTCAGGTAAGGAACCAATTCTGTTGAATTTAACTTCTCAATGATAATGTTTTCCTTTTGCTTCCTAGGTTGAGAGAATTATTGACAAAAGGAAAAATGAAAAGGGTAAAACTGAGTATTTGGTTCGATGGAAGGACTATGGCAGTGAGGAAGACACATGGGAGCCAGTGCTGCACCTCAAAAATTGTAAGGATTTCACCCGAGCTTTCAATAGACATCATACTAAAAAGAAGAGAGTAAGCAAACTGACCAGGAGATGCAGGGCCTCCTCAAAGAAGTCTCAAAAAAACATTTCCAGATCCACAAAAACGATATTGTCTCTTACCTCTCCTAAATTGATAGAGATTGACAAGACCCCTGAGCACCAAAAAGATCCACTCTTTGGCAGCAGTCAAAATGTCAAGAGAAACTCTATCTCATCTCTCACAGGCCAGAAGACTATGGAGGATAAAAAGACCACTTGTGCAGGCCCATGAAGTGTGAGATGATAGAAAATGACATTCAAAAAGAGAGCCTGCA
>NW_006202906.1:0-1244 GCF_000334495.1 Tupaia belangeri chinensis
TTTTATTCCTGTAAAATTTGAAAGACTGACAATAGAAATATTTAATCTTTACATTAAAATGTTAATTCACTTAAAAATTTCATAGACATTTTATGAATACTTATTTTATTAAGTACAAGTTTAAGGTCTTAAATTATCTGAAAAATTTACTTGTAAATACTCCATTTAAAATTACTTAAAAATATTTAAACAATTTATTAAGCTACCTTATGTGTCAAAAATTTACTTAAGTAATGTGAACTTGAAAGGTATTTAATTTGTTTGAACATGCTAATTATAAACTTTCTTAATGCTTTACACCACATTGACACACAAAATACAATACATGTCATGTATGTATACACACATGCAAACAAAAGCTCTTGTAATATTTTGAGAAGTATTTTTTTTCCATTTTTCTTTTCCTATTTGAATGAAGATTTTGAGATTAACTCTTAGATATTTATTTCTTATCTCAGGCTCTGTTAGAAGAAAACAGCTTTTAAGCAATCTTGAATACCTTTAGCAAGCAGAAGGGATCCTGCAGAGCTGAGAATATTCCAAAATTTAACCCTATAAAGGCAGGTATTGAATATATAGCCAGATTGAGCAAAACCACAAAGACAAGATACTAAGATTGGCAAGAGAGAAATGTCAAGTTACGTGCAAAGGATATCCGATCAGGCTGACGGAGGATCTCTCATTGGAAGCAATGTGAGCAAGGAAAGAATGGGGAAATATATTCAAAGTGTTAAGGGAGAAGCAATTGAAACCAAGGATACTATACCCGGTTAGATTATCCTTCATATGGGAAGAAAAGACAAGAACATTCTCAGATAAACAAAACCTGGAAGAATTTACCAACAACACACCAGATCTTCAAGAAGTTCTGCAGGGAGTGCTATACCAGGAAAATTAAATACAGTCACACAAAAGTGTGTTAAAAAACTAAGAAAATGGCCAACTTAATTGTGGGGACAAGTCTGGAGTTGAATATTATATCCCAGAATTTAATTGGGAAAATCAAATCACAACAGAAGATAGATTAAGTACATGAGACTGAACTGGTGAAATAGAATTTTATGACTGTTGACTATAACATTGCTGATTGTCTTCTAGGCTTTGTTTTCCGGTTTTAAGAATTTTTGTCTTGTCTTGAACTGCCGTTAGGTTCATGTACTTACTATGTTAACAGAATCCCAACCTGTTTCCTGGTTTTAAGTTTAAACTATAATTCCTTAGCATTTCCTTGATTTATTAAAGCT
>NW_006202907.1:0-1562 GCF_000334495.1 Tupaia belangeri chinensis
TTGGTGTATAATTGCTCATAATATTCTCTGACGATGTTTCATATTTCTGTTATATCTGTTGTAAGGATGCCTATTCCCTTGCTGATTTGATTTATCTGGTTTCTTTCTCTGTTCTTGATTAATCTAGCTAATGGGTGTCAATTTTGTTTATCTTTTCAAAGAACTAGCTTTTTTTTTTTTCCCCCTGTATAGATCTTTTATTCTCTGTTTCATCTATTTCTCCTTGAATCTTTATTATTTCTTTTCTGGAATTTTTGTTGTTGTCATTGTTCTTCCAGTTCCCTGAGTTGTGTCATTAGGTTGTTTATTTGCCACATTTCTGTTTTGTTCTTTTGTGCACTAATTGCGATGCACTTTTCTCTTATGTTTGCTGTGTCATGTAGGTTATAAACACTTGTTTGTTCATTATCATTGGTTTCTATAAACCTTTTAATTTCAGTCCTAATTTCTTTTATAGTTGTAAAGGTAAAGTTATTTTATTTTTTATTTCTGGAGAGGTTTTTGCTATAGGGCGCATGTGCTCGCCAGAAAGGGAGACAGGAAGACTGTAGTTGTAAAGTTTTTTAGGAGTAGGTTGTTTAGTTTCCATTTGTTCGTGAATTTTCAAGAACTCTTTCTGTAGTTGATTTGAAATTTGATTACATCATGGCCGGAAAAGATGCTAGATACAGTTTCTATAACATGGAATTTGTAAAGGCTTGTTTCGCATTCTATCATGTGGTCATTCTTTGAAAATGTTCCATGTAGGAGTGAGAAAAATGTATCAATTTTGATTCCATTGTGGTTGGTAAAGATACTGGATATGGTTTTTCTATATTTAAATATTTGTTTTATTTTATTCTATTTTTAGGAGAGATTTTTGCTGTAGAATGCATGTGCTAACCAGAGAAACAGAGACAGAAAGTAAGAAATCACCTCCCCCTGCCCCCCAGGGAGGATGGCCACACCACAATCCCTTCTCTTCCATTCTCTTCTCAGGATTTTAGATGTGCAAGCACATGTGCCCTGGCATGAGTTTCTAGCTGCCGGGTCCAGGACTTGAATCACAATTGACTACATTGGAGTCCAACAACACAACCGTTAGGCCCTCTACTGGTCCCACTAGATATTTGAATTTTTAGAGGCTTGTTTTGTGCCCTATCATGTGGTCAGTCTTCAGAAATGTTCCATGTGAGAGTGAAAAAAATGTATATTCTGTGGTAGTTGGGTGAAATACTCTGTAGATTTCTGTCAAGTCCATTTCATGTATGGTATCATTTAAATTTTTATCTCTTTATTTTTTGTCTAAATAATCTGTCCAGAGCAGAAAGTGGGGCGTCGAGCTCTCCTACAGTCACTGTTTTGCATTCTCTCTCTCCCTTGAGACCTAACAGTCTCTCTTTGATGTACTTAGGTGCTCCAGTGTTGGGTGCATAGATATATACAAATGTTATATCTTCTTGGCAAACAAGTCCTTTTAGTACTATGTAATGCCCGTCTTTGTCTCTTCTTACATCTTTCATCTTAAAGTCTATTTTTTTTATTTCTTTGATTATTTTTTGTCTAAATAATCTGTCCAGAGC
>NW_006202908.1:0-4211 GCF_000334495.1 Tupaia belangeri chinensis
TAGTCGACCGTGGTTTGAGTCCTGGGCCCTGTCGTGGTTTAAACTCACGCCAGGCGTGTGTGTGTGTGTGTCTCCAAGGTCCTGAGAGGAGAATGGAGGAGGAGGGATTACAGCATGGCCATACCCTCTGGGGGGAGGGGGTGATTTCTCACTTTCTGTTTCTCTGTCTTTCTGGCAAGCGCACGTGCCCTACGGCAAAAACCGCTCAAAAAAAAAAAAAATGAAGAAAGAAAAGAAAATATGGTAATCTGGTAACCATACTTCCGATTCTCCTAATGTTAGGACCAGTGGGTACAGGAGTAATGCGATGTTCTGTGAGGCTGGCCCGCAGGGAAAGGTCCCCAGTTTGCGTCCTGAGGCTCCCTTCACACAGCAGGTACGTACACACCCATGTCCCAGGCTGGCTGAGGCTGGGACTGAATTATGACATGAAGACCTCTCTCTCTCTCTCCCCCCTTCTCTCCTCTCTCATGTAAGTAAATAAATAAACATTTTAAAAAGAAAGTAGTACATATTTGAACATGTTGGCACAAAGCAAACACACAAAAACAATATTTTTCACAGGTTTAGGAGCTTCCTTTAGAAAATCCCTGTCTGGGTTGGGCCTTGGCCCACTCCGCCCCTTGTGCATGATGCAGGCTGCCCACCTGATCCTGCCACTCATCGGGGCCAGCTCCTGCTCTTCTTCTAGCAGACAGCTCCAGTTTGCATCCACAGAGGACCCTACTCAGCCCACTCTTTCTCAAAGCTATATCAGAAAATCCTCATCGTTGGGCCAGCCCCCTGACCTAGTTGTTAAGGTGGCTGAATCTCACATGATCAACTATGTGATTTGAATCCCTGACCTGTTGGCTTGAGAAATACCCTGTTTGTGTGTGTGTGTGTGTGTGTGTGTGTGTGTGTGCGCGTGTGTGTGTGTGTGTGTGTGTCTGAAATCCTGATAGGAGGGAGAGATGGAGAAGAGGGAACTGCAGCGTGACTATACCTTCGGGGAGGGGGAGTGCTTTCTCATCTCCCTTTCTCTGTGTCTCTCTGATGAGCATAAAAAAAAGGGTGAGAAAATCTTCTTTATTCTCATTATGGGTCCCTGTTCTATTCCCTAATTATCAGCAGTTTCTCCTATAAGAATTGGTGAACTGACTTACGTCATGAATTACAGTAGAGTTACTAAATGTCTTATTAGTATTTTACCACAGAGGGAATGTTTAAGTGGACTGAAGTGCCACCATGCGAGTTGCACATTGGTTCAGCTTACTATGGGTGCTCATCCCCTAACCCAGCCCCTTAGCCACCCAAAGATGGTCAATAAACAGTGTTTACTGAGTAAGCCAATGAATGAATACATAAGTCACTACCTCAGGGCTCCTATGCAATCAGTGTCCTCTGAGGGCAGACCCAAGTCAGAGAATGAGGGCTTCATCCTCCCTTTGTTCTGTGGTCCTGAGAAGGCCCCACAGAGCACTTCCAAGATCCTGGAATATGCATAGTGGCACCACCCTGAAAGAACTCGGACCCCAGAGCACCTTTTCAGCCTTAGTCTGCAGGACTCCAGGAGCCAGTCACAACTTTTATAGAAAACATGTATCTGTTATTTGTGTGTGTGTGTGTCTGTGTGTGATTTTTTTGGAAAGAGTTTTGCTATAGAGCATTTAAACAAGAAGTCACACCCCTCCCCCCCAAGCGGGATTGCCATGACACAATCCCTTCTCCTATATTTTCCTCTTGGGATCTTGGGCACGCATGTACACATACCAGGCATGAATTTTAAGCTGTCGGGTCCAGGACTTGAACCGTGGTAGACTATGTGGGAGTCCAGTGATGTAACCATTATGCCCTCTGCTGGTCCCATGTGTACTTGTTTTATAAAGCACCTGTCATGAACATTATGAAATGTTTAGCATAGTTGAGAAGCTTTTTTAGGCACAGCAATAACAGGTAGTGATTGCAGAAGGCCTGGTCATCTTTACTGCTGCAGAACCAGTATAATAACTAATACATGAAAATATCTATTGAAATGTAATATTCAGAAAGCATTTGTTAGGAAGAAGAAAGAAAGAAAGAAAGAAAGAGAAAGAAAGAAAGAAGGAAAGAAAGGAAGAAAAGAAAGAAGAAAGGAAAAAGAAAGAAAAAGCAAACAAAAGTTTGTTAATAAATCATTATTTACATTAAAATAGAAGGAGCTCTTGAAGACAGTGTCTGTTAACAGTGATGTTAATAGCCTTGTATAAAGTCTCATATTAAATGTATGCAAATTAGCTTCAGTCCTCAGATTAAAACAAGGAGTTTCCATTCTCTTGCACCAAGGAAAAAAATTGATCAGCTTAAGTAAACGACAACTCCAAATCTCAGAACAAGAGAAAGATGTTACTTTTATTTATTTCCACAAATATAGTTTTGACTGTTGGCTTTTTTCAAAATAAACCAAAAGTAAATACCTTGACACTGCAGGTAATTAATACCTCATATGAACATTTGAGCAAGTTTTCCTGTCTTCTCCTATAATAAAAGACTATTAGTCATATGCCATTCTACTTACATGTTTTCAAGAGTTCTAGTTCATTTGAAACAGTGTCTTCAATTCTAAAATTTTTCATGTACACTATAAAACGAACCCTTCATGAAAATGGATTCTGAAGTTTCAGTGTACTGTATGCTTGTAAATTAATTGTCCCCAAAGAATAAATGCTAGCACTTACTAAGGATGTGATTAAATGAGTACTCGATGGGAGTCCTAGGTGACATGGTGGTTAGTGTGCTGGGTTCCCACATGGCCAACTACCATTAACTACCACCATACTGGTGGCTTGAAAATCACTACCGGCACTTGTGCGTTTGTGCCCCAAATCCTGAGAAGAATATAGAAGAGAAGACACTGTGGTGTGAGCATACCTCCAGGGGTGGATTTCTCACTTTCCCATTCTCTCTTTGTCTCCAGTGGTGAGCTCATGTTTCCTATGGCAAAAATTGAAAAAAAAAAAAAAAGAAAAGGAAAAGTACAAGGTGTAGAGTTAGGAAGACCCGTGTCCCAGGCTTAGTATATGATTTTGTCTTCGTGGCATTTTCCTGTGTGGTTTTTGACACACAACTTAGTCTTTCGGTATCTAGTTTACTCATTTACAGAACTCACAATGCTAACATAATGGATTGAGAATTAAATTAAGTAGTATGTATTGAGTACCTACCTACATAGCATGCAATGAAAGATACAACTATGCATTGCTGTAGGCTGGTGCCTGTTTATATTTTAGTATTGATCAGAAATCTTATAATACAAGCATACTAAATAGCACGGAGATTCAAGACTCTTTTAAGCAAGAGCACACTTTCATCAAATTTATTGCTCAAGCTAAAGAACTGTCTCTGCTAAGACTTTTTCCCTTCATTAAGAAGATACCCAAGGTAATGCAAATGAAAGCATAAAACCTCATGAATACATAAATATGGAACTTGCACAGTTGTTTTGTACTAACAAGAAATGTTTGCTCTTAATCTACTTGAGAATTCGGTGTCTAACACATTGTCAGAATACCATAAGAGTAATTAATAATAACGCCACATATTAAAATGATTACCTCTAAAGTTACATTCTCAAATAAAATTGTCTAGCCCCACATGGACCTAAAATTGTTATTTAGTGTGTGAAGAATAAATTGGCTGCAAGTTAGAAACCTGTCCTCTGCCATAGATCTAAGCATCATCCTTCAAGTGGTTGTACAACATAATTCCAGTTGCTTTTTATTCATCTCTCTGCTCCATCTCTTTCTTCCTCTTCCTCTCTCTTCTTTCCTCTGATTCTTTCCTGCTCTTTCACCTTCTCTTTTTCTCTTTCATTTCTTCCTACCTTCCTTGAACATACATGTTTTTACCTCCATCTAACAGAGATAGTGAAAAAAGTCACAGCAGGAAATAAACGACACATTTAAAGAAAGAAATTTGGAAGTGTAATAAAAAGACTACTTATGAAAACATGGCAGAGGTGGAAGGAGATGACAAGATGAGGGCAGGCCCCTGGGTTGCCAGCAGAAGAGTTTCCTATCCCTGCACCCAAATGGGCCAAGGTGGGATTGCCGGGTGGGAGGCAGTGGCTGGAGATGAAGATGTGAGCTGAGACCTTTGGCAGGACCTGAGGTTAGTCCAAGGGGTCTCCCACCATGGGGGAGAGGAGAGGAATAACTGGCCAGGCTCACTACTGGGCCACCATCCCATTCCTG
>NW_006202908.1:4224-11365 GCF_000334495.1 Tupaia belangeri chinensis
CCTGCTGGAGTGCCCCATTGGCAAGGCCTCTTCGTCAGCCTACACAGAGCGACCTCCCTCGGCACTTCCCCTGGCACTGAGCCAATGGAGAGACTGGAGCGTGAACCCAAAGGAGAAAGCGGAAGTCATTTGGCCAGGGATTTTAAATGCACACGCATTCACACACACGCACATGTGCACACACGCACGCACACATGTCACTCTATCAACTACATTTAAGTGAGTATGATAAAGTGAGTCAGTATCCTAGCACTGGGGCAGGAAATATGTAAGGTGAACCTGGAGCAAGTTGTAGTTCTAGAAAGTAAGGTATGCTGTAATGACACACAATGATTGTAAGAATTAATTCATTAATCAATTATTTTAAAGTAAGAATTTACTCAAAACAAAACAGAAAATAAATAAATAAATAAAGAACAAAATCCAGCACCATGGATGAATGTTGGAGGACCTGAAAGAGCTGGCAATGGGGGCCACCGGATGGCGTAGTACTTAAGGTGTTAGACTGAGGTTCAGTCCTGGACCTAGAGGCTTCCTTTCTCACTTTCTCTCTCTCTCTGTTTCTCTCTGGTGAACACACACATCCTATGGGAAATTTTAAGAAATAAAGAAAATCATAAATACAATGAAATGAAATAATTCTTTCTCTTTTTTTAGAGGTTTTTGCCATAGGACATGTTCACATACCTGAGAGAGAGAGAGAGTGAAACAGTGAGAGGGAAAGTGAGAAATCATCCCCCAGGAGGTATGGTCGTGCTGCAATCCCTTCTCCTCCATTCTCCTCCTAGGATCTTGGGTGTGAATGCACACGGGCCCGGCGTGATTTTCAAGTCATCGTATCTAGCACTTGAACCAGCGTCAACCATGTGAGAGTCCAGCGACATAACTACTATGCCATCTGCTGGCCCCCAAAAGATTATTCTTTTTTTTTTTTTTTTTTTTTGAGAGATTTTCACTGTAGGGCGCGTGCGCTCGCCAGACAGACAGAGAGAGACATAGAGACAGAAAGCGAGAAATCACCCCCCAGGGGGGATGGTCACGCCGCAATCCCTTCTCCTCCATTCTCCTCTCGGGATCTTGGGCACGCACGCACACGCGCCCGGCGTGAGTTTTAAGCCACCGGGTCCGGGACGCGAACCGCGGTCGACTACGTGGGAGTCCAGCGACATAGCCATTACGCTAACTGCTGGTTCCCCAAAAGATTATTCTTAAAAAAATAAAAGAGCTGGGAAAGACCAAAGTGAGAACAATCCGAATAAATTAAAGTATTATTGGATTGCCACCCAAAGTTACAAAATAGATATTCACAAGTCCATACTGATATAAATAAATGATTGAATATGTAAATAAATAAGGGAGGAGACTTATAGAAGAATTTCAAATTATTTATATGGATAATCTATTTTCAAAGAGGTGGAACAAAAATCCCCACTTCTCAAGTACGGGCTGTGCACAAGGACTCCTTTCCAATGTAGTTTAGAAAGGCAGGGTGGGAGAAGGACACTTCACAGTGGAGAAAGCTGACAACCACCACCCCAGTCAGGTGATCATGGTCAACACCAGCAGTGTTAAGTCAGGTTGATAGCATGTACCCTCGATGTAATACCATGAAAATGTCCCTGTACCTCTGTGGCCTTCCTCCCAAAGACCTATAATCCCAGTCAAGTCACGAGAGTAACATCAGACAGATCCTAATTGACTGACTCTACAAAATACCTGACCAGTACTTCTCAAAACTATCGAGGTCACCAAAAATAGGAAGTCTGTTACAGTCAAGAGAAGCCTAAGTGGGAACCAGCAGTTAGTGTAATGGCTATGTCACTGGACTCCCACGTAGTCAACCGCAGTTCGCATCTCGGACTCGGTGGCTTAAAACTCACGCCGGGCACGTGTGCGTGCGTGCCCAAGATCCCGAGAGGAGAATGGAGGAGAGGGGATTGCGGCGTGGCCATCCCCCCTGGGGGGGTGATTTCTCTCTTTCTGTCTCTATGTCTCTCTCTGTCTGTCTGGCGAGCGCACATGCCCTATAATGAAAAAACCTTTCCAAAAAAAAGAGAGAAGCCTAAGAAGACATAATACCTCAAAGGAATATGGTGTCCTGGGTGAGATCCTGGAACAGAAAAAGGACATTTGGTAAAAATGAAGAAAATGAAAATGAAGTGTGATCTGTGGTAATGCATTAATATGAGCTCATTAAATGAAATGAATAGGTCATCAACCTAAGTTGTTAACGGGAAGGAGAACGGGTCTGGGATGTACAAGGACCCTGTGTACTATCCTTGTGATTTTTCTATAAACCGGAAACTGTTCTAACAAATGAAGTGTCTTAAAAAGTGAATTGGTGGTGGGATCAGCAGTTGGGTAATGGCTATGTCACTGGACTCCCATGTAGTCGACCGCAGTTTAAGTCCCAAACCCGTGACTTAAAACTTACACTGGTCGCTTGTGCGTGCGTGCCCAAGATCCCGAGAGGAGAATGGAGGAGAAGGGATTGTGGCGTGGCCATCCCCTGGGGGGTGATTTTTCACTTTCTGTCTCTCTGTCTCTCTCTGTCTTTCTAGCGAGTGCACACTCTCTATAGCAAGAAAAAAAAAAAAAAAAACTCTCCAAAAAAAATGTTTTTAAAGTGAATTGGTGGACCAGGAGGTGGTGTGGTTTAAGGCGCTGTATCACACATGGCCACCTTCCGCAGTTTGAGCCCCAGCACCAACAGTTTGAGAATCATGCTGGGCGTGAGTGTGTGCATGCCCAAACTCCTGAGAGAAGAGTGGAGGGAAGGGATTGGAGTGTGGCCATGCCCCCTAGGAGGTGATTTCTCACTTTCTCCCTCTTGCTCTTTCTCTGGCGAGCATGTACATGCATCCAATAACAAAAACTTAAAATTAAAAAAAAAAAAAGAAAAGATAAAAGGAAAAAAAGAAGAGGAAAATTAAAGTGTTGAAAATAAGGATGGAAAAGTAAGCAGGCCAGCAGGTGGACTGGTGGTTAAGGTGCTGGGCTCCCACATGGTCAACTGCAGTTTGAGTCTCAATCCTAGCAGTTCACTTTCTCACTACCTCTCTCTCTCTGTCTCTCTCTCTTTCTCTCTGGTGAGCACACATGCCCTGTAGCAATTTTTTTAAAATGATAATATTAATAAGTACAATTAAATAAATAATGCTTGATAAATAATCATTTTTAAAAAGATGGGAAAGAAAAAGTCAAGAGAGCGGCGACCCCTGTAATGAGCGACATGATGAAACTGGTAACCCTTGCTGTCTCGGAGTTTTGGAAACAAGTCTTTCCATGACTAACGACAGCGCTGTCACTCCAGGTGTCTCATAAATGACCACAGCCTTGACTATGCTTGCATCCTACCGTGAGAACTCAGAAGCTTTAGCTAAACATTCTTTCCTTCCAGATATATGTTAACCTCACGTACACCCCCTCCTACACACCCGACCATGCCACTTACACACAGTTACACGCTGAGCCCACACAAGCACACCCCGCTCTGTGGAAAGAAGCAAGAACCAAGAGCCTCTGCCACAAGTATCCCCACGATTCTCAGTAAGTCTTCCAGGTTCTTCTCATCTCATTTTCCACCTTTAACATTGTAAGATAGGACAAGATCACCTGCCTGTTCTCCCTCTAAATTGTTTTCCCCAAAAGTAGCTAACTGATTTATTAAGTGGAGGAAAAAGTTCTTTATCAAAGCTCCTTTTCTGTAATTAAGAAACAAAAATACAAGGTCAATAACACTAACACCTCGTTGCTTCAGCGGATAATGGCTCAATGAAGACAGCTCCACCTGTGGTCTCCACAGATTCCCCAACCTCCGTTCAGGAAGCAGCGTGGTTGTTAGACATTTGCATTTCTATGTAGGGCCAGAAAACTGAACCAATCGAGTGCCCAATATTTGCATCAGTTTCTTTTGTATGACACTCCCAGATTTACAGCTTCAAGGTTTCCTAAACCAGCTAGGTCTGAGGCATAACAAGAACTCAGTTTTCGCTCAGAAACAGAAGGCAGATGATGAAGGGAACGTTGTTGGGGAAGCGTTGCAATAAGATGCACAGCTGGGCCACCGCTGTGGTTCCAAGGCCTACCTCCTTCAGAAGCCGACCTGTGGCAAATGTGGCCACCCTCACCAAGCGCAAGAGAAAGTGTAACTGGAGTGCCAAGGCTAAGAGATGCAGCACCACGGGGGCTGATCCAATGAAGCACCTAAAAATTGTGTTCCACAGATTCAGGCGTGGATTCCGTGAAGGAACAACACCCAAACCCAAGGGGGCAGCTGTTGCAGGGCTCAGTTCATCTTAAGGATTTACACGGTTAGGCAATAAATGTTCTGGTAAAAACAAAACAAAACAAAACAAAAAAAACACCTCAGTTTTCATGTTTAGCCTGTATTCAAATGTATTATAATAAGGACTTAAAGACCATCTCTTCCCTCCCACAACAAAAATTGACCATGAAATTCTTCTTCAGGAGAGTTTAATGACTTTGAATCAAAAACTAGAGATTATGCAAAAGTGCCTTTGATTCTCTGGTCCTCAACTTCCCTCGATCTATGAGACGAACAGTTTGGATTAAATAATTTGAAAGAAAAACTTAAAGTTTGCTACACTGACCACCTCTTTGATTATTAAATCTCCTGTGTAAGATCCCTATCTATGAGTACCTCCTATTTCTAACAAAGATGTAACTTTTTATAACTATTGTATATTGGGTAGACTAAAGTTTACATGTAGTTTATCAAATGTGTAGACATGGGCTGGGCCTGGAGCCCATGGTTAAGGGAGCCATATTAAGGCCTTCCCAAGGGGCCTACCACAGTTTCACTCTCAGCCCCAGGGACTTGAAAAACAAGCCAGGCTCCTGTGTGTGTGTGCCCCAAATCCTGGTGGAGTGGTGAAATGAAGGAAAAATTTGTAGCATGATCTTGCCCAACTGGGGGGATGCTTTCTCTCACACACATGCAAGCATGCGTGACTGCATGTGTCCTCTGGCAAATAAAAATAGTAATAGAATATTTTCATATTTTAGAGTGAGATTATAGTTACAGTTTTTAAGACTCACATTTATTCTTTTTCTGACAGGAGATTTTATTATAGGCTTTATTTTTTATTATTTTAGTACCAAGAAAGTGTTACCTCAGTTATGGCACTGAAATTAAGTAGAGCTCTTTCAAAGCATTTCCAAACATTGGGGTTAATGTGGAGTCTTTTGTTAATATGGTGAGAGCTATGGAATATCTTTCCAGAAATAATATACTTACATGTCAATACACATTTGTAAACACACACACACCCTAAGTGCATGAACATGTCTATTTCCACATAACATATAGATCTTAGTTTAAGAAATGTTGATCTCAAGTCTGATATTTATTGATCCAGGAAGTATTAGAATGTGATTTTTTTTTCACATCTAGTCTCAAGCCTTTTGAGTGATTCACCTGTGCACTAATTATTTAAAGTTCACTGACTAGATAGTGAAAACAAAAGGTGTGAAAAGAGATGCAGAATGTAAATTATCCACCTACCTATGTATCTCTCTTTTTTTACTCATCTATGCACTTCCTCCAAGGTAGATACAAAATAAACTAGAAGCAGCAGTACCAAATTCATAATAATAGCTGTACTCAGTCGGGGAGATAATAATGATTAAAGTAAACGAAATTGTTTTCTATAATTTCTATAATCCTGCTTCTTTCTTTTTTGGGGGGTGGGGGGAGAGGTTTTTGCTATAGGGTGGGTGCGCTCGCCAGACAGAGACATAGAGACAGAAAGCGAGAAATCACCCCCCAGGGGGGATGGTCGCGCCGCAATCCCTTCTCCTCCATTCTCCTCTCGGGATCTTGGGCACTCACGCACACGCGCCCGGCGTGAGTTTTAAGCCACCGGGTCCGGGAAGCAAACCGCAGTCGACTACGTGGGAATCCAGCGACATAGCCATTACGCTAACTGCTGGTTCCCTATAATGCTGCTTCTTATGCAAAAGAACAGCAGAAAGTTGAAATGTCATTGACAGTAGTTAACCTAGAAAGGTTGGCATATGTGTATAGCCAGGTAATTCTTTGTACTTTGTTGGGACATCTTTTAACTTTCCCATGTAGTGCCCAGTGCTCAGTTTCTGCAGGGGCATGTGGTCATTCTCAGGAGAAATTCTCTGCTCGCCACAGGCAGGATGTGTGTGAATTGAGAGCAAGGGGCCAGAGTGGTAGTATGAGGTGGGAGGTGAGATGCAAGTAACCAGAGGTGTGAATATGGGTGGGCCAGGCCAAGGACAGCTAAGCATTTAAGAAAGAGTTCCTGCACCAAGTTTTTGTGGCAAAGCAAGATAACTCATTTATATACCAGCATTTTGTTTTTGTTTTTGTTTTGCCATAGGGCACATGCCTTCACCAGAGAGGAGAGACAAGAGACAGAGAGAAGAAAAGTGAGAAATACCTCCCAGGATGGAATGCCCATACCACAATCCCTTCTCTTCTATTCTCCTCTCAGGATTTTGGGCTTGCATGCACACATGCCAGGCGATTTTCAAGATGTGCAGTGTAGGACTGAAAATGCAGTCAGTCACGTGGGTGTCCAGCGCCTTAACCACCATGCCAAGTGCTGGCCTCCATATTAGGGATTTATGTTGCTTGTACTCTCCACATCTGACCCGAAACGAACCAGTCACCTTTGCCATCGCCCTAGTACAAGGCAAGACTGCCCTGACCTTCATGCAGTCAGAATTAGATACATTCTTCCCAAGTAAATTTTTGCTTACATAAAAATTAGTTCTTTCAACTGCAGTGTTTAATGTATTTTCATTTTTTAAAAAATGTTCCTCTATTTGCATTTTCATAAAGTTTTATTTTTAAAAAGTCTCAGTTATGTCAAATTTAAACACATTGAAAACTGGGGCCAGCAGATGGCACGGAGGTTAAGGCAGTTGGCGCTCACGTGGCCAACTGCACTGTCTGAGTCCCACACCCTGCAGCTTGAAAAGCACACTAGACACATGTGCATGCATGCTCAAAATCCAGACAGGAGAATGGAAGAGAAGGTCGTGTGAGTGGCCATCCCCCTAGGGGGAGCTTTCTCACTTTCTTTCTCTCTCTCGCTCTCTCTCTCTCTCTCTCTATCTCTCTCTTTCTCTCTCTCTCTCTCTC
>NW_006202908.1:11895-29393 GCF_000334495.1 Tupaia belangeri chinensis
AGAGACATAGAGACAGAAAGCGAGAAATCACCCCCCAGGGGGGATGGTCGCGCCGCAATCCCTTCTCCTCCATTCTCCTCTCGGGATCTTGGGCACTCACGCACACGCGCCCGGCGTGAGTTTTAAGCCACCGGGTCCGGGAAGCAAACCGCAGTCGACTACGTGGGAATCCAGCGACATAGCCATTACGCTAACTGCTGGTTCCCTATAATGCTGCTTCTTATGCAAAAGAACAGCAGAAAGTTGAAATGTCATTGACAGTAGTTAACCTAGAAAGGTTGGCATATGTGTATAGCCAGGTAATTCTTTGTACTTTGTTGGGACATCTTTTAACTTTCCCATGTAGTGCCCAGTGCTCAGTTTCTGCAGGGGCATGTGGTCATTCTCAGGAGAAATTCTCTGCTCGCCACAGGCAGGATGTGTGTGAATTGAGAGCAAGGGGCCAGAGTGGTAGTATGAGGTGGGAGGTGAGATGCAAGTAACCAGAGGTGTGAATATGGGTGGGCCAGGCCAAGGACAGCTAAGCATTTAAGAAAGAGTTCCTGCACCAAGTTTTTGTGGCAAAGCAAGATAACTCATTTATATACCAGCATTTTGTTTTTGTTTTTGTTTTGCCATAGGGCACATGCCTTCACCAGAGAGGAGAGACAAGAGACAGAGAGAAGAAAAGTGAGAAATACCTCCCAGGATGGAATGCCCATACCACAATCCCTTCTCTTCTATTCTCCTCTCAGGATTTTGGGCTTGCATGCACACATGCCAGGCGATTTTCAAGATGTGCAGTGTAGGACTGAAAATGCAGTCAGTCACGTGGGTGTCCAGCGCCTTAACCACCATGCCAAGTGCTGGCCTCCATATTAGGGATTTATGTTGCTTGTACTCTCCACATCTGACCCGAAACGAACCAGTCACCTTTGCCATCGCCCTAGTACAAGGCAAGACTGCCCTGACCTTCATGCAGTCAGAATTAGATACATTCTTCCCAAGTAAATTTTTGCTTACATAAAAATTAGTTCTTTCAACTGCAGTGTTTAATGTATTTTCATTTTTTAAAAAATGTTCCTCTATTTGCATTTTCATAAAGTTTTATTTTTAAAAAGTCTCAGTTATGTCAAATTTAAACACATTGAAAACTGGGGCCAGCAGATGGCACGGAGGTTAAGGCAGTTGGCGCTCACGTGGCCAACTGCACTGTCTGAGTCCCACACCCTGCAGCTTGAAAAGCACACTAGACACATGTGCATGCATGCTCAAAATCCAGACAGGAGAATGGAAGAGAAGGTCGTGTGAGTGGCCATCCCCCTAGGGGGAGCTTTCTCACTTTCTTTCTCTCTCTCGCTCTCTCTCTCTCTCTCTCTATCTCTCTCTTTCTCTCTCTCTCTCTCTCTCCCCCTCCAAGTGCATATAGCTATAGCAAAATAAAAAAAAAAAAAACTTTTTAAAGAGGAAGAAAAAGAAGAGGTACTGGCCTAGCCTCAGTCAGATGCTTAATCAGATACTTTGAACCCCCAAGTTCAAATCCCAGGCATGCCTGTGATCCTAGCCAACAAGAGTGCTGAGGGGATTATTGTGCCATGACAAAACCTTATCAAGGGTACTACTACCCAGAGAAAGGAAGGAACATTTTTTAAAATATTGAAAATTTCATTACTTGAGTATATTTCAGTAAAGAGCTAATATAAATCATCCAAGTTGTTCTCTAAGTTCATCAGCGGAATCATCTTTTTCCTGATACCCCTTTATACTAAAAGCAGTTCCAAATAAATATTTCTGTTGCATGAGTGAATTTTAAACACTGATGGCTGTAATATAATATATACTTTGCATCGGCTTTTGTTGTTGATTAAGAATTTAAGTGCCAAATTGCATGAGACTAATTTCATTATAAAATGTATATTGAGTACCTACCATGTGGCAGTTACTGAACTGGCTGTGGAATACAATTAGCCAACCTGAAGAAATATATAAAGTGATTTTTTTTTCCAGAAGGCTATAATTAAAAATAAAACTAACTTTCCCTTCTATAGTTACCATATCTGATTTAAAATATGCTGTTTTAAGATGAATTATAAACTGTCAGAATTCATGGTTATGAAAAGGGATTTCCAGATATATCTAATGACTTGGAATTTGTGTTTAATCTAACAAATTGCACTGACTATTGAATTTGTGTGTCTGTGAATATAAAGATTTATTGTCCCTGGAGGTAATTATTGACCTCAACATCTTATCAGTCAATATTTACCTCTTGGGCCAATAAATCTTGATATAACCTCATGAAAGTCAATATCTGTTTAATAGTATACATGGAAATCTGTAATAGTTTGATTACGGACTTCAATGTCATCCTGGCTAGTGCACCCCTTCATGTCTAAGGGACATTGAATCTTTCTTTTCAACACAGACAGAACATCTCCAGTTGCCGTGATTAACTCCTTCTCAATCTAATACTGAATTGGAAATGTTGCATCATTCTTTAATTCTCCTTTTGTGTACAAGTCTTGCTCTTTAATCAACATATAAGCCCCAAGAAACCTGAGACTAATTTAATGCTTTTGTGATTTCACTCTGCTCCTAGCACAACTCTTCTCTATTACAAATAAAACAGGTTCTGTGGATGGACAGGGTTTCCAGCACACGGTCCTCCAGAGGTCGCTAAGGAAGCCACTGCTGTTCCACTATGCCCACCGCAAAGCTGCTTCCGGACTCAGGAAGGCATCAGTGCTCCAAAATGCCAAGACAGCAGACATGAGTATTCGATAATGAGCCCACTGGTGCCTTATTCTGAGGTACACTAGTTGCTTGATTCCCTGTGAACATTTTTAAGTTTATTTTTTTTAATGAAAGAGAGAGAGACCCCAATAGGATCTTGACTTTACAATCCACCCTCAACCTCAGCCAGGCCCAAATCATGGCCATGTGTGTGTCCTGTGTACTCAGGGAGGTCCCAAGATACAAACCTGGATCCCTTCCACGTGGGCTGGCCTTGCAGCGCGTTGTGTACTGCCATGCACAGCTACCTGGCTCTCATTCAGTAAATGTTTGTTGGCCGGGCTCTAAAGAGGCAAATATTGCCATAAACATTGGACTAGAGCAAGTTTGCTTAGGGATTTTCAAGAGGCCAACTCTTTTCTGAGATCAGTGTAGATCAGGGTTGGATAAGATATTTTTTTATTCCTCTATGACACAAACCCAAAGGATAATACTCCCCTGTGTCAGCTACCTTTACCAAATAAATATACATGGTTATCTACTGACATAGTCACAGAACGCACTAAAATATGGTGGGAAATGGCAGGGTGGCTACACTCAGCATACAAGAGATGGTCGTTTGTGAGAACTAAGCTGGGACATAATATCCGCTGCAGAAAGTGTCGTAAGGCCAAATCTCTAGCTTTTTTGGAAGCCTTGTTTTCAAATCATTTCTAGAGACTTGGGAGCCCATGTAATCATGAAGAAAAGACAGACAGTCATACACAGTTCACTCAGCATTCAGCTGGGAGATGTGACTGTCTACAGGTTGGTGTCTGCCCAACCTTTGGCAGAGGATGTGGTGGGATAAACCAACTGCTTGAGGAAGGCAGGGTTGAGAGGAGAAAACAGTTAACTGCAACACTGTTGATCAGATAGCTTCCAGCTCCTGACTCTGAGGTCACTGAGAGACCACTGAGAAAACAGAGAAGATGCACGCTGCAGCTGAGAGCTTACAGGGCTTGTACACTTTGGGGCTACACTCAGTACGCAGTTCTGCACAGCACCGAGCTGCCTATCTTGGCTGTTCTAGAGTTCAATTTCTCTCTCATTCTGCAAACATCAGGGCCATGGTCTCCCCCACCTGGGATACTCGAGGGCTCTCTTGCCTAAACAGGGAAGAATCCCTTGCCTGATTAAATTCTATCTGAATCTAATACTTGACTGTGATCACTAACATCTGCAATTAGGTGACTAATGACTCTTTCTTAGTTCTGAGTCTTTCCTGAACACTCTGGCTTTCCAGAAGTTAACAACCTCTGGGCCATCCCTTCAGAGAATGCTGTGCCATCCTAATCTCGTAAATTGTGTAATTGTAGGGTTCCTCTCATGCCTGCCACCCTAATGCATGCTCCTTAATATGCCCTCATGCACACACTAAGTCATCAGTCTGAGTGTACCGCCCATACACCAAAGAGGACCTCACGTATATTCCCCTTTCATTGTTTATTTCCCAGGCTTAGCCTGCCCCTGCCTGAAGTCTTATCCCTCCAGAATGACTTCCATAAAATTTTTGGTACCCACCGAAGAATTCTACTTTGTAAGGATTCCGTGATGGTTATAGTTGAAAGCAGTCTGTGTCCAGTTTTGCAATGGCCCAAAACCTGCCTCAGTGAGATTTTACCCCTCAAGATAGAGCTTTGATCTTTAATGCCTTGATTTGCTTCCAAGTAACCATGATGGACCGGTTCATAGCTCCTAATTGCTATGCAGTCTGAGCAGATGGTTGAACGGCACTTCCAGACCTCCCGGAGTAGCGTACACTGGGCAAGCCTCTCAAGTCCGAGTCAGATTGGTAGCAGCCAGATGGTTCTCCAGAGCCCATTCATTGTAGGGCAATATCCAGAGATCTATCAAGACCGGGCTGCGGAATGTGGGACTTTCAAGCTGCAGGACTCCTCCCGTGTTGTGACATGGGGCTGGGGTTCGACCCTGGTGGATAACTGGGACTGATTGCCTTGAGGCCTAGGCTCCCATCCGTTTCCATGGAGATTTTCAGAAGGTCAACTTCTTGGAAGGCCACCCTACAAGGGTTACTAGTTGGACACTTCTCATCCCAGTTCTGAAAAATTACTGGCACTTCTTGAGTTGTCCAAAATTTTGCTTTAAATAACAGTTTACAAAATTTGATAGTTTGAGTAGGTGCTGCTGGTATTTTAGAAAGAACTTAAAATAGTCCTTATTATGGGTCAGCTGGCAGCGAGGTACTTAAGGTGCTGGACTCCTACATAGGTCAAATCCCAGACCCAACAACTTGAAAATCATGTCAGGTATGCCCCAAATTTTGTGCTTGTATGCCCGAAGTCCTGAGAAGACACCGGAGGAGAAGGGATTGTGGCATGGCCATTCCCCCGGGAGGTGATATCTCACTTTCCCTCTCACTGTCTCTCTTTGGCGAGTTCACCCACCTATGGCAAAAACCTAAAAAGAGAGAGAATAAAGTCCTTATAATATCTTGGCGTTAATAAATCCATGTTTAAATTCATTCTTCTATTCAAATATTTATTTTTTAATACTTATTTATTAACTGTTTACTATATTTATTTACTAGTAGTTATATATTCACATATTGGTCACTTAAAAACATAATTCCAACTTCAAAGATTTTATCACTGGTTTTGAGTGAGAAAACACACTTACGTGACCAGATAAATCGATGGATTTTATGATGAATCGAGTAGAAATAGAAGTGGCAGGTGGTATGAATTGAAGTTCCTAGTGTGTGTTGAGGTATTTTAATCCCTCCAGTACTGTCAATGCTCTGATTACTGACACCTCAGTCTAAGCTACTCAAAGGTCTCTGGACTTGGCTAGACACATCAGGCCCCACCCCAATCCATTCCCCAACCAACAAAACCTTTTTAGATAGCAAGTCTAATCATGTCAGCCACCTCCACCTCACTCCTTCCCAATTTAAATGCTTCAGGGAGGGCTATGGCTTCCAGATAGACAACCCCACGCTGCTCCCAGCCCTATCTCACAACTTACTTGTTTCTTTTTTTCTTATTTTTAAGCTCTTTTCTGCCTCAGAGTCTTTGATCCTGTTGTTCCAATTGCCCAAACTGTTCTCCTGACTGCCACCCACGGTTTATCTCATGGCCATGTCTTTGCAGAGGCTTTCTTGCGCTCCTCTACTGATAAGGTTCCCTTGTGCAGATGCCCATGGCATCATGTCTTTCTCCTGCATAATCACTATTGAACTATTACATTCGTTTGTGCAGGTTTAATTGATATGTATCTGCCCACTAGTTTATAAGCTTCTAGAGAATAAAATCTCTGTCTGTTTTAGCTCATTCTCTTATTGCTGGCTAGGACATAAGCAAAGGCCCTCGGGCAGGGACACAGAAGGCTTAAGGTGGTGTGCTTTCCTCAAGGGTGGCCACTGTGCTCCTGGGTTGCAGATTTGTTCAAAAGTGGACTAAAGGGAAGAGCAAGGTCAGCCATCTCCTTCCAAACTCCAGAGCATGAGAGTAACGGGGCCATTTATCCTCAAGCAAACTCTTCTGCTCCTTCTCTTTCATTCTCTTTATTGAAAAATGTGTTTTCTAGCAAAGACCAAGGGGAAATTTAACGTCATCTATGAAGGGTTCTAAGTTGTCTGCCCTTCACAATCTCTGTGATTTGACACCATCTGCATTTACTCTGTTAAAGTATCTACTATTGAACAATCATCTCTGCTCCCCAACTAAGCTGCTAATTCCTTGAAAGTAGAAACTATATATATTTTTTAAATAATCACCTGATTTCCAGATAGTATCTTGGTACTCAGTCTATGGTGAGCCAACGGATTCTTGGAGAGCTAAGTGTTGTACTGGCTCAAAAGTTCATTTGGGAATTTGGGACTAGAGAATTGGTCTGCCCAACCATTATCAATAATTTTTCAACCTAATGTTGAAATATATTAGGTAATATAATAATATTGGATATTTTTTATTGGTTCGGGAGTGACCAAAGAGTTTCCCTTCAAGTCTTCCTTCACAGTTCTCTCTTTTATTTTTTTGCTGTTGTACTGTAACCTCAACTTTTACAAAAAGGTCCTAGGTTTATAAATCAAAGATCACACATGATTAAAACACTGAGTAAAACTGATCCTGAATGTATGCCCAAAATTTAACCACAAGTGAGTGCCACCATAACCACTGCCTGGTGCAGGGCCCTTCCTACCCCAGAACGTCATAACCTCAGCTGGGTTTCCATCCTTTATGCCAGGGCCTCCCTCCCACATCAGTATGCCTAAGAGAGAAGTGGTGGGAACCAGAGTATTAGAGTAAAGTAGGTAGAAGACTACAGTGGGGACTTCCAACTTAAAATTACTGTGTGTGTATGCGCACGCACGCGTGTGCACATCAGATGATTTGTATACTTGCCAAAAAGAGACATAGAACTGAGACCAGCAGATAGTATAATGGTAATGTCCCTGGACTTCCACATGGCTGACCACAGTTTGAATCCCAGACTCAGTGGCTTGAAACTTACGCTGGATATGTGTGCGTGCATGCTCAAAATCCTAGGAAGAGAAGGGAATGTGGCATGACCATCCCTGCTAGGTGAGGGGAGATGATTTCTCGCTTTCTGTCTCTCTGTCTCTCCAGCAAGTGCACACACCCTATAGCAAAAATCTCTCTTAAAAAAAAAAAAAAGAAAAGAAAAGAAAAGAAAAAGAAAAAGAAAAAGAAAAAGAGAGACAGAGAAGGAAGGAAAGAAAGTACCCAGATGGAACATGGTCACACTACAATACCTCCTTTTCCATCTTCCCCTCCTTTTGGGATTTTGGTACACACACATGGAACCAGTGTGTTTTTCAAGCCACCAGGACCAGTACTCAAACTGTGACGTCGGCCATGTAGGATACAGCTGTCTTAACCATTGTCCACAGAGTGGCCCAACCCTATAATTATTTTAAGAGATGGAATAAAACCTTCTTTTTAAAGAGGCAAATGAATTTGACAGCAAAGTGATGGGCTTTAGGAAATGCATCAACTCAATTTTAAGCTACAGATGGCACAATTTGGATGTCAGCAAGTTAGCTGCTTTTACTTAGAAGGCCATTATTATAATGATTTCACATCTCATTATCTACTTATTTTAAAAAATGCACACACACGATTTTATTGTTCATGGGAATTGCAAAGCAGTTACCTAGAGCTCCGTCATTTGAATTTCATGCATATTGGTCTTTGCCTAATGAATTTAATAGTGCTCAAATGGATTTAAGTGAGATACACATATAATTTCCAGAAGGTGAGCTTTCTCATTTTAGTTCCTTATTATTTGCTCTTATATATTAACTATACATCAAAAAGAAAAAAAAAATATTTCAGGGCTAAGGAACATTGATGGGATGTCTGATTTAAGCTTGGGCTGAAGGCGAGCTGACATTCCACAGCCGTCCACCCGATTGTCTTCTTTGTTTACTTGTTCTCCTGTGTCAGGTTCTCTGAAGGAGAGTCAGAAGGCAAACATTCGCTATTCATCTACTTATTAATTTTCACTCAGAAACATCTACTAATGTGTCCTTTGCTATTTTATACCACTGTCACAACACATGAATATGCAAAAACAGATATTTGCTATGCTATTGAATTCAAATATCACAATGATATAATGAATGAAACCAATAACTTTCAAATTATGCAGCATTTTACTCAAGACAAGTTTTGGTCACAGTTGAACACACTTTCTAACTCCATTAGGTCACACATGAGACATAATTTATGTGCAGCTGGACGGTACTTCTTGGTACTTGGGAGTCACAGAAAGGTCATGGTCACTTCAGTCAAAGGCCATCTTTGAAGGCTGGAGAGTGGTGACAATGTTTCGTAAGGCTGATCCACATGGGGGGGGGGGGGGGTTCCACGTTCATGTCCAGAAACCTCCCTGAATACACCATGCACACGAGCCCATGGTCCAGGAGTGGCTGGAACTATGATGAAATCAGAGTGGAAACCCCATTGGAGTGCCTGTATCTGTTTGTCTATCTTCTCTCTTTTTTTCTTTTTCTTTTTCTTTTTTTTGTTCCTGTCTCTCTTGCTCATGGAAGAAAGACAAACTTTCATGAAAAGCCACATTTTATACTCAGAGATGATCTCACTGTTGAGTTATGCTGCAATTTCTAATGTCTCCCCCCAAATTCAATGTTGAGATTTGGTTGTGACAGGATTAGGAAGGGGAAAACTTAATCCACCTATGGTGTTGTAAGGTGGAGCCTTTAGGAGGAAGTTAGGAGTGAAGTCGTCAGGGTGGGGGCCCCATAACTGAATCAGATGTGAGTTTATAAGAAGAGGGAGTGAAACCACAAGGAAGACACATGGAACTAGATGCCTGTGTTCCCACCCTCCACCATGTAGTGACTCAGCCAAAAGACTCTCCTCATATGCGGTCCTTGGACCTTGGACCTCTGACTGCCAAACCAAAACTTCTGGGTGTTTTGGTGTGTGTGTGCGTGTTTCTCTTTTTCATTTGCTACAGGCTGCATATTCTCACAGAGAGACAGAGAGAGACAAAGTGACAGGGAAAGTGGGAAGGCACACTCCAGGGAGGATGTTCACACCACAATGCCTTCTCCTCCATTTCTCTTTTCAGGACTTTGGGCATACCTGCACGTACACATGGATGTGTATGCATACATACCCACTCAACCTGCCTTTTAACCTCCAAGTTCAAGACTTGAGCTGCATAGTCAGCCATGTGGGATCCAGCTGCCAACGCTAGCTAGCACCTAACCTCTATTTTTATAAATTACCCAGACTCACGTGTTTTCTGTTATCAGCCACAGAATAGAACAGAACAGGTTATTATACGCGCTTTCATTTCTCACACAAATCTACCACTTATCTGCCTTTTTTCTCACACTGCAGGATTTGCTTAACAATCCTGTATGTTAAAAAGTTTTATCTATGCTTTTTGATTTATAATACATGTTACTTACAATATTATTTTAGGTACCATGTATAAGATAGTAATTCTTTATGTGAACATAAAATAATTAATTTTTAAAAATTAAAATTAATGCGTTTGTCATCGTTCTCCCCGTGAGCTAGTAGGCACTTTGGTGTTATCTTTGATTTTTTTTTCTCTCTCTCATTCTTATCCTGTCTCATCTCTTTAAATATTCAGTTAAGCCTTGCAAAGGCTCATATCAGGCAGAATCAGATAACAAGGTCACAGTCAAACTTCAAATTTTACAATTTTGCCTTTAATATTGCAATAGGTCTTCCGAATGTTCATGGAAAATGCATATTATGGGAAAAAAAATGCATAGATTTTTTTTAAAAAGCTTACACCAAAATAAACTCTTCCTTTAATTCCATTTTTCCACAGACTTTTTGAAGTTCCTGCTTCAAAAAGTTCCTTACTTTCAACTGTTCATGGATAAAGGATAAATTAAAACCATATTTAATGCAATATGAGAAACAGCAGTTTATTGTGAACATTGACAGTAAACCACAGAATACAAATTGACACAATTTAGCAGATGCACTTCTATGTGTGTATGAGTGTGTGTGTGTAGAAGTGTATTATTCAAAGTTTCACAGTGGACCCTGCCAGCTCCCTACTCCTATCCTACCACCACCCCAACATACACACACACACACATCATCTAGTCCTGATTGCCCAACAACCCTCTGCACATAGATGTTCACAAACCATATTTGCTTGTACCACTGGCCAGTTCAACATATTCCAAATTCTCCCAGGTTATCAGAAAATTGACATTTTTTGGACCAGCAGTTAGCTAATGGCTATGTCGCTGGACTCCCACGTAGTTGACGACGGTTCGAGTCCTGGACCCAGTGGCTTAAACTCACGCTAGGTGTGGGTGCGTGTGTGACCAAGATCCCGAGAGGAGAATGGAGAAGGGATTGCGGCATGGCCATCCTCCCTGGGGGTTGATTTCCTGCTTTCTGTCTCTCTGTCTCTCTCTGTCTGTCTGGCAAGTGCACATGCCCTATAGCAGAAATGTCTCCAAAAAATTTTAAAATAAATAAATAAATAGAAAATTGACATTTTTTTTAGCTAGACATTCAATACTTTCAGAATCTGGACTTGGTTACACTCCTAGTTGCAACAAGTTCACCCCTCAAACTAGAGTGGCCGAGAGCCCAGCAAAGAAGACTGAGTCTATCTGAATCCTCGAGCTTTCTTCACAGGGTCCACCTCACCCAGATAGTCATACCATTCCTGAATCAACACACTTTCACTTACCAGCACGATCCACGGCAATCACACTCTCTTCTAAATCCTGTAGTAATTTTTTCCCCATCACTGACACTTAATTATGTCCTGTCCTCTGTTATAGACCTCTTTTCATGTGTGTTTGTAAAATCCCTTCAAGTAACGCTTAGCTCTGAAACTGAGATTGTATCTTCCTCTTTCCTGGAGTCACAGTGCACTGAACACAGAATCCTACGCACAAGTTTAGCACTTGAGATGAATGATCACTTTGATAAATTAATACAGTACAAAATTACACAAAATCATTGAGAATATTTTCCCACATAAATCCTTGCATGTATTTTTTTTAATCTTTAGTTGGTCTGAACAAATCACTTTGTGTTTCAATAACACCTAGGAGATATTTCAAACAAAAGAACATAATTCTGTACTTTGAAATGTCATTGAATTAGCAAGGTCATGGAATTGACTTCTTTATTTTAAACTAAAATATGTACTTCTGCCTCAGTCATAAAACAGTGTGTGGTTTAACTACTTGAAAACCACAACACTGAAAATTAAGGCCTTTGATATGAAGGACAGTGGTGTTCGGCTGAAGAGTGGTGACTGAAGGAGAGCCCTTTCAAACTCAAAAGAGAGACCCGCAGTATGGAAGGCAGGCTTGGTCAGTGAGAGGACTCTGCCATTTTCTTTGGCTGAAGAGTGCTATGGTAGTAACAGGTTTTTATCCCAGTCCTTAAATCTCACAGCATTCTGTGTGGTTCTCAATGAACCACTGGGAATTCTTGGGCTGAGAAAAATATTGAAGCACACATTGCCAAATACTTGGCTGATAATACAAGGCTGTGATAATAATGCACACTGCTGTCATTGATCCCAAAGCTCAATGGACAATTTTGTTAACTGATATGTTAATTGGAGATGAATAAGAAGCATCAATAAAAGCTCTAATCTATTTGACTTCCTGTTTACACAAGATGGAGTAAACTCATTTCTCCTGGTTCTTGGCTCCTGTTAAATGCAATTATGAATCCCAAAAATAGCACAAATGAAACCAAAGGAAGACTTACAAAGGTGGAAAGAGGTAGGAAAATGCAGTAGGAACTCAAGAACTGGAAGAATAGCATACTGGCAGAATAGTGCAAAGGCAAAAGAAAAATTAAGCCTAGAACTTCACAACCCACAATATAGCAGCTAAACACAGTTGAGGTAAGCTCGTTTCTTTGAATGAACTGAAATTAGAGTCCCACTTCATGCCAGATGAGATGGACAACACAGGCAAAGGTACCTACTGTGGTCCCTGATAAAATTAAATAGCTCACCAAGACTGAAATTCCCTTCCCCTCACAGATACATCTGCTAAATAGGAGTTTCTAGCAAAGGGAATCCTTCATCCACAAGAACCTTACCTAGGAAGCATCTTTGCCCTAGGAATAAACTGTAGGAATTACACTCCCCTTTCTTACAAGAGAGACCAAGTAACTGGACTAGCTCAGAAGGGAGAAAACAAAATAGACTAGCCTAATGAACTTCATTGTCTCAGAGGAAATAGAATATACATAGAACTGAATGAAAAAGTGGGATGTAGCCAAAGCTGTGTTGATAGGGAAATTGATAGCTAACAGTAGAAAAGAGGAAAGATCACAAAACAACAAACTAAGTTTCTGTGTCAGAAAACTAGAAAAAGAAGAATAAAAGAACACAAAGCAAGAAGCAGGAACTCTATAATAAAGGTAAGAGCAGAAATTAATTAAATAAAGTATCGGGGAAAAAGATAATAAATGAAAGCAATACTTGGTTCTTCTTACTGTTCTCTTTCAGTTTTTGTATAGAGTATGTTCACTTGCCAGGGGGAGAGAGAGAGAGCAAGAAATTATCCCCTAGAGAGGATAACCATGCCACAGTTCCTTCTCCTACATTCTTTTGGGATTTCAAACACTTATGCAAACACACACACACACACACACACACACACACACACACACCTGGCATATTTTCAAGCCACCAGGTCCAGGACTCAACCATGCAGTCAGTCATGTGGGATCCAGCTACTTAACCACAACACTACTTATGGGGGCCCTAAATACCTGAGGTTTGTTTGTTTGTTTGTTTAATATTGCTAAAATGAATAAAACTTCAACAAGTCTGATAATGATTTTTTAAAAATCACTAATATCGGGAATTAAGCAGGTAATGTCACTACAGATCCTGCAGACATTAAAAAAAATGAGAGAATATAAACAATTTTATGTGTGCTTATAAATTTGAGAGTTAGAAAAAAATGGACTAAAAGCTCAAAAACTAAGATGAGGAAGATAGTCTAAATAGAACTATAACCATTAAAACAATTGAATTTATAAGTTAAAAGTTTCTAAAAAGAAATATCCAAGACCAGCTGGTGTCACTGAAGAATTTTAACAAACATTTAAAAATATTTGAAACCATTTTATGCATTTTCTTTCCCAAAAAATAAAATAATAAGAAACACCTCTTGACTCATTTTATGAGGCTAATGTTATTGGATATCAAAACTAAGAAGAGACAACAACAAAAAAAAGAAAACCGATTGTTATCTTTCATATACTTAGACACAAAAATTCCTCAGTGAAATATTAGTGAGTCAAACAAAACAAGATATAAAGCAAATTTTACATCATTACCAAATGGGACTTATTTCAGGTACATGATCTAATTCAACATTTGAAATCAATCAGTACAATCCTCTATTTCAATAGGCTAGAAAAAAAAGCACATGATTATATTCATTGATGCTGAAAAAGCAATTGACAAAATCCAATACCAATTTATGAAAAAAAAAACTTTTTTTCAAATTAGAAATAGAGGAAATTGCATTAACTTAACAGATTATATCTACAAAACACCTGTAGCAAAAAATATACTTAATGGTGAATTCTGTTCCTCTAAAATTAGGAACACATAAAGTATTCTTTTCTTTTCTTTTCTTTTCTTTCCTTTTCTTCTTTTCTTTTCTTTTAATTTACCAGGTGCATGTGCTAGCCAAAAACAAGACAGAGAAATTAGCAAAATGAGAAAACATACTCCATGGACCATGGTCACAGCACAGCCTCGTTTTCTTTATTTCTCCTTCCATTCAGGATTTGGGGCACACACACACACACACACACACACACACACACACGTGCCCAGCATGTTTTTCAAGCCACTGTGTATAGATCTTGAATTGGATGATCAGTCATATGGAATCCAGCTGTCTTAACCACCAGACCACAGGCTGACCCCAAGAATGTCCATTTTAACTATCCTCAACCAACACAGAATTGGAAAATCTACTTGCTTCAATAAAGTAAAATCATTCAATCAGCAAACACAAAGCATCCACATTGTAAAGAAAAAAATACTGTCCTTATTTGCAGATAGCTTCATGATCTATTTAATATATTCAAGAAATTTATAAAAATTTCTTAGAATAAGCAAGTTCAGCAAAGTTAGAAATTTAACAGCAAAACCTAATTGCATTTTTATATAGTAATAAACATGTCAAAACAGAAAATAAAAATAATACAACTTACAGTGACTCCAAAGGAAATTAAATACATAGATATAAACTTCACAAATATGTATAGAAACTCTGTGCTGGAAGCAACAAAGTTCTGACCAAAAAATAAGTAAATAAATAAATGAAAGACTAAATGAATGGAAAGAGATACTATGTTCATAGATGGGAAAACTTAACATAGTAAAGATATCTATTATTCCCAAACTAATATATAAGTTTAAAGTAACATCTATTAAAATACCAGGAAGTTTTTTGGGACCAGCAGTTAGCGTAACGGCTATGTCGCTGAACTCCCATGTAGCTGACCATAGTTCCAGTTCCAGACCTGGTGGCTTAAACTCACACTGGGCACGTGTGCGTGCGTGCCCAAGATCCAGAGAAGAGAATGGAGAAGGGATTGCAAGGTGTCTATCTCCCCTGAGGGGTGATTTCTTGCTTTCTATCTCTCTGTCTCTCTCTGTCTTTCTGGTGAGCACATGCGCCCTATAAGCTAAAACCTCTCCAAAAAAAAAAAAAAATACTGGGAAGTTTTTTATAACCTACACAAAATTATTCAAAAATTAAGGAAATACACAAACCTCAGAATAACCAAAGTAATCTGAATAAAGAAGAATAAAGTGGGATGGATCACTAGTCTCAATTTCAAGGCTAAAGCCCAACAATGGCAAAGTGGCTAAGGTTGCCAGATCTCACATGACCTACTCTGCAATTCAAGTCCTAGACATGGCAGCTTGAAAAGCATGCCAGCTGCATGTGTTTACAAGTTCAAAATCCTGAGAGGAGAATGGAGGAGAAAGGATTATGGCACAGCGATCTCCTCTGGGGAGTGCTTCTCACTTTCCTTCTGTCTGTCTCTCTATAGCAAGTGCACATACTCATAGCACATTTATGTGTATACAACATATGTATATGTATCAATATATGTATACATAGATATGTACATACACACATATACATGTATGTACACATATAAATTTTAATATATATTTACAAATGTATTTATATACACACACACACATATATATATATATATATTTATTTATTTATTTATATATAGGCAAAAATTGCATAGTTACCATAATCAAGATTATATAGTACTGAAAGATCCCAGAGAAAGGCTCACACATATATGCCTATTTAATCCATGAATAATAAGCAGAATGTAGTATGAAAGGAACTATAGTATATACCCTTTGATCACACATTTTGTTTTCTGATCCACAGAACAATCCCATCCATCATGAAACAAAGTTATAAAAGCAATTCAATGGATAAAGGATAATCTCTTCAACAAGTATATTTGGACATGTACAGTCAAATTCAATGGTATGAAAAGAACAGGTTACTGGGAGAAAATATTTGCAAACCATATATAAAGAAAAAAGACTAGTATTGGGGCCTGCAGGTGGTGTGATGGTTGAGGCCCTGGACTCCCACATGGTCGATCACGGTTCAAGTCCTGGACCTGGCGGTTTACTTTTTCACTCTCCCTTTCTCTCTGTCTCTCTCTGGCCAAAATTGAAGAGTAATGATAATAAATATAATTAAAAATAAAAGAATCTTTAAAAAGACTAGTATTTAGATTATATAAAGAACTCCTAACATACAACAATACATAACAGACAAAAACAGTATCTTATGTTATATATGTGTAAATTAGCTATATTAAATCATTCCACACTATGTACATACATACTAATAGAAATATCACATTGTACCTGTAAGTACAAAATTATTATTTGTCAATTACAAAATCAAATGAAAAAGAAAAGGCTATAGCAGTAAAGTAATAATCAATGTAAAGGACAGGCACATGACAAACAAGCACATGGAAGTAGGTTCAGCTTCAGGGCCATCAGGTGGCATGGTGGTTAAAGACTCCCACATGGCCATGGCTGGGAAGACCAGATGGCTTAAACATCACGCTGGATACATGTCTATGTATGCCCAAATCCTGAGAGGAGAATGGAGGATAAAAGATTGTGGCATGGTCAATCCCCCAGAAGATGATTTCTTACTTTCATTCTCTCTGTCTCTCTTTGGCATGCACATGCACCCTATGGCAAACACACACCTACACCTCCAAAAAAACTCAACTTCACTAGCCATTTGAAAAATGTAAATTAAATCCATAATGAGCTATTACTATACATCTATCGAAACGGTTAAAATTAAAACTAGTGACACCACCAAATACTGGCAAGGTTGCAGAGAAACTAGATAACTTACATGTTGCTTAGGGGAATGTAAAATGACATAGCCAGTCTGACAAATAAATGAACAGTTTCTTATAAAACTAAACATTCAATTACCATACAACCCAACAATGACGTTTTGGGGCATTCATTCCCAAAAAAGCAAAAAACAAAGAAGATGACTATCTGTGTCTACACAAAGCCTATGCATAAATGTTTATAGCAGCTCTGGCCATATGTCATTTAAGAAGTAACTGGTTAAACAAACTGGCATATCCATACATGGAATACTCCTCGATAATAAAGCAAGACTAACTTTTTTTTAATAGCTGTACATATTTATAAGGTACAGTGCAGTTTTTCAATACATATATACAATGTGTAATGATCAAACTGGAGCAATAAACACATCTATCATCTCAAATATTTAAGCTTACTTTGTGTTGTAAACATTCAATGTCCATCCTTCTTGCTGTTTTGAAATATACATTAAACTGTTGTTAACTATACTTACTCAATGTGCTTTTGTACTCTGAAACTCATTCCTCTTACCTACTTAGAATGTTGTATCTGTGACCAAGTTCTCCCTTATCCTCCCCTCCCACTTCTCCTTCTCAACTTACAGCATCCGACTTTCTACTCTCCATTTCTAGGAAACCAATCTTCTACCATCCACAGATGAGTGAGCACATGCATTATTTGTCCTCTAGTGCATAGCTTATTTTGCATAACCGTAATTTCTCCAGGCTCATACATGCCACCTCAAATGGTAGGACTTCATTATTTCTTTCTTTTTTTTTTTTTTTTGGGGGGGTTTTTTTTTTTTTTTTTTTTTTTTT
>NW_006202908.1:29560-32551 GCF_000334495.1 Tupaia belangeri chinensis
GCGAACCGCGGTCAACTACATGGGAGTCCAGCAACATAGCCATTATGCTAACTGCTGGTCCCTTTTTTTTTTTATTTTAGTTCCCAAGTTTTATTCAAGAACTCATACAAAATATTCCAGATAAATGAATTTTAATCCTCATCTTCCTCCTCTTCTTCATCCTGGTTAATCTGGAAGTAACGTAATTCGTAACTCCCTTTGCTGTTAGCAACTACGCGCAACCAATCGCGTAGATTATTCTTCTTCAAATATTTTTTGGTGAGATATTTCAAATACCTTTTGGAAAAAGGCACCTCAGAAGTTACAGTGATCTTGCTCTTGCTCCTTTCAATGGTTACAACACCTCCACCAAGATTCCCAGCTTTTCCCTTCACTTTGATTCTCTCTTGGAGAAACTGCTCAAAATTGGCAGCACCCATGATTCCATCTTCCACAGGATAGGTGCAGTCAAGGGGAAACTTCAGAACCTGCTTCTTTTTTTTGCCCCCCCTTCGCCACAAGCTTTTTCACGGGTGCCATGGCGGCAGCGGAGGCAGAAAAGAACTTCATTATTTCTTAAAGCTGAATAGTTTTATATTGTGCATCTATACCACACTTTCTTTATCCATTTATAGTTTGGGGACCCTTGGGTTGATTCCACGTGTTGTGAATAGTGCTGCAATAACACGAAGGTAGCTATCTCTTTGACATACTAATTTCCTTTCCTTTGAATATATACCCAGTCCTTGGATTCCTAGATCTTAATTTAATGCTATTTCTAGTTTTTTGAGGTACCATCAAACTGTCTTCCATAATAGCTGTACTAAATAGCTGTGCTAATTTGCATATATATATACACACATATGTACACACATGCTTTGTATATATCTACATATGTGTGTACATGTATGTGTGTATATATGGGACTTACATTTAAGTCTTTAATATATTTTGAGTTGATTTTTTTGGACTAACTCTTTGATTTTTGTCATAGAGCACATGCACTCACTAAAGAGGGACAGAGAGAATATATATACACACACATATATACACACATATATACACACATATATACACACATATATACACACATATATACACACATATATACACACATATATACACACATATATACACACATATATACACACATATATACACACATATATACACACATATATACACACATATATACACACATATACATACATACACATATACACATACATATACACACATACACACATATATACACACACATATACAGACATATACACACACACATATATACAAACACACATATATACACACATGTATTTAGATACATATACATCTACAAATTAGTACAGCTATTTATAAATATATAATTATATATTCTCTGATAACCGTCTGCTCAGATTAATTGTCCATTCTTCATCGGATTATTTGAAATTTTCTTGCTGGCAAGTTGAGAGCTTCGCATATTCTGGTTATTGGTCCCTTTTGGCACAGACGGGTTGCATGTATTTCCTCTCAATCTGTAAGTTGTTTCTTCACTCCGCTGATCGTTTCCTTTGCAGTGCAGATGCTTTTTAGTTTCATGTCATCTCATTTGTATACATTTATTTAGTTTTACATGTTTTTGAGGTCTTCTCTAAAAAAATATTTGCCCACACCAGTGTCCTAAAGTGTTTCCCTGTATTTTCTTCTAGTAATTTCTTAGTTTTGGGTCTTACAGCTAAGTCTTTAATCTACTTTGAGTTATTGTTTTAAAAACTTTCTATATGTATTTATTTATTTATCTATTTATTTATTTATTTTGCCACAGGGCTAGTGTGCTTGCTGGAGAGACAGAGAGGGCAAGTAAGAAATAATCCTGCAGGGGGTTTGGCCACACTACAGTCCCTTCTTCTTCATTCTCCTCTCAGGATTTTGGGCATGCATGCACAGATGACCAGCATGTTTCTCAAGTCACCAGGGCTATGATTGACAAAGGAGTTGGTCATGTGAGATCCAGTGCCTTAACCACCATGCCACCTGCTGGCTCAAAACTAACTTCTGATAAATACAATTGTTTAGATGAATCTCCAGAAAATTACAACACATGAAGAAACTCAAGTCAATGGTTACTTATGACATGATTCTATTTATACGCTATTGTTGAAATGACAAAATTACACAACAGATAAACAGAATAGTTGGTATCTGGCATCAGGGTGAGAGATGGTATAAGATTAGTTGCAGTGATGATAAAATGGCTACAGAAGGTATCTTTGTGATTAAGCAACTGTACAGTATCTTGACTATCAATATTGATATCGTGTTTGTGGTATTATCCTATAATCTTGTAAGATGTTATCATTAAGAAGTACTGTGTAATCGTTACCTGAATCTCTCGGTAATATTTTATATAACTGCATGCAAATATATAACTAATTCAAAATAAATAGTATAACATATTTTTTAAATGTAAGTGAGCTATATTATTATAGTCATCATTAAAAACAAGATCTACTGGGCCAACCAGTGGCATGGTGATTAAGGCAGCTGGATACCACATGGATGACTGCTCAGTTCAGGTCCTGGACTCACAACTTTGGAAACATGCCAGGCACATGTGTGTGCATGTGGATCCAAAATCCTGAGAGGAAAATGGAAGAGAAGGGGTTATGGCAGACCATCACCCATGGAAAGTGCTTTCTCACTTTCCTTGTCTCTCTTTTTCCCCTCCTCGGCAAGCACATGCACCCTTTAACAAAATTCTAAAAAAAGAAAGAAAGTAAAAGAAAAAGAAACAAGATCTACAAAAACTGCAGGATTCCCTCTGGCAGAACAAAGATCGCTGTCCATTCTCTGGAACAATAGCACCTGCAGGAAAAGGACCTTCTGGGGAACCTACAGGGACATTCCTCTTAGCAACTATGCCATCAGACTTGCTGCTTTCTGTAAGACCCTTACGTCCCTAAGCTTTTCCACTGCTTGTTCCTCTAGGACGCCTGTCTTTGACCTTTTTCTCCTATCTCAGGCTCAGCA
>NW_006202908.1:32582-34730 GCF_000334495.1 Tupaia belangeri chinensis
GAAGAGAGAATACTTGAAGAGGACTGCTTTCTTAGGACCACCGAGTTCCTGTCTTCTGAAACTGAATCAGTATGAGAGCCCCAGAAAAGAGGAATGTGTCAGAAAGTCTTCTTTTACAAACCATGTATTTTCTCGAACACCTCCTACCCTTCACTTGGACAGTCCCAGTTCTCCCACCAAGAGGGCTGAAATTGGAAATGGGTTGTGGGAGAGTTGCCAGCTTACACTATAACGCCACCAGCCACAGAGAATAAGCAGGAAGTCCTATGAAAGAAACCCTACTGTGTGCCCTGTGTGTCCTGGTTCTCCAGAACTGTCCCTCCCTCATTTGCTGGAACCATGCAGGCATGCAGTAAATGCTACTTCTTCCACATTACTTCCCTATGCTTAGATTTCCTAACTTTGAAATAAAAAGAAATATATCATTTCACTATGAATTTCAGATTTTAATTTATCGGAATCTCTAAAATTTCTCTCAGATGTGTTTAATCTTTCCGCAGCTGGCGTGTGTGAGAGGTAGAGCATCACTTCTGGTTACGTGAGTAAGCCTGGGGAAATAAAGGGACAGGAAACACAGGTGCTGCTCTCTAGGAAACTGCAGGAGTAACAGGACCTGGCCTTTATGCGGGTAAACACTTTGGGTACCTCTGAATAGTACAGTCATCGACCCTCAAGTATTAGGATGCGTGGACTTTCCTGTGAATAATTACCTCCACTGAGTCTAGTTCTGAATTCTATTTTGTTTTTAGCTCGTGATCCTCAATACTAAACTCACCTGAAGAGTTTTCAAAATACACAGTCACTCAGGTTCCACAGGAGGACGTCTCATTTAGTAGGTCTGGGATTGGTCCTGAGCGCCGTTTTGTGTGAAAGTTCTCCGGGATGGGCTATATGCACCCAGAGAGTCGAGGCTCAGTGGCCTGCAGTGAAGGATAGTCTTCCTAAATGCAGCTGTGATCTGACTTCTCACATGTATAACCCATGCAATGCCTTTTTAGCCCCTCTCTGGTTCCTACCCGGGAAACAGGACAGACTATTTCTGGGGACTTTTTTTTTTTAAGTGCACATCCTATTAGACAGCCATTATACCTGCTTGATGGAACTGGACAGTGGGCCGGTGCTAGCACGAAGTTCTGCAAAGCTGACCCCCATGCGAGGTGATGATAGTCTACTCAGTGAGAAATAAGAGGACCTCCAGACATAGTCAAATTTAATTTATTGGAGTTTATTGATTAAGCCAGTGGCATACCAGAAGACTCATGTCTCTCAAAATCCCGCAGCTCCAAGTGCAAGGTGAGAAGCACTTACAAAGGGAAAAAATGCACAATCATGTCCAAGATGACGTAGGGATTCATGAGGGTAAGGTGCAGTGGGCTTGAATGATGGAAAAGGGTAAGGGTAGGGTTTCACAACTATCAAAACAAAGCATGTAAAAGCGTTTTATGGAAGCAGAAAAAAGCAGGTTAATACAGTGTACTCTTAATAGTCTCTATGGCTCCGGGCAAGGTCCTGTGACTAGGCCTTATCTTAAGGTGACTAAGAGAAGTGGGTTTTAAAGACAATAGGGGTGTGAATGTACACTGTTTGCTCTTAGGCACAAAGGAGAAGGAATAGGAATCTAACAGTTTATAATGGAGGCGCTCCACCAAAATGGAGTCGCACCTGCTTCATTCCCCACTTCTCTTGGAGGCACGACTCCTTGGAGTTGCACCTACTTCAATGTTCCAGGTTCATCTCCAGAGACCTCCCTGGGCATGTCGGGCACAAGTACACCCGTGACCTGGGCCAGACTGAAGGCGGGGTGGACTGCAGCATGGAGAGCCTGTTGAGAGTGCTTCTCTCTCTCCCCTCCCTCACTCAGGAAATAAATAAATAAATAAATAAAAAGTAAATTTTTATAAAAGCTAAATCAGTGGGCAATGTTTAAAAGCTCCACAAATAAGGATAATGCCCACCTGGTGGAGTGTTATTGATATTAGAATCTACAATCTAAATCGCTTTAATGAACCTCTCAGAACACCTGGCTCCATAATCCGACTGCGGCCCTTCTCAGTCACTGCCTCATGTCCATGCTATGTTACCTTCCACCCTAGGAAACAAACAGCACCTTCTAAACAGAAGCCCTCCCCCTTTAATTTCCACAATAAT
>NW_006202908.1:35637-47666 GCF_000334495.1 Tupaia belangeri chinensis
CTACAGTCAACAAGGTCTACCAGTAGTCTCTAGAGTAGTGAGGTTGACCAGTTGTCTGTCTGTGCTGCTTTTCTTGTTTCTTTTGCAACTTTCTCTTTTTTTACAAAAGATAAAGTAAGTACCCAAGGCTCTTAATCCCTGTGTACAATTTGATAGTCGTTTTGAATGAGTTGAATCAATGTGTCATACAGTTTCAAAACCTTAGGCCTTTGTGCATGCTTTACATCCTGGTAGTACTACTGTTTTCTCCCTACCTTTTCCAACTTATTATTATTTTTTTTTGGAGAGGTTTTCACTATAGGGTGTGTGCGCTCACCAAACAGACAGAGAGAGAGAGACATAGAGACAGAAAACGAGAAATCACCTCCCAGGGAAGATGGTCACACCACAATCCCTTCTCCTCCATTCTCCTCTCAGGATCTTGGGCATACACATACATGCACCCAGTGCAAGTTTTAAGCCACTGGGTCCGGGACGCAAACTGCAGTTGACTACATGGGAGTCCAGCGACATAGCCATTACGCTAACTGCTGGTTCCCAACCTTTTCCAACTTTTAAACTCCTATTTATTATTTAAAATTCAATTTGGGTCGGCTCTATTGCCTAATAGTTAGGAAAGCTTGATCCTACATGGTTGATTGCATGGTTCAAATTCCAGCTCCGGCGACTTGAAAAAACATACCAAGCAGTGTGTGTGTGTGTGTGTGTGTGTGTGTGCACGCGCGTGAGCACACATGTTCTAACAGGATGGAGAAATGGAGAAGAAACGATTGCTGAGTGACCACACTTCATCAGAGGATGCTTTGACCTTTTCCTCTCTCTCTGATGAACACACATGCCCTCTGCCCAAAACAAAACAAAAAGGAGTTCAGCTTATTTTTCCACTCCTCTGTAAAGCAGTTAGTAAAGGCAGGCATTTCCCCCACTATGTGCGAGCCTGTGTAGAATCTCTTAGGAATGAACACTGCTGTACCTATTTGTCTTCAGCCCGCACTCAGTAAAGCCTCTAAAGACAGAAAGAGATACATTGAAGGCTGTGAAAATAGAATTAATATTTTTGAGTGAATGAATTTAAAAAATACTACCTCATGCTTACTATGTGCAGGAATCCATGCTACTTAGATGCCCTTAATTATGCTACTTAATTTGTTTTGTGTTGCAATAATAATATAATGCAAAGAGAAACAATAAAACCATTTCCTCCCAGATTTCTTCTCAGGGGTATAAAAGAGTTAAGTAGCAGAATGGTTATTATGTATGCTTAAATCCTTGGACGTCTCCTTTAAGAAAGGCAAAACTGTAAATTGATATAAGATGGCAAGCAGGGTAATCCAGTTGGGAAAAAAATGAAATATTTAGTATCAGAATAATCCGGATTTGTTGAAAATAGAAGTCTGGAGCTTTTGTTGTTTAGGGCTTAACTGTTTTGAACAAACTTCTGAGCTTTCTTTTGGGATTTATCTAGTTAATATTAAAAAATCCAAGTGGCATTAGATTGCTAGGGAGGTATAAGAACCACCGCTTTGACATAACTCTTAAATTTTAAAACCCAATATAAAAGACAACATTTCATTATATTATTACTATAAGAAATGAAGTACTCTGTAAGATTACAGGTTTAAAAAATAAGGAAACAAACATTAGTATCTAGAAAAATAGAAGTTATAACAAACATTAGTAATAATGACAATAGCTCAGAATACCAGAGAGTCACAAGGAAGCATTAATTCACCTATAAATACATGATATTATAACATTCCTATAGAATATCCATAGTGGCAGCAACAATAAAAACAGCTAACTTGTTTGAAGAGAAAAGAAAGATATAAAAATTTGCCAGGTACAAAAATTGTAGACTTCATACAAAACAACAACAATGGAAAAAAAAAAAAAAACCCAACCCAAAGCATATGTAAGTATTTAGATTGTTTGGAGTTTTATAATCCAGGTATATTAAATTTAAAAAGGAACATAGTATTTTCATCATCTGCAACCACTGCTGTTACTTTACTAACTGCAGTGTCCTATGTTAAGAGCTTTGAGTACCTAAAACTACATAGATACCATTCCTGCCCTCAAAGACTGTGAAGAGTAAACAAGTAGCATGTAAGATATTTGAATACAAACAAAATGATGTAGGCATTCAGAGATGCCAGGAGCTGTCTCAGAAAGTCTTTATAAGATCTGAACAATTTGGGCAGAAACTAAGAATGGGTTAATATCCAAAATATGTAAGGAATTTGTTCTACTCTGGCTTCTTGTTGCTAATTACTGAGTAACACATTCGGTAATTTAAAAAGAACAGTGATGTCTGGATGGTGGTATGAGGATAAACTGCAATGCTCTGTAAAGCTGACCCACATGGAAGGTTGTGGCTTCACATCCAGAGACCTCCTTGAGAACACTGGGCAGGTGAACGCTCATGATTCAGGACTGCTGAAGCTGGAGGTGGGTCCTGATGTTGAAATCCTGTAGAGGGTACTGTCTCTTCCTCTCTATCTCTCTGTCTCTCTTTCCCATGGAATGAATGAATGAATGAATAAATGAATACATTTAATAATAGAGGTTTATTTAAGTTATGGTTTTGAAGGTTGTAAATCAAAAGGCCACATCTGGTGAGGGTTTTCTTGTTGTTGGAGCCTCTGAGCAAGGTCCTAGGTGGTGCAGGGAAGAAGTCCTATCTCTACAGTAAGATAGAACAAGAGACGAGTTTGAGTGTCTGTGCGTTTGTTCTTCTAAAGCTATGAGGAGTCAGTCATGGGGGTCCCATCCCAATGACCTCATCCAATACCAATCATCTCCCAAAGATGCCAGCCTTCAACATCATACTTGTGCTAACTTTCCACCTTCCCCACACTGCTGCAACAACCTGCCAAATTTCAAACATCAGCTTCTAAGGAACACATTAGAACCATAGCAGAACTCAAATAACTCAAAAGCAAGAAAACAAATAACTCAGACTAAAAGACCTGAATTGACATTTTTCAAAAGAAGTACAAATGGCCAACATGTGTATAAAAAGAGGTTTAACATCACTCTTTATCAAAGAAATGTAAATTAAAACCACAATGAGATAGCACCTCAGACCTGTTAGAGTGACTATTCTCAAAGAGACAAAATAAGTAACAGGTGTTGGTGATGATGTGGAGAAAAAGAAACTTGTACGTTATTTGTGGAAAAGTAAATTGGTATAGTCATGACAGAAATCAGTATACAGATTCCTCAGAAATATTAAAAACAGAATTTTCAAATGATTCCACAATTCTACTTCTGGGTAAATATCTACAGGAGTTGGAGTCAGTATGTTGAAGAAATCTCTGCCATCTTGTGTTTGCCATTCATGACAGCCAAAACATAGAATCAACCTAAGTGCCCATCAACAGATGAATGAAGAGAGAGCTTGCAGTACATTTACACAATGAAATACTATTCAGTTATTAAAAAAAAAAAGAACTTCTTTCCCATGTAACAGCGTGGATGAACCTGGAGGACACTGCGCTAAGTGAAACAAGCCAGGCACAGAAAGAGAAAACGTTGCATGATCTCATTATATGCAAGGTCTGAAATAGTTGAAGTAAAGGAACAGAGGGTCAAAAGGTGATTATCAGGTGCAGGAGGAGAGAGATGAGGAATGGGGGGTCTTTACTAAGGCATACAAAGTTTCAATCAGACAGGAGAAATAAGTTTTAGAGATTTTTTAGCATGGTGGCAATAATTAGTAACAATGTATTGCATGCCTGCAAATTACTAAGACAGTAGATCATAAATGTTTTCATAATACTAAGCACACGAGGTGATGGATATGTTAATGAGCTTGCTTTCACCGTGTCACAATGCAAACATGTATCAAATCACCTGTGCACTGTAAAAATATACCATTTCTGTCAACTATGCCTTAGTAAATAGAAGGAGAAAAAGAAACTTGTACGTTATTTGTGGAAAAGTAAATTGGTATAGTCATGACAGAAATCAGTATACAGATTCCTCAGAAATATTAAAAACAGAATTTTCAAATGATTCCACAATTCTACTTCTGGGTAAATATCTACAGGAGTTGGAGTCAGTATGTTGAAGAAATCTCTGCCATCTTGTGTTTGCCATTCATGACAGCCAAAACATAGAATCAACCTAAGTGCCCATCAACAGATGAATGAAGAGAGAGCTTGCAGTACATTTACACAATGAAATACTATTCAGTTATTAAAAAAAAAAAGAACTTCTTTCCCATGTAACAGCGTGGATGAACCTGGAGGACACTGCGCTAAGTGAAACAAGCCAGGCACAGAAAGAGAAAACGTTGCATGATCTCATTATATGCAAGGTCTGAAATAGTTGAAGTAAAGGAACAGAGGGTCAAAAGGTGATTATCAGGTGCAGGAGGAGAGAGATGAGGAATGGGGGGTCTTTACTAAGGCATACAAAGTTTCAATCAGACAGGAGAAATAAGTTTTAGAGATTTTTTAGCATGGTGGCAATAATTAGTAACAATGTATTGCATGCCTGCAAATTACTAAGACAGTAGATCATAAATGTTTTCATAATACTAAGCACACGAGGTGATGGATATGTTAATGAGCTTGCTTTCACCGTGTCACAATGCAAACATGTATCAAATCACCTGTGCACTGTAAAAATATACCATTTCTGTCAACTATGCCTTAGTAAATAGAAAGAACAAGAGAGATAAAGAGAGAACAGAAGAGAGAAGAGACGGGAAGAAGAAAAGAAGTGGCAGGATCAAGGAAATAAAGACGTGTTTGGGGAATTGGCATTGGAAGAAGATAGGTATGCCCCATCTTTTCTGTTGTGATCTCCAAGTTAAATATTCCTCTGTTTAGCTTTTTTAGTGAAACAACATTTACTGATCCAGCACTGTACTATGGCGAACTGCAGTCAGTCTCCGTTCACTCAGGACGGGGACTCCGTCACACGACGGCTACAGGGTTCAGTCAGCTCCTCACCTCTCACCCTTGATCTTGTCTCAAGTCCTACTTCAGGAAAAGATTCAAGGGGAAAAAAATAAGGGAAGCAATAATACAGAGGCAAGCAGAAATCAGATTAGAGACTGGATAGAAGGCATAGCCTTGGAAAAAAATGTAGGACACTTCCTTCTCTAACACAGATGGGAAGGAGGAGAGAACGCACAAGACAGATCTTAGGCAATTAAATTATTACAATTTAATGAAATAATTGTAGGGGGTTTTTTGGCAATAGCAATAATTTTGCAGAATCAAAAAGAGAGGATGAAAGGAAGTAGAATTTCTAATTTACAAAAGGGAAAACTAAGTTCTCACGTTGCACAGTTTCCTCTGTCATGTGGTGTCAATTTTCAAAACGTACTAAAGGACATTCTGCACAAAAACAGCAGCGTCAATGTGAGATGGAATAAGGTAAATGAGCAGAGTTCTGTTTCATTATACTTCAACAGCTACAGCAGACAGATAGGAAAATGCAGGATGAACAAACTTCCAGTTGTCAAGGAAAACTAATTACGATTCTGAGGGGAAAAAAAAGCAGAGTTACAAGGAAAGATGTGTGTAGTCTTTCTTTTTCATTTTCGAATTTCTTTATCTTCACATTTTCAAAGTCAAAGAGATTAAATGTGCTAACAAAGACAGTAATAAAATACAGACTCAGAGAATCCTGGAATTAGAACCGCTCAGAGGCCATTCGCTTCGCTCAGTGACGTGTTTTCCTTATCCTCCCCTATGCCTAGATCACTGCTCTGTACCAACACCATTGTCCAGCTGCTAGCTGAATGATCTGCATCATGGCCAGCTCTTTGTATTTCTAGGCACACTGTTCTTGCAGAAGGTAGGTGTTTCTTTTTTCTGTTTACGTGGAATCTGCCACCCACCTCTAGAGTAAGTGCATTTATCTGCTCCCCCTCAAGTAATGGGTATTAGAAGATATTTGAAGAAGATGGGATCAGGGAACCAGCAGTTAGCGTAATGGCTATGTCGCTGGACTCCCATGTAGTCGACCACGGTTCGCATCCCAGACCCGGTGGCTTAGAACTCACGCCGGGCGCGTGTGCGTGCGTGCCCAAGATCCCGAGAGGAGAATGGAAGAGAAGGGATTGCAGCGTGGCCATCCACCCTGGGGGGTGATTTCTCGCTTTCTGTCTCTCTGTCTCTGTCTGTCTGGCGAGCGCACGCGCCCTATAGCGAAAACCTCTCAAAAAAAAAAAAAAAAAAAAAAAAAAAGAGAGAAAGAAGATGGGACCAGCAGTTAGCATAATGGCTGTGTCGCTGGATTCCCGTGCAGTCAACCGTGGGTCAAGTCCCGGACCCGGTGGCTTAAAGTCACACAGGGTACGTGTGTGTGCATGCCCAAGATCCCCAGAGGAGAATGGAGGAGAAGGGATTGCGGCATGGCCATCTCCTCAGAGGGTGATTTTTTTGCTTTCTGTCTGTCTCTCTGTGTCTTTCTGACGAGTGCATGCGCCATATAGCAAAAACCTCTCAAAAAAAAAAATAAAGATATTTGAAGAAGGTCGATGGGCCCCATTTTCTGTGTTCTAATCAAGCTAAATATCTCTACGCGTAAATGTTTTGGTGAAAAAACTTTCACTGATGCAGCATTTTACTCTGCTGAACTCAAATCAGTCTCCTTTCAGTCAGAAGGGGGACTCTGTCACTTGACAGCTATAGAGTTCAATCAGCTTTTCACCACTTACCCTGGATCTTTCCTCTAGTTCTACTAGTTCTACTTCAGCCTCCAGTTTTGTTTATTTTTTGAAGGTTTTTGTCATATGGAGCATGCACTCTCCAGAGACACAAAGAGAGAGACAGTGAGAGAGAAAGAGAGAAATCACCCCCTTGGGGGTGGCCACGTTGCCATACCTTCTCCTCCATATTTCTCTTGGGATTTGGGGCACACACACACACACACACACACACACACACACTAGGCATGCGTTTCAAGCTGCTAGGTCTGGAACTTGAACCATAATTGGCCATGGGGGAGCCCAGTGTCTTAATCACTCTACCACCTTCTGAAATCCAGCCTTCAGTTTTAATTTGTTACAGTGTTGACTCATCTAGCATAGACAACTCTACAAATTTTGCAGGTCCTACCTTGCTTTTACAATTAGGTTGGGATCCTAAAATTAGTTATGATTAAAACATTCTGCACAAAAGTGAAAAATGTGTCTAACCTCCTGGCTGAGGTAGTTAATGGCCACTGGACCCCCTTCCCCTCACTCTTTCACTCCTATGGCCACCTTGAAGGTCTACAAAATGCAAAACACCCCTAACTCACTTGAGAAGCTCATTCTCTTATTGTTAAACTACTGGTATTTTGAATAATTTATTTATATTTATATATTTTCTTTTTAAGGTTTTTGCCATAGGAAGCATACATTCACAGGGAGAGATAGTGAAAGGGAAAGTAAGAAATCCCCCCCCCCCAGAGCAAATGGCCATGCCACAATCGTTTCTCTTCCATTCTCCTCCTGAGAGGTTGGGCATGCATTAACATGTGTCAGCATGATTTCAAGCTACCAGGTCCAAGACTTGAACCATTATCACTCATGTGGGAGTCAGCACCTTTAACAACTATGCCACCTGCTGACCACATTCATAATGAACTTCTTTTAAACTAGCTACTTCTACTTTTTCTGTTAGAATTTGATTAACATTTTATCCTAATCCATAAGACCATAGCTAATGAGCTATTATGAGTTTTCTCTATAAGTAGAACTTTTTAAAACTGCTACCTAATATTTTTAACATAACACCACATATTCTGAATACACTAAATTGTGGTGAATCAGAAATTAAGTCTAAAATATTTTAAATCCTTTGAGAAGTAGGGCTATTATCAAGTTTTTGGTGCTAAGTTACTTTGTAAAACAAGCAGCATTCTAACTTGTTTACTGATTTAAATGTTCACAGATAGATTATAAGTGAGATGTTTCCACAGATTATTTCATAAGATGGTGATAAAACAATTTATACTTTGCCGTTGAATTCTTTCTTTCTTTCTTTCTTTCTTTCTTTCTTTCTTTCTTTCTTTCTTTCTTTCCTTTCTTTTTCTCTCTTTCTTTCTTAACTGTATTTCTACATTATCCAATATGAGTACTAGCAGTGAAGTGTTCTAGAATGTAAAACCCTTAAGAAAAACCGCCATGCCATTATTTTTTATGTCTTTTCCTACACCTGGGCACTACTGGTCAGGCATTACAGGCTCCAGTGAGAGGGGCCAGCTTTAGACACGTTTTACCCAAGTCCTGCCACTCAGTGTCTGTGCGTGCTATGAGGTAAGTCACGTACTCCTCCCGGGGCTCTCCTTTCTCATCTGTGTGTTTGGGTAGAATAACCCCAACTTTGCAAGGTCTCTAGGTCACACCTTTCCTCTGAGTCGACTCAGTGAAACGTCCTCTTGGCCAACCTCCAGTGGAAGGTCTACACACTGTCACACAGAGCTCTTGACTACCCACCCTGAAACCTGCCTGTCTTCTCACCTCATGAACCTGCCACAGCTATAGATCCAGCTCTTCGAGACCCCTTTCCCGCTGTCTTTGGTATCCACATCTAATCTAGTTTATTAGATGTTTATTCGACTTCCAAACTGTATCTCATGTCCACCACATCTCTTCCAAATCAGAATCCTCTCCTGGACTGCCTGGATTCCTCTTGTTCCCATGCTCACCCCACCCTACTCAGTTTCCCCAAAAGAAACCAGAATAATGTCTCAGGGCCATAAATCAACAGATCCTCTTAAACTCACCAATGGCCTTCATGAAGGTTTCAAAGAGCAGATGAAAAGAGAAGAGAGTTAAGTTCTAATACAAAATTAATGTAAAATGTCCCATCTGCCTTTTTAATCCAAAAGACCAGAGTTACATGCATCATTTGTCATGTTTATGTAGAATATTTTAGTCATAACTAGTTGTTCAGTAGAATTATCCTAAAAGATAGAATTTAACAGGCTACCCTGGGAAGATATGGACTTGATATAGTGGACTATAGTGTCAAAATAAATTAATTGGAGAAATATATGAGCACAAAAGAATGGTTGTCATTTGCGGCAGGTACATATATGCTGAGAAGTAGATTGTAAATGGGCACCTGACAATAATAATTTAAATAGGAATATTTAATGGCATTAATAACAGAAGAGCTGGTGATGAAGAATTACAGTAAACCCAGGACCAGAGAGAGACAGAGAGACAGAAAGTGAGAAACCACCCCCCAGGGGGGAGATGGCCACGCCACAATCCCTTCTCCTCCACTCTCCTCTCAGGATCTTGGGCACATATGTACACGTACCCGGCGTGAGTTTAAGCCACCGGGTCTGGCACTCGAACCGTGGTCGGCTACATGGGAGTCCAGCAACATAGCCATTATGCTAACAGCTGGTCCCAAAACACAAACACTTTTGAAAAATGTAGTTATAGATAAGCTTAACTTTGATTCTGCAGTAGCTAAGCAGTCAAGAATCTTGAAAAACTATTTATTAAAAGATTGGTAAGGTGCCAGATTGGCCATGGTTAACTGGTATTATTCTTAAACTGTGTGTTAAATCTCTTTTCAGTCTGCTGTTCACTCAAAGCTTTTCGGTGAGTTTGGATATAAACGCAATGCTGGCACTAACCCTGACCTTGACCACGAATTAACCCCAAACGACTTCCTCTCTACTTTCAGCCCTTCATCTTCGTTCACTGACATTGAGGGTAGAACTACATTCTCAACCAAGCAGTGGTCGCCGGCAAATGCTGGTCTCACTTAATAATTCTAATTTTTTAAGGTTCGCACAGATCCGCCCATCCTTCTCTCCATCCTCACTATCCTACCTCAGTTCCTGATATTCCTGGACATGAAACAAAAGGTCTAGTAGTCACTAAGTACTGTGATAATCATTTTAGTCCCTTTTCCCAACTCATTTTCTTTTTTTAGGTTTTTGCCTTAAGGCCGTGCACTCACTGGAGAGTCAGAGATTCAGCGAGAGAGAAAGTAACAAATCTCCCCTCAGGAGGGATGGCCACGCCATAATCCCTTCTCCTCCATTCTCCTCCTGGGACTCCAGGTACACATGCACACATGCCCAGCCTGATTTTTAAGCTGCCCGGTTTGGAACTCGAACCAAGGTTGGCCATGTGAGAGTCAAGCACTTGAAACACCATGCCACCTACTGCCCCCCAACTTGTTTCCCTTTTTTTTGAGAGAGAGAGATTTTTGCTATGGGGTGTATATGATTGCCAGAAAGACAGAGAGAGACAGAGAGACAGAAAGCAAGAAATCACACCCCCAAGGGGGGATGGCCATGCCACAATCCCTTCTCCTCCATTTTCCTCTCAGAATCCTGGGCACGCATACACATGTGCCCAGTGTGAGTGTAAGCCACCGGGTCCGGGACTCAAACCATGGTCAACTACATGGAAGTCCAGTGACATAGCCATTACGTTAACTGCTGGTCCCCCCAACTTGCTTCCTAAATCCACTTATAAGAATGAGCCAGTTGACATGAGTTGTCCTTAACTTAATTTGGCACACTACTTACCCACATATACGTTCTAATGGATTCCCAATGACAACATGGCTCGGGCTCTCTCTCTGGTGGTATCAATTCTATTATAACAGTGTTCACAAAATAGTGCTCATGGACCCACGTGTGGGAATAGTGGGTACAGACACAGGAGCACACAGGGTATGGTTTTAAGATACACCACACACCAAAATGAACCTCACAGAGGTAAAATGTGAAACGTGTATATATGTTCACAAATATTTACATATATACATCTATATAGAAAACAATAAAATTAGGGAAGGAAATAAATCTGAATGCTATATAATACATTTTTTAAAAAGTTTTCTGCATGGCACCAAAACCAGAAACCAGAAAGAAAGAATATAAAGAAACATTAAAATTAATGTATGGGCCAGCCAGGGGCATGATGGTTAAGGCAGCTGGATCCCACGTGGTTGACTATGTGGTCCGAGTCCAGGACCTAGAGGCTTAAGATGTGGGTTTAGCCTTAAACATTATCATAACTGCTTTAGTCATTCCTGTTTTAATAAATATATTTATATTCAATAATTATTATAATTTGCTAGAAGATAGAGACATAAATGAAGTGCAAGTCAATCATGTGTTCATTCAAAAGATGTTTATTTAACTACTCTGTTTCTCCCATTGTTCCAAATATGTGAAGATAATTATAAATAACACAGAAAATCTCACCAAAAAACAAACAAAAAAACCATCCTGGGCACATGTGTATGCCTCCCCAAATCCCAAGAGGAGAACAGAAGAGAAGAGATTTTGGCATGACCATCCCCTCCAGGGGTGATTTCCCACTTTCTCTCTCTGGTGAGTGCATGCATCCTATACAAAAGAAAAAAAAATTATAATGACAAAATATATTTAAAATTACTGTAAAAAAATGAATAATAAAAGAACTAAAAATAGGGGCCAGCAGGTGATATGGTTGTTAAGGCTCTGAACTCCCACATGACCAACTGCTGTTCAAGACCCAGATCTGACATCTTGCTTTCTCACTTTCTCTCTCTCATTGGTCAAATTAAAAATAATAATAATAATAACAATAAATAAAATTAAATACCTAATTCTCTAAGAAATGAAAAATAATAGTCTATAGCAGACAAGTGTTATTAGTTGTAACATATAAAGAATTCTCACGTCTGGGGCTGGAAAGTGGCGTGGTGGTTACGTGTGCTGGACTCCATATGGCTGGTCATGGTTTGAGTCCGAGCCTAGTGGCTTGCTTTCTCACTTTCCCTCTCTCTCTCTCACTCTCTCTTGCTCTCTCACACTGTCCCTCTCTGGTCATATTAGAAAGAAAGAAAAAAAAGAAAGAAGAAAGAAGAAAGAAAGAAAGAAAGAAAGAAAGAAAGAAAGAAAGAAAGAAAGAAAGAAAGAAAGAAGAAAGAAAGAAAGAAAGAAAGAGAGAGAGAGAAAGAGAGAGAAAGAGAGAGAGAGAAAGAGAGAGAGAAAGAAAGAGAGAGAGAGAAAGAAAGAGAGAGAGAGGGAGAGAGAGAGAGGGAGAGAGAGAGAGGGAG
>NW_006202908.1:47975-57633 GCF_000334495.1 Tupaia belangeri chinensis
AGAGAGAGAAAGAGAGAGAGAAAGAAAGAGAGAGAAAGAGAGAGAGAAAGAGAGAGAGAGAAAGAAGAAAGAAAGAGAGAGAGAAAGAGAAAGAAAGAAAGAAAGTGAAATAAAATAATTCTTTTATAAAAAAAGAGTTCTCGCATGTCTTAGAAAACATTAGTGACAGTACAGAAAATGGGCAAAGACTTTGGAATAGCTAATTAACAGAAGATAAACAAATTTTCCATAAGTATATTGGAGTGAAGTCAGTATTTCTTTTTTGTAGATAAAGAAGCACAAGTTAAAATTATGCACCAGTTTGTTTGTTTTAACCTCCAAAATGTAAACACCCTAATAATGCCCATGTTGGTGAGAGTTCAGGATAACACAACTGAATAACAAAACCACTTTTTCCAAGTATTTGAATTGGCATTATATATATTATATTAAAATAGTTTAAATGTAGACCTATATACTCTTTGATTTAATTATTTCACCTTTAAAAATTTATCTTTAGAAAATCATTAATAATGATTTTCCTGCAAGAATTTTTACAGCAGCATTGTTTAAGGCAGGAAAAAATCAGTAACCCAAACATTCATCAATAGACAATTAAATTATTTATGGTATGTATCACTAGCTGGAATGCAATGCAACCATTTAAGAAGAAAGTAAATAAAGCCACTTAATTTTATAGGAAATGCTCACAATATAGCGTAACTAACGAAGTATTTGAAAATACATTTAAAAAATAAGTGTGTGAATGTATACAAGCCTGATCAAAGTGTCTGATGTTTTGTGTGTCTTTCTTTTTTCTCTAAGTTTCTCATAACAAAAATGATTCACTATAGTCATTTTGGCTTTATCCTAGCCACTCTCCTGGACCTCTGTATCTACCATCTTCATAAAATGTTCTCTGATTTTCCCAAAGAGGGCATTCCTTGGACAAAGCCCTGTCGCATTCCCTGTCTATATAAAACTCATAAATGTTGACAAAATCCCACCTGGGTTGTAGGTGTTGTCGTTGTTACCGTTCTCTTTCTGCTAAACTATCTTCCCACCGAACCATCAACTCCCAAATGTCCAGAACTTGCCATACGAGCCTTTTTAAATCTATCAAATACTCAGTAACTAATATATGTTAAAGAAACTGAGGGGTCAGCAGATGGCATGGTAGTTAAGGCACTGGACTCCCACATGGCTAACTGTAGTTTGAATCCTGGACCTGGTCGCTTTTTCTTTCTCTCTCTCTCTCTCTCTCTCTCTCTCTCTCTCTCTCTCTCTCTCTCCCTCCCTCACTGTCTCTCTCTTGTGAGAACACATGTCCTGTAGCAAATTTAAAAATAATAATAATAAATAAAATGAAATAATATAGTTCTAAAAAGAAACTAAAACCTCTCTCTCTTTTTTTTTTATTTTTATTTTTTATTTGTCAGAGAGTGCATGGACATGCCAGAGACAGAGAGAGAGAAAAATCACCACCCTGAGGGGGTGTGGTCATGCTGCAATCCCCTTTCCTCCATTCAGGCAGGATTCAGGGTTCACAAACACACTCACCTGGTTTGTTCACACACAGCTCTTAACTGCACTACTACCTGGCCCAGGAATCCAAGCCATTCTAATGAGGCTTTATCTTTACGTAAAACTTTCTGAAATACTGTGTGAAAAATAATTCTGCAAATGCAAAAGCGCGAATGGCGATGTCATTTACCTGAGAGGAGAACTGAAACTTCTGGTTGAAAGACACAGCCGTGTATGTCAGAGCCAGACTGAAGCCAGCCTTCCGAACCTCTCTGCCTCACTTTTTGTCAGTGTACTAGGGTAGGAACTGCACTATGCTGTGGGGACTGTCACGGTGGGCACCCAGCAGCTCAGCCTCCCACTCTCTGTGCCTTTGGACTGCTGTCCACCATGTGGACTGAGGTTGAGCTCAGAGAACAGGAACTTGCAGATGGGAGGACAGCAAAGACTTGCTGGACAGGTGTACTTTGAGGCTTGCTTTGTTAAGACACTGCCTCTACCATTAACAAAAATTTGGGAGGGACCAGCCAGTGGCATGGTAGTTAAGGTGGCTGGATCTCACGTGGCCAATGGCTGGTTCAAGTCCATGACCCAGTGGCTTGACAAAACATGCCTGGTATGGGTGCATTCATTGCCTGAAATCCCCAGTGAGAAATGGAAAAGGGACTATGGTATTACCATCCTCAATGGGAAGTGCTTCCTATTTTCTCTTTCTGTCTCTCCGTGTCTTTTCAGCAAGCACACAGACCCTCTGGAATATTTTTTTTTAATAACAAAAACACAAATATGAAATGTTTTCAGGTTATTGTGCCTGAAGAGGCCACAGGGGAGCACTCCGGCACTCCGGCACTCCTGCTGACAGTCTCCCTTAGCTGCCAGGCATGTGATGAGGCCACCTCAAACCATTCTGCTCCGGTGAAGTTGCCAACTGTAAGCAGTTGGGTAAGAAACCCCAGGCCAAGACCAGAACCACCCAGCTAAACCCAAACCAAAATAGAGAATCACAAGCAAATAAATGATTGGGCTTTCTTTTTTTAAAAAAAAAAAAGTTTATTTATTCTGTGGGTGAGGGAGACCCACCCAACAGGGTCTTTGTGTTGGGATTTACACCCAGCCTCACCCAGCCCCAGTTCAAGGGTGTCGTCTGTGTAGCCCACGTAGGGAGGTCCCTGGACGTGAACCAGTAACCATTCCATGGGGTCTGCCTCCAGTGCAAGACATCTTATCACTGTGCCACTGTCCAGCCCCTGGTTGCTGTTTTAAGCCACTAAAATTTTGGAACAGCTTATTAAAACTGACACACATACCTGTCACCACCCCCCCTTTCCCCACCAGCTGGTTACCTCCACCAGAGGATGCCTCAGGGGCCCAGGAGTTCCTTTCACACAGTCCTGGCTTCATTTCAGAACCCTTCTCAGCCAGGACGCTGCCATTCCACTCTTGGGAGTCCCAGATAAATTTAAAACTGCAATACTTTAACTCCTTTAGTAAAACGATCCTTCCTATTATCTAACGGGGCAAAGTGAGGCCAACGATGTCTTGAGTCAGAGTTAAAAACGGAGTGTCCTACTTATCTTTCAAACGTTGTGCCTGAGCTGGGTTCTTTTCACAATCGAGGGAGCTCTGCTGTTGAGCCTCCTGCAGTCCCGCTGCGAGGCGGATGGCAAGATGGAGCTGGTGTAGGGTTGGGCTCCTGAAGGGTGAGGAGCTTGCTGGTTTCTGGAGGGAGGAGGGAGGAGGGTGGCGATTACCTTTGCTGTACACTCTTCCCACGCCGCCCTTCCGTTTCAGCCAGGAATTTAGCATCACAGTCATAAACATCTCCGTGGAAGCCTGCAGAGGGGCCCAACTCTACTTCAGGCAGGTCTGGCCATCTGTGCCTCGCTTTCCTCATCTGTAAATTGAAGACGGTTACATCTGTCCCTTACAGGGATCTGATAGTAACAAATGAGGGAGTCGACACGGAAGCATATTCTTCAGAGCAAAGCAGTTATAATTATCATAATTTAAGAGAACACAGAAATCAACTTGTGTTTACCAAAATGTGATCCATATTTCAATTGTTGTCAGTTGAATTCCTACTAGGTATGCGAATTTTAAGCGTTGTTGATAATGGTTTCAATGAAATTGTAATTTAGTTATTTTCATATCAGTCCAGCTGTTTTAGTATCAGGAATTCCAGTTCAGGTAGAATCCTATTCTGATAAATTTGTGTATTGGAAACCTTATTTGTAGTATTTCTCTAAGAAATTGATATGTTTTATAACCTAAAATGAAAAAAAAAGTCTTTTAAGTCAATGGTATTTTGTCAAACGAAAGATTTATTGATAACAATTTGCAGGTAAAGTTGTCAAATCTAGAACTATAACACGTTTATTTGTAGCCTGAATGAAAATTCCAATTGCTCTGATGAGCCAATGTTTCAGCTACCTGCGACTTACAGAAAACTTTTTCTTAAACTGAAAGCGTCAACGTAAAAATATTCCCTAGTAATGACAAAAGTCTTGTAATCAGTTGTCACTTCTAGAGATTTGGATACAGGAAAGCTTTGCTTTGTTTTGTTTTTCCCTGAGTCTGAAGGTTGTTTTCTTTTCAGAAAATTTACACCAATCATTTTTATATAATAAATTCAAATCTGTACTGGATCATGTATTTCTTCATTGGAAACTAGACCAACCTGCCTATCCATTCTCTTCTGGAGATTAAGAAAAACAAACAAACAAACAAAAAACAGGTATTTACTACTGGTGGAGCTTTTTTTCTTATGATTTCTTATTCACATTTAATCATTGTACGTCTCTCCAGCACACAATATGGTTTTTCAAAGTATGCATACTTAACAGACATAAGAATGTAACGTTCTCCATTGAAAGTGATATATGCGGCAATATCTTTGATTTGATTGCCATGTACTGCAGGAAGATGTTTAACTGATCATTTTCAAGAACGGCAGTGTGCTTCTTGGTATAGTTTGAGTGTTTCCCAAAATTCATGTTGTATTGCACTGTGAAGGTGTTAAGCGAAAATTTATTTCCTTCATGGTGTCCCAGGGTGGAGCCTTTGGATGTGAGGGGTCATTACGACAAGCTTCAATGACTGAGTGTTCCAGTGGGTTTATAAGAAGGAAAAAGAGGCCGGAAGAGGCAGATCTTAGGACAGTGCTTTGCCTAAGCGCCTACCTTCCACCGTGGTGTGCCCCCATCAGAACTATGAGCTAAATAAAGCCCTATTTCTCTGAATTGGTTTCTGTGGATATCGTAGTAGCAAGCTAACATGTTCCTTCAACTAAAGCAGTAGGAAAATGATTAAAAAAAACTTCCATGTCAGCTCACATGACATGCAGAGGGTTATTCATAAACTCAGCAAAATAAAATAGTTGAGGCAATTCATACAAAACTCAACCCCTGAGCCCTCTTATTTTTTCCTTCTCAATTTGTTTTTCTAGTTCTTTAGTTCTATGCTCATATTAATTACATTTCAATAAACTTTACATTTCTGTATTCTTTTTTATCTTGTACAAGTGTAGATTGGTAGATTTTTGAAATCCAGCCTGAATCCCAGTCATTTTATGTCACTTTTTCTTTTCGATGCATCTCGCCTCCTTTGTCCTCTGTCGTTTCTCCCCTTTCCCCATGAGGGTAGTTGCACAGATAATAGGATTATCCACATTGTAGGACTGAGGCGTGCCAAGGCTGGCCGGATTCTGAATGAACATCGCAGAACTAACTCCAGCTGTCTGGATTCTGCCTTAGGCGTGGCCTGTTATTGTAGGCCTCCTTCAGAAGCACGGGGTAATGGAAACACGGGGAGATCTTCTTTCCAAGTGGTGTGGTTTGGATGCAGGCTGCTGGGCCTCTCTGGCACCATAGTGGGCAGCGTCAGCCCCGCCACAAAGCAGCTTCCTCTTGGGTCTGGGTCAACATTGTGCTCCGGGAGCTGCTGCTCATTTGCAGTCTCTTGCCCCCGAATTATTATGTCAATGCCCGTGGATCAGTGATTCACCTTCGCTTCTCAGCAGTTTATCATCTGCGATATGTGCAACACGCACCTCACCCCCGTACTGTGTGTCCGTGGGTCAGGGTCAGACTTCGTGAGCTCCCGTCCAGGCCCACCAGCCGTGGTCCAGCACGGATCACCCTGAGTGAGTCCAGCCCCCTGTCCTGTATGTCAGAGTTATTAATACTGCAGGACCTGAGCAAGCAGGATAATTTGGGATGACTGACCCGGGTAGAGGGAGTGAGGAAGCATTTTGTAATGGAGTGACTGTTCTTGGTGCTCCCAGATTTGACTAGATTGTCCCAGTGAAGCTCTTGCTGAACATAATAGGGAAGGGAGCTATGAAAGTGATGCAGAAAATCACCAAGGAGCAGATGGGACCGTGACCAGGCAGGACTTCTTCCTGAGTCCCACAGGATGGCCTTTCTTGTAGAAAAGCAGAGGCATCCTGCTGACCACACCAGAGCTCGCCTGAGACCGTCCTGAGAACTCTCATCTCACTTCGGATCCATCAGGCCCTTCTGAAAGGCTAAACCTGATCCTAGAGCTTCCCTGGCCTGAACCTATTTAAACCAGTTATTTAGTGTCCTAAACTATTCATCTTAAAATAAAATCTAGGACCAGCTCCGTACAGCAACAGTAACTTCCTGGTGGATCCATGTGGATGATCCAGGCTTGGTTCCAAGATGGACCTGTGCATGCCCGGGGCACACACCTCACTCTTGGTTGACTGAGAAGGCTGAGAAGATCTCAGCGTGAAATCCCATTAACCATGCTTCGCTCTGTCCCTGTCTTTCTCTGTCTCTCTCATAAGAGAAATAAGTAACATTAAAAACCAAATAAATAAACCCAGTTAAGAAGAGGATATTCTTGCTACATTTAAAACATGGAGGGCTGGACCCATGGCCTAATGATTAAGAGAGGGGGATCCCACATGGCTGACTGCACAGTTCCAGTCCTGGCACCAGTGGCTCAGAAAACCATGCCAGTCACATGAACGTATGTGCTTGAAATGCCAACAGGGTGGAGGAATGGAAGGCCCCATCCCGTGAGAGGTGTCTTCCTCACTCAGTCTCTCTGCCTCTCTCTGGCAAGTACACATGTGCTCTGCAAAAAAGTAAATTAAACTAAAATAAAAATTTTAATAGTCAAGTATTAAATAAGTAAATCATGGAGCAGAGCTCGACGTCTGGATGGGAAAAGAAAGGGCATTGTCAGGTGAAGTCTTGTTCTTGGAAAGGTGTCAGCAAACAGTGTTGAGTGGCCACCTCTGAGCTCATTATGTCGTCCCCGAGGGTTTTGTTGAAAGCACATGGGGCCGTGAAGAAAGGAGTCATGTTCTTACCAGTTGCCATACCAATCCTGCACTGTTTGCTTTCTCATTCGGAAATTCTGTGAGTAAGGAGAGAAATATACCTAATCATTAGTCAGCAAACTAGGCAATTAAGATACAAACTTTTTCATGGAAAATAATTGCAGCAAATACAGATGCTCGGGAAATATAGGCCGTTTTCACGGTTTCTGGTGGGAAAAATCACTGTGGACAATTCAGCATTCAAAGGTGGCGGCTCTTCTCCGAGCATGGGTTTGAACCCATGCCTACATGGCTTAGGGCAGGGCGATTCATTGAGTGTGAGGAGGCTGAAACCAGCAGAGGGGCTGGGCCACCTGACATAGGTGCCAGAACTTCAACTCCTGTCTTCCTGTGACTTAGGGGCCCAACCAAGCAAATGAAAATCGAGTACCATGAAAACGTTAGTTCATTTATGGAACGTAAGTCATATGTTTTGGTCTACGTCTTTGTGATAGAGAAAATGTTTTTCTAAAAGTCATAAAACAAGCAGGTTGTGTGGTAGTTAAAGCGCTGGGCTCCCACATGACCAACTGCAGTTCAGTTCCCGGACCTGGCAGGTTGAAAGTCACCATGGACATGTGTGCATGTGCCCAAAGCCCAAAAGAATGGAGGGAAGGATTGTGGCGTGGCCGTCTCCTTTGGACCATGATCTTTCACTTTCCCTTTTACTGTCTCTCTGTCCCTCTCCAGCAAGTGCACACACTCTATGGCAAAAACCTTTTATAATAATAATAATAATGATACAACTAAAAAAAAAAAACAAAATAAAACAAAACACAAGAAACAAAACACAAAAGCCCCGGCTCAGCTGTAGAGTTGCAGGTTATGGAGCACTGCTACACAACACTGGAGCCACACGGAAGGCCCGGATTCAAATCCCGGGTTGGCCTGAACACAACAGATAGCTGGCTGTGAGGATTAGGGGAAGGATTACGGTGTGGTAGGAGGCTGTGAAGTGTACCCATCTCTCTCGCTCGCTCGCTCACTCTCATGAACTAAATAAATAAATAAACTTTTACAAAAGGACAGTAAGGAAAACCAAGTTAGACACAGCAATTCAGTATGGTCAACTCGCCCACATAGCCCAAATCCAGCAAGGAGTAACCCAGATCTTTGAGCAAACATCACCTCTCATCCCAAACTCTACTAGATCCATCAAGAGAATCTCAGCAAGTAAAAGCTTCACAGGGATGTTAAAAAGAAACTTCAGAACAAATAGTTGCCATTCCTTTTCTTTTTCCTCAGGAAGGGCCAGTAAAGTACTCCATGACCTGGTTCCCTTTTCTGGAAAGTGCACGTTCGTCCTTCTCGACCAGCCCTCTCCACAGCGACATCTTGCAAGCAGAGACATTCTCAGAATACTGCAGCTGCCTCTGGCCTTGAATGCCCCTAAGCTTCAAGTGACAGACGCCTCCAGCTGGGCAGGTGGGTGTCAGCCCCTCCAACCTGACCTTACCATAGAACAGCTGGGTGTCAGCCCCTCCAGCCTGACCTTACCATAGAACAGCTGGGTGTCAGCCCCCCCTCCTGACCTCACCATAGAAAGCACAGCCCGGAAGTTGTCCCCAAGTGCGCAGCAGATGCGGCCCCAGGTACAATTTGCACCAACTGCACGATTGCACCTGGTCCCTTAGGGGCTTCCAATTCACCTGGTTAGAAACAGGAAATAATCGTGTGGTCATAAATCCTAGCTTCAATCCTTCTGGTCACTTTTAGCTCTCAAATCCCAGTCTAACGGAGGACAGTGTCAAGTTTGAATATTCCATCTGGTTCAAAGCATTCCTAGCCACTAAGGCCCCAGGGAAGTCTAGCTTTGTTGCTAGGAACCTGGAGCTGGGAAGAAGCAACCCCTCTCCTCCTGCCCCTGCACCGAAGTTGTCCTCTTTCGGGATCGGGCCTGGGCACCAGGAGAGCTCTCCAGAGGGAACAACGGCTGGCAGACGCAGGGATAACGGTGATAAGCGGAGATCCAGGTGCAAAGAACGCCATTTTGACACACCTGTCTTACATGGCAGGAATGTAGGGTTCACGTGGGCATAAGCGCAACGTAGGATGCACGAGAAAGCTACCAACTTTTGAGAGGGTAGAAACAGATAAGCAGTAAAAACAGTGAAAAGAATTTTTTTTTTTTTTAATTTTGCCAGGGGGTACATGAACTTGCTGAAGAGAGACAGAGACAGAGAAAGAGAAAGAAAGTGAGAAGAGGGCCCCTGGGGGAGATGGCCAGTGACAATTCTTTCTCCTCCAATCCCTTCTCCAGACCTTGGGCACGCACACACGTGCCTGGCGCGTTTCTCAGGATGCCAGGTCGTGGACTCGAACCAGGCAGTCAGTAATGTGGGACCCTGTTATCGTCACCGCCACACCACTGACCGGCCCAAAGCTATAGCTCACAGATAAATACATATTGATAGGGACCATGGCTCTGTTTTATTCTTTGGATGTTATAAAAATACACACTTTTCATAAAAAAGAAGAAATGAATTACGAGCACTTAGAAAAAGCCGAGCCAGTGATAACACTGCCCCTCTGCCCTATCTTTGTAATTGATTTGAGGTCCAAGCACTTCACACACTTATTCTTTTTTTTAAAAATTTTTATTTATTTATTTATTTATTTATTTATTTATTGGAGAGGTTTTCACTATAGGGAGTGTGCGCTCGCCAGAAAGACAGAGAGACAGAGAGACAGAAAGTGAGAAATCACCCCTCCAGAGGGATGGCCACACTGCAATCCCTTCTCCTTCATTTTCCTCTCGGGATCTTGGGCACGCACGCACACGCACCCGGCGTGAGTTTAAGCCAC
>NW_006202908.1:57669-86213 GCF_000334495.1 Tupaia belangeri chinensis
GGGGAGCGTGGCGACAGAGCCATTATGCTAACTGCTGGTCCCCCCCCCTTTTTTTTAAAGAATCATTTTATTTTACTTTATTTTTTATCCCTTTGTTTAAATTTGACCAGAGATGGACAGAGAGAGGGAAAGTGAGGAAGCAAGCCGCCAGGTCTGAGACTTGAACCGTGATCAGCCATGTGAGAGAGTCCAGTGCCCTTAACCACCACACCGTCTGCCCGCCCCGACACACATTTTTGTTCATGTGAATAGCAGGCACAGTCTGTCATGGTTCCATGCACACAAGTGTCCAGTCACGTCTCCTTGGTCAGTACCTCAGCCCTGATTATTTGAAGTTTATTTTCTACTTTTATTCTTTGTAAACATTTTCAAGCAAGCATGGATGTTGTCATATTTACCTACAAGGCTTTCTAATTATTCGCCAGGAGATTCGAGGTACGGTGCTAATGGGAGAAGTGAAGGAACATTGAGACTTTTATCATTAAAACAATTAATTATGCTAGTGAGAAAATGTAGAAGATAAAGCATATACGAACCAGGAAGAAGCCTACGCACGATTAGAATTATAGTGATGCACATCAAATTCTGACGAAGTGTATGTGGCACCAGCTGTGTAGCATGACAGCTAAGGCAGGGAGGTCTCACATGGCCAGCTGCATGGTCTGAGTCCCTGACTCGGCATCTCGAGAAGAACACCAAACACACACACGTGTGTGCCCCAAATGCCTGCAGGAGGCAGACATGAAAGACAAGGGATTGAGGGGTGACCAGCCCCCGTGCGGGATGGGGCTTTCTCTCTCGCCCTCTTTCTCTCTTTCTCTCCTTCTCTGTCCTTCTCTTTCTCTCTTTCTCTTTCCGGCGAGTATACATGCCTTTTGGCAGAAATAAAAAATATATGTTAAGAAAAATTTACTTTCTTTTTATTTTTTTGAGAAATTTTTGTTGTAGGGGGCATGTGTTTGCCACAGAGACAAAGATAAAGGAACCGGGGACAGCCATGCCACAATTACTTCTCCTCCATTCTCCTCTCAGGATTTTGGGGAGACACACACATACACACCCCCAGCATGAGTTTCAAACCACTGGCTCCAGGGCTCAAACCACAGTCAGCCATGTGAGAGTCCAGTGCTTTAAACTTTACACCACCCACTGGCTCCACAAAATTTACTTTCAAAGTAAAAAAATTCAAGGAAAATCTCAAGGTTTTAAAGACTCTCATCTTTTTTTATTTTCACTGATTGGCTTATAGGTCTATAAAAACCATGTATAGGGGACCAGCAGTTAGCATAATGTCTATGTCGTTAGACTCCCATGTAGTCAACCGTGGTTCGAGTCCCAGACCCAGCGGCTTAAATTCACGCTGGGCGCGTAGGCGTGCGTGCCCAAAATCCCGAGAAGAGAATGGAGGAGAAGGAATTGCAGCGTGGCCATGCCCCCGGGGGAGTGATTTCTCACTCTCTGTCTCTCTGTCTCTCTCTGTCTGTCTGGCGAGCGCATGCACCCTATAGCGAAAACCTCTCCAAAAAAAAAAAAAAAAAAGCCCACATGTATAATTCCTCTGACAAAACCTTAGTTGTAGAGAAGGGTTACTTACAACATAGAGAGTTTCCAATTAGAGGACAGCTCTTGAGAAGGCATGAATATAAAATGCATTAGAAACATTAATTTTTTTTTGAGAGGTTTTTGCTATAGGGTGCATGAACTCACCAGCAAGACAGAGAGAGACAGAGAGACAGAAAGCAAGAAATCACCCCTTCATTTTCCTCTTGGGACCTTGGGCATGCATGCACACACACCCAGCATGAGTTTTAAGCCACCAGGTCTGGGACTCGAACCACGGTCGATTACAAGGGAGCCCAGCAACATAGCCATTATGCTAACTGTTGGTACCAAAACATTGAAATTTTGAAGTCAATATCACTTTCTGTGGCAACTATTTGTCTATCCAATTAAGTTTGAGCCAAAAGGAGACTTATCATGAAATTAATACAAGATCAATATCCCTTCTCTGAAATGCTTAGACTGGAAATGTTTCAGACGAGATATTTTTGGGATTTGGGAATACTTGCATATACATAATAAACTATTTCACAGATGGAACTCATGTCTAAATGCAAAATTTACTTAATGCTTCACGTACCCATCATACACAGAGCCGGAAGGTAATTCAATGTAATGTTTGTCCCACCACAGGAGGTCAAGGGTGGGACGTCCCTCTTGTGCTGTATGACAGGGCTCAGAAAGTTTAGGGTTTTGCAGCATTTCTGACATTTGGATTAGGGTCGCCTGGTCTGTCCCTGAGATATTTTCATTTTTAGAAAACATAATTTGTGATTAAGAAGGCACGATGAATACTGGCCAGGGGAACAGGACATTTTTGATGTTGTTAGAAAACTTACCATGAAAGTTGGGGCCAGACTATGAGATGACAGTGAAGCAACTGGACCCATGTGGAGAGGTCCTGGTCTTGTGTCCTGAGGCCTCCCAGACCCATGCACCTGGCTTACACATGCGTGCCCCGTGGCAGGGCTGGCTGGGCTTTCTCTCAAACACACAGAGGAAAGTAAATAAATAAACTTAAAAGATCAATTTAAACATTTGAAAGACGGGAAACATATGTACACTCTCAATTAATTTTTTACAAAGGTGTACGAATTCAAAATTAAATTATTTGAACAATAAAGATTTAAAAATCTCTCAGAACCTTATGAATGAGATCAATATTTATTCAACTGGTGCAATAAACTAAGATTAAATTAGACTATTTTTTTTCCTTTCTTTCCTTTTTTTAAATTTTTTTTAAAATGTCTGCATTAGGGCACATGCACTTACACTGGTAAGGGAGACAGTGAGAATAAAAGTGAGAAATCACCCCCTCCAGGTCCCTTCTCCTCCACTCTCCTCTTAGGATTTTGGGCAGGCATGCACACAAACCCTTCAGGTCCAGAACTTGAACCACTGTTGTCCATTTAAGAGTTCAGTCCTCAGTCAGTACGCCACCTGCTGGCCCTATCAAAGACGGTATTATTTAAAAGAAACTATTGCTGAAAACATGACCGGCAGTATCTCAGCATCTTATACAGAATACCGAACATCACCTGCTGTAAATCAAAGTTAGTATTACCAACACTGGAGCCAGGTCTACGTTAGCGTAGAGTGAGTGAAAATTTTAGTGGGTCGTAATAAATTATAAAGAGGAAGAGGTGAACAAGTCTTCATGTGTTTATCACATCCTTTATCTTGAATACTAATGAGGGTTCATAGAAAGTGGAAGTGAAGGAATTAAATGCCTTCAGACTGTTGATTCTTGATTCTTTTTTTTTTTTTTTTCGGACAGGTTTTTGCTATAGGGCTCGTGCATCCACCAGAAAGACAGAGAGACAGAGAACAAAAAGCAAGAAATTACCCCCCGGGAGGAGGGGATGGCCATGCCTCAATCCCTTCTCCTCCATTCTCCTCTCAGATCTTGGGCATGCACACACACATGCCTGGCATGAGTTTAAGCCACCAGGTCCAGGACTCTAACCACGGTCAACTACATGGGAGTCCAGGGATATAGCCATTACGCTAACTGCTCGTCCCGCAGAGGGTTGATTTTTTGTATGGCACTATGAATGAATGGATGTGTTTCTGTATACATATGCAAATATTTTAAGAGAAAAGGAGATTTCTCTGTATTTAAAAAAAAACCTACATCAGATACTACATTATTAAGAATTATTAGTCTTATTAATTTGATCGCTCTCTTATACATTAAGGTCACATCCTAAGAATTCTAGACTCTATGGACAGACACACTCTTTGGTTTGAGGGTTTGTCTGGTTTGTGTGTGGGTACACATATGTGCACATTGGAAATGAATAGCAATAGATCCTGATTTATCTCTTAAGGAAAATACATATGGCAAAAACTCTGGGGACAGGGCAAAGAAATACTGCCAAAAATAATCTCTGGGAGTTTCAAAGTAGAGATTTTGCCCTTCAGAAGAAGAGAAAGATTTTAAAATGAAAACATGGCAATTCAGATAGGATACATTTTTTCCACATGCACCATCAGAAAAAGAGCAGAAAATTTAGAGGTCTTTGCCAAAGAGTAAAAGCTACATCATTCAATTGAAATATATGATTTCTGGAGAATGAATTCAGGAAAAAGAAACAGATTTTAGAAGTGCCTTTTAAAAATAGAAAGAACCATTAAATTAAATGATGGTCAAACCAGACAAAAATTGTGCAAATTGGACATAAATATCAGAACTCTGATTTGCCACGCAACTGAGGAAAGCTCCACTTTGTCTATGGTTGGCGATTCAATTGATTGTGACCATTTGTTTATTGAAAATTCCCTTCACAGTCATGCTCCTTCATACACCCAAGATTCTAGATGGTGGACTGCATCAGCCAACTGAGACAATGCATTTTCTATGCAGTTCTTTTTGAAAATGCAGCACGTGAGAGAAGAGAGATTCATGGCCGGGCAGTTGAGAAGAATCGGTTTGCACATTCGTGTGTACCCACTCACACCAGCATAAACACGCATGTACTAAAGAGGCCTGCAGGACCTCACAGCAAGGTGAAAGGGTTGCCATGGCACCCTGCACACCATCAGAGAGCTCAACGATGCTTTACTCATTTAATATGAATTCGAAACGTGCCATGCCTTGCTCAGTGTGCTGTCAGGCTTTACATTCCACACTTTAATAAGCCTCACGTGTTTAGAGTTGGTGCCAGTCTATGGTCTGGTGGTTGAGGGAGCTGGATCCCATATGGTCAGCCACACAGTTCCACTTCTAGATCCAGCATCTTGAAAAATAAGCTGAGTGCACACGCATGCATGCCTAGAATCTTGGAAGGAAAAATGGAGGAGAAGGGATTGATTGTGGTGTGAACATGCCCTAGACAGATGCTTTCTCCCTGAGTCTCTCTGGCAAATAAAAAAAGGGAGAAAAAAATTGAAAAAGTGCTGAGAGTTGACTATGAAGTTTTCGGTCTTGTGAGCAAGACCCAAAGAGCAGTAACATGACATTTATGACAACAGCCTTGTTTAATTTCTAAAGAAAAACTATGGGAAATTAGAACCTGAAATTTGTTATAAAACTTCTCGTTCACTTCATTAATTTGTCCTTTTAGAGACCAGTCACGGAAGCTGAACAGCAATGCGCTGTCCTCCCAAAGCAGTCTTGGTCTGCTTACGAACGTGGTCAAATGAAAAGCTACGGAGCCAGCAAAGAAAACCGGAATATAGTTTAGGGTTTGTGTTCATGTAAAATTAGGGAAGCGGTATGTGTGTGTGGCACTTTATATCTTTTTCTGGAAAGTTTACGAGAAAATTAAATCATAAATGTATCTTTGAAATTCATGCATAGTTTTTCATATATGAACTTTTAAAGGAATTTGCTATAGGGCATATGAGCTTGCCAGAAAGGCAGAGAGAGCGAGGGAAAGTAAAAAAAAATCACCCACGGGAAGAATGGACGTGCCACAATCTCTTCTCTATTCTCCTCTCGGGATTTCGGGCACACACACGTGCATTTCTGACGTGTTTGCCAAGTCATCAGATCTGGGACTTGAACCACATAGTTATGTGAGATCCAGTCACCTTAACCCCCAGGATACTGGCTAACCCTCCTGAATAATCTTTTTGAAGATCCCTTATATGCATACAGTATATGTGTGTGTGTGTGTGTGTGTGTGTGTGTGTGTGTGTGTGATATCAAAAAAAAAAGTTCGTACCTTTGTTATTAAAATATTATGAGAAATACCTAACTTAAAGTGGCAACTCTGAAGATAGTTTCACTAGTCCAAGCACAAAAATGCTTTAGAAATAGAGAATTTGTTTAGAAAATTTTAGGCAGAAAAAAATATCAAACATAATTACTATGAGGATTGATTTGAAATATTGAGAAGGAATGAGTCGATAATGTTCATTCACTCGTAAATTAGTATTTATTGAACACCTGTGATGAAATACAGCAGTAAACAAAGCAGGAAAAAAGATCCTTTCCTTTATTTACTTTACATTCTTTAGGGTACATAGAAGCATAAAATAAGCAAAAAAAAAAAATTAAATTCAAGTTTAAAAAGAGAAACATGGAGAAGTTCTTTTTTAAAAAGAATTCTTTATTTGATTTTATTATTATTATTATTATTATTCATTTTAATTTGCTATAGGGCATGAATGCTTACCAGAGAGAGACAGAGAGAAAGAGAGGGAAGATGAGAAAGCAAGCCTCCAGGTCTGGGGCTCAAACTGCTGTCACCCATTTGGGAGTCCAGTGCCTTAACAATATGACCCCTGATGGCTCTCAATCTGCAGAATTTCAGAGGACAGTTCATAGAAAAAGAAATTCTGCAGTGGAGTGGGGCAGAGGGAGCTCAAAGAGGGGTATAGTGCTTCAAACAGATTGTTCAGGAAAGGCCCCACCAAGAAGAGAGCATTTAAGACCTCAGAGCAAGCGTGCACTTACATGTCAAGAACCTCTGAGGCTGGGAGTAGATTAGGTGTTGAGACCCTGATCTCCTATCTCTCCTTCCCTCTCCTCTGTCTCTGTCTCTCTTGCTCATGGAAGAAATAAGTGAATAAACATTGTAGTGATACATTGAAATAATCTGTGGAATGTTTGTTGTTTTCTTCATGCTACATTGAAAGATTGAGTGAGAGTTTGGTTCTCAACGTCTTTCCAATCGGCTACTTTGTTAATAATAGTTTAATCCACTCAGTGCCCACTGAGCAGCTGCTCTGTCTGATAAGACTGTAAGAATGTGGGAGGGCCTCAGCAGGTGGCATAGTGGTTACAGTGCTGGACTCCCACATAGCCAACCACAGTTCAAGTCTCAAGACCTAGAGGCTTGGAGATCACGCTGGGCATGTGTGTGTGTGCATGCCCAAAACCGCAAGAGGAGAATGGAGGAGGAGGGATTGAGGCATGGCCATTTATCCTTGGGTGTGAGGGAGGTGAGTTCTCACTTTCCCTCTCTCTGTCTCTTTCTGTTTCTCTCTGGCAAGCACATGAACTCTATGGCAAAAAACTAAACAAGAGAACGAGGGAGGGCCCAGATACAGTGGCACAGATGGTGAGGTGCACTGTGCAATGCTGGAGCTGCATGGGGGATCTGAGTTCAGATCTTGGTCTACCTGAACGCCGTGACGTGCCCACCCACATCTGTGATCCCAGCTGACTGGGAGGCTAGGGGAAGCATCAGGCATAGAGGGACCCTGTCAGAGTATCCCTGCACACACAGAAATAAATAAATAAATATAAACTTTAAAACTAAAAAGAGGTCTGGCTATGGCACAGTGAGGGCACAGCTACATCCACAGGAGAAGATCCCTGGGTGCCTGTCCTCGCACTTCCCTGGACACAGCAGTTGTGCACACATACTGGCTGGCCAGGGGGTGGGGAGGGTGGATCTCAGTGTCCCGACTCTAATGGAGGTACCTGTCTCTCTGCCTCTCACTCTCCCTGTGTCTCTCAGAAGTAAGTAAACTTGGCAGGAAATAAAAGCTGAGTAAATTTTAAACTGAAATCTCTTAGAGAGGTGAGGGGTTTTAAATCATTTAAATAGAATGCTAATTCACCAGTATAAAATAAGAGGACACAGAATCACAATAGAGAAGGGCCAGTCAGGAGGAACTCCAAATGACAGAGAGTGGGTGTGTCTGACAGGGGAGATCTCGAAAGGCCCAGAGGATTCTCTGACCTAGAAGGAAAGACAGGAGCTGAGAAAATTCCAGGCTTCCCTGGAGACCCATTATGGTGGGAGCATGAAGAACATATGAAAAAGCCTGTAAAATAATTCTTCGGACCAGCAGATGGCATAGCGGTTACATCACAGGACTCTCACATGGCCAGCCAGGGTTCAAGTCTTGGACCTGGTGTCTTGAAAATCACACCAAGTGCATGTGTGTGTGTGCCCACGATCCAGGAGGAGAATGGAGGAGAAGGAATTGCAGTGTGACCATCTCCCCAGGGGGGTGAGGGGGTGGACTTTCTCACTTTTCCTCTCACTGTCTGTCTCTCTCTGGCAAGTACACATGCCCTAAGGTGTTTTTGCCCTAAGGCAAAAACCTCCCGGAAAAATCATTCATTCATTCTTATTCCCATACTAATGAATCAATTTGTCCTCCCGCCAGGTTTTAGAGCCTTGCCCTCTGCTAGCTCCAACTTCGACCTCAGTTTCTGATTGGGGGGCCAGCAGGTGGCTGACCACGACTCTCGAGTGTCAGACCTGACAGCTTTCAACTCACGCTGGGTACATGTGCGGGCATGCCCCAAATCCCAGGAGGAGAATGGAGGAGGAGGGGTTGTGGCATGGCCGCCCCCCCGGGGGGGGGGATGACTTCTCACTTTCTCTCTCTGTCTCTGTCTCTGTCTCCTGCAAGTGCACACACCCTATAGTGAAAATCTCTTAAAAGAAAAAACGTTTCTTTTTTTTTTCTTTTAGGGATGGCTGAAGGGTGCTAGTGTTCATTAACGTCCCTAAGGTCCAAAACTTACATGGCCTGAAATGCCAATTGTCACACTCATTGCCAATTCAAGGCATAGTAGTTACAGCTTAAAAAAAAAAAAAATTAAAAATACACAGTCATTCTCCCAACCCTCGGCCTTATAAGATCTTGCTTAATATCTTTTAACTTCACACCGACAACTGCTTTTATTTTTTTCAGCGGTTTCTCTTGAGGCTCTTGCTGTGTCCGTCAAGTCCCTCTGTGTTCTCATTTATTTCATCTTTCTTTTGAGTGGATTTGTGGCTGTGCTGCTGAGCCAAGGAGATTTGACCTAAATAAAGTGCCAATCTGAAAAAGAAACACGCGGGCAAGAGGGAAATGATGACAGTCACAAATGAGAGGGAGCAAAAGCAGTGCCAGGGCCGCTCCGCGCGGCCTCCGCGTCCACCAAGCTGCCTACCCAGGCACACGCCCTGAAAGTAGGCTTTGCTGTCCGCCATCCTGGAGTCTGCATCTGGCCAGCGGCAGCGGGGAAACACCGGGCTCTGTGAGGCCCACGTGGGGAAGGTTCAGGTTTGGGTACAGAGGCCTCCCTGAGCACACAGGGGCCAGTGTGCCCAGCATCTGGAGCAGGCTGAGGCTGGGGGTGGCCACGGCATTGGGACCCTGTCCGGGGTGCTCTCTCTCTCTGCCTCTGCCTCTGTCTCTCTAGCTCATGGAGAAATAAACTTTAAAAGACAGAATTAAACTCAAATGTACATCTGTTGGGTCATCTTAAAAGTCATGATGTATTTTCCTATGTTTTCTATGCAAAAAAAAAAATGTGTCATGACTTTTTTTTTTTTTTTTTGGAGAGATTTTCACTGTAGGGCGCGTGCACTTGCCAGACAGACAGAGAGAGACATAGAGACAGAAAGCGAGAAATCACCCCCCAGGGGGGATGGTCACGCCGCAATCCCTTCTCCTCCATTCTCCTCTCGGGATCTTGGGCACGCACGCACATGTGCCCGGTGTGAGTTTTAAGCCACCGGGTCCGGGACATGAACCGCGGTCGACTACGTGGGAGTCCAGCGACATAGCCATTACGCTAACTGCTGGTTCCCTGTCATGACTTTTCTGACAACCCACTAATCAGGTATTAATTCCTTCTTTTTTTAAGACAATGTTTTGAAACCATTCTCTCTTCAACTTTGGCTTGTATGTATTCCATTTTCTTTTTTCTTGAAAACACCAGTTGGTGTTCATCACCATTTTCTGATCTTGGAGAGCAAGGGGCCCTCCCGAGCTGCACCTTCGTGGCACAGATTACGTTTTCCCTGGGGGAAGCCTGCTGATCACAGGGGCGTGGCAGGTCCTGTTCTGTGGACGCCTTCAGTGTCTGCAGCTGAAGTCGCTTTAAACCTGAGCTAGACAGTGGCGCGGTGGTGACGTGATGTTCCACACGCCTGACCCACATGGGAGGGTTCTGGGTTTGTGTCCAGAGACCTGAGTATGCCAGGCACACATGTGGCCATCATCCAGGGCTGACCAAGCTGGGAGTGGGCGTGGATTATGGCATCCAGACTCTCTTGGAGATACTATCTCCCTGTCTCTGTCTTTCTCTCAGACTCTTCTTACTTATGGAAGGAAGAAATAATCCTAAAAAAATAGTTAAAAAACAAAAGTTCACAGTTCTTCACAACAATTAAAAATAGAATATGATTCTTCGATTCTACTTCTGGGCACATATCCAAAAGAATTGAAATCAAGATCTCAAAGAGAAATTTGTCTCCCATGTTCAGAGCAACATTATTCACAGTAGCAAAGGTGGAAACCAGCCAACTGTCCATCAACCGATGAATAAAATATGGCTTACACCTAGAATGGAACATTAGTCAACCTTAAAAAGGAAGGAAATCATAACATATGCTACAGCACAGCTTGTGTGAACCTTGAAGTGATTAAGCTAGATGGAATCAGCGAGACACACAAGGACAAACACTGGATGGTTTTAATTATATGAGCTACCTAGAGTAGGCGGAATCACAGAGACAGCAAGGAGAATGGTGGTGACTGGTGGCCAAGGAGAACTGGTGTGTGCAAGCACAGAGCTTCCCTATTTCACAAGGCTGAGAGGTGGGGGATGGTGACAAGTGCACAACAATGACAATACACCCAAGGCCACTGAACGTGCACGACACGTGATTCAGATGGCAACTCTGTGCTGTGGACATTTCGGCACAATCAAAAACAGTAGACACAGCACAGCGCCTCCTCCGAGGACGTGGTGTGCTCGTGAACTGCCAGTGCTGTCTCCCGCCGTGCTGGGATTGGGACGACGTGGCAAACACAGCCTGCGTCAGTCGATGGTCGGACAGCACTGAGAGGCAGCCGTGTCAGGTGAGGAGCTCAGGTCCCACTTCTGACTGCTGAGAAGCCCTATCAGGGTGTTTTGACTCATTACCCTGAGCCTTCATCAGCCGATGAAGCTAATTTTTTTTCATCAGCTGATTAAGATTCAAGATAATGAGTCAAAACATGCCAGTAGTAATTCCCAACAGTGTTGAAGACAGGTTGTTAACTTTTGCATGCACATATATGCACGCAGACAGACACGGAATGAACCAACACAGCCTCCTCAAATATGCAATAGTTCATTGCACTAGTTCATTGCATTATAATGTAAAAGGAGTAATAACTATCACATAAACCTAAAAACGAAAGGAGGGAAAAAAAAGGAAATTAATTGACCAAACAGAATTGATGATCACTAATCATTTATTTTAACTGGCCAGAGTCATAGACGCTCACCAGGGAGAGAGACAGAGAGAAGAGAGAGAAAGCACCCCCCCCATGGGGAATGGCCACACTGCAATCCCTTCTCCATTTTTCATTCCTTTTGAACTTTTGAGCATGCATGCACAGGCATCCTGCATGTTTTCAAGTCGCTGAGTCCAGGACTTGAACCACACAATCAGCCATATGAGATCCAACTCCCTGAAGCACCAGGCCATGGGTTGGCCCAAGTGCTAATCATTTTAATCAAAAAGAGAGAAATGGTGTGGAATTTGCTTATGACTACACAACTGGAGGAAGAAAATAAAGATCACTCAGGAAATTGCCACGCATAAACCCGAACAAATTCTAGGAAACCCAGACTCCAACTGCTTTGTGCTTCCTCTTGAACCAACACAGGCACGTCAGAATGTTTTTGATGGCAACTGTATCGAAGCTTGAAGTTTCAGGAATTTTCCACAACTGTTTTGCATTCTGCAGGCCTTTTGTCGGACTATGGAATATTGAGTTTTACCAACAAAAGTCTTTGATTGAATACTGTACCCTTTAATATCAGATATATATGTATTTTAAATTCCATTAGATATCCTTTGGGAAAGTACCTAATATTTGGAATGCATTGCTTAATGTGCTAACTGATCTTATTTGTGTGTGGTGCTCCCTGTCAGAGAGACCAAAAGCGCAGTGACAGTTATTGCTGTTGGAAAGGTTCTACAGGGTTTGTGAGCAGAATGGTGAAAGGCCCTGGAGTCAGGGGAGTTAAATATTCCCTAAACCTGGTCATAGCTCAGCATTCTGAAAGCTGTGGAAGATTAGACATAAAGTTTTCTACGTATTTTCCTAGGTTTATCTCCTTCCATTGTTTGAGTAAATCCACTTATTAGATCGGCTATGAAAAGTGTCCCTCTAAAAACACAATAAATGCTAAAACGTGGCATGAGATATTCTCTATAGTAAACTGCAAGCCAACAGTTTACACTGGGAACAAACCATGGCTGTGATCCTAATGGCTTTGAATTGTAACCAGAGTCTGCGGTGCTTTTAAAGGCAAGATTCAGAACAGCAAAGAGACTTCACTCTCTCTTACACGATTAAGGAAAACGTCTACCTCCAGCCCGCCACTGATGTGCAGGTGTAATGAAAGCTTTCCTGCGTAACACTTGGTTAGAATTTTGTCTGAGGTTTCCGGGGAAGGGAAAAGCATACTGCTGTAAAGATGAAAACATGCTCTTCTCTTTCTGGCTGTTCGTTCTTTCTTTCTTTCTTTCTTTCTTTCTTTCTTTCTTTCTTTCTTTCTTTCTTTCTTTCTTTCTTCTCCCCTTACCCTTACTGCTCTATCTCTACCATAGCAGTGCCTGTCGCTTTGGAGAACACACCATTACTCAGCTTATTAGGAAAGTGTCTCTCCTACTATTCTACAGTTTAAAGGTACCCTCTCTTAGAGATCAGCTCCTGCGTATTTCAGAGAGGGTCTTAATTGACGCGCGCTTTACTACAGGAAGCCTAACTTGGCTTGGATAGGCTGAAATACGGTGCTGAGAAAGAGCCCTTTACCCACTCATATAGCCTGTCTCCTCATTGGGAGCATACATTTACTAACTGTATAATTGGTGGCACAGTTCTTCCATCATAAACATTGTTATCAGTTAATTAAACTTGAAATGCAGCTTTGTTCCACAACATGTTTTGTCAGATTGTTTTCCTTATTTATTTATCATCATAAAATTTTACTTGGTGACTGGCAGCTTCTCAGCCCTCCAATAATAATATAAATCAAAACATAAGATTTTAGTCTTCATGCAATTTCCTTTTGGTCTGAAAATATGAAACCAGATGTTTTTGGCATGCTAAAGATGCTTTTCATCTTTTTTTAGATTCTTTCAGTGCAGTCAAAGTAAATGCATTTTTAAAACCAACTTATGAAAGTTAAATTCCCTTTGTTCATCTGTGTGTAGTCTGGTTTGCATTGATGCGGTGGCATTGGGAGACCTTTCAGATAACATTCTGAATGTCTTGGAGGAATTGCACACGTGGGCAACAGAAACGGTATTAATAGCAGACCAGTAGACCGGGAACTGTGATGCACCAGAAGGTCTCACCAAGCAGCATGCCTAGAGATAGATGTTCAGGTTGGACAACGCCAACATGATCTTGACTATCTATATATTATCGGGGTGATGTGCCTAATTTGTTCACATAGTTATCACATACTTGTTCCAGCTCGAAAATGTGGGGCCCATGAAAGCATGGCCATTGGAATTTCCCGTGACAGTGAATCTCATTTCGGTAGATATTACCATCTATCTCAGCCCAAGGCTATCACTAAAGCATCTAAACATTCCCAGATGGAACCCACTCCACTGATATTAAAGGGATTTGATGTTACTGGAGAGACCTGGGGTCAGTCAATAGGAGCGGGAGTCGAGTGGCACAGGCTAATCTGATTTGTACGTGGCCTCAGATTGCCATTACCTCCCTGGGCTATTTTGTGGTTTGAGCATTGGAACTCTTAGGACAGACTGAAATACTTTGGGATCTTGGTAGGGTGGTGTATGGAATTATTTATAATCAGCTTTGCTATCTCTGCTTTGATGTGGTTGCCCCTATCCTCAGCCTCCAGCTTCATTGCATAAATTCCACGGGCCAATGCACAGGACACTTCTACCTCTTTGCCACTGCCCCAACAATCTTGGCAATCTCTGTATTCACGAAGGACAGAGCTCCCCTGCCTCTCACTCGCTTTGATTTTTAAGCAAGTTTTCCCTGAGGCAACCCTTTTCCACATACACAGACTTCACGGACTTCCTTATTACGCATTGCAGTAGACTTTCCACGTCGGGCATGTCACGGGATTTGTAGTGCCAAAAGTCACCATGGTCCCCTCATACCCAAATATGATGTGTCCTTTTAGTCTCCAATATCATTAACTATTGTTACATCCAGGTCTTCCTCCTTAAGTTTACCCTCCCTTAGCGTAGGCAAAGTATGTTTTAGTTCTCCCATTCCTCTGTCTTTCCCAATATTTTCTGTTCTTTTCTCTTCCTCTTTCTGACTCTAAATATTGTAAACTATAAGGATCTGCCCTTGGTCTTCCTCCATGTTCACACCGCATCTTCCCCCAGGTATGCCATGGACTTTCACGTTCATTTATTTGCTCACAATATTCAACCCCCTCAAAAACCTTACTCCTTTGATGAAGAAACTGGTATCTACCTGCCTAGCAGAAATGCACACAGAAAAGTCTCAGAGGCATCACAAATTTAGCATTAAAAAATAAACAAACTCCCCCCCCCTGCCAGTTATTGTTTTTCCTAAATAGTCAAACCTGGTTAATATGACCCAGATATCCAAGCCAGACGCTGTTGGCTTTTTATAAATTCTTCACTTCAATTACCCCAACATTCACTTGTTCACAGCACTCAAAGCTACATTTCAATTATCATTTAAATTTGTCTAATTCAATATGTTAGTACTCAAAGGAAAAAAAAAAACAGAAATTGTTTAAAGGAACTAGGATATTTGGTTCTCTGGAAGGGGACGAGAATTCCATTTGGTAGATTTTGCATAAAGACATCTTACCACACTAGCTTCAGATCATGTGACGTAAGCCACTACCTTCTCAGAAACTTGACCTGCAGAGAATAAGGAAATGGGAGAACACATTTATAAAATGGAAGAAGGAAAAATGACAAAGGCAAAGCAGGCTGATAGACAAGAAAAAAGGCATTTCTCCAAGCCGACTTTTTCTCCTGTTTCTTATTTTGAAAGATGATACTGAATTCCAACAGTTACTCAGGTAGGAAGGTTTCATTTTTGTCATTATTTGATTTTTTTTCTTATTTTCTCTTTTTTCTCAGCTCATAGGTCCAGTTAGATTATCAATAGCTTTTTTTTTTAAGTCTTTGCTACAGAGCGTGTGTGTTTGCTTTTGTCTTTTTGAGACAGAGAGACAGAAAGCGAGAAATCACCCCCAGAGGGGATGGTCACGCCGCAATCCCTTCTCCTCCATTCTCCTCTCGGGATCTTGGGCATGCATACATGCACGCACGCACACCCGGCATGAGTTTAAGCCACCAGGTCCAGGACTCAAACTGCGGTTGACTACATGAAAGTCTAGTGACACAGCCATTACGCTAAGTGCTGGTCCCAGATTATCAATGGCTTTTACTTGCATCTTCTCATGTCACTCCCATTACCACTGACCCAATTCAAGTCTTCATCATCCCATACCTCATCTACTGCCCCTCCAATCTTCTTGCTGATCTCGGTCACCTTTCTGAAGGCAAGAGGTGCTCAAAATCTTTTCGTGCTACCTATTACCTGCAGGAGAGGCCCACACTTCCGAGCCAAGCAGATGGAGTTCCGTCATCTCCTTTCGCGCTGCTGTTGTTCAACATTTGGGTGTGCCAAGCAATCTACTTTCTTGACGTGCATTCTGATTACAACCTTGTCTCTTTTCCTTTATTAAAGTATATTTGTTTATTTATTTTATAAGTGAAACAGACGAGAGAGAGAAAGAGAGAGTCAGAGAAACAGCACTCCCAACAACTTCTAGATGACACCTTAATCCACCCTCAATTTTCAGACAGCTTTGAATCATAGGCACACATGATCCTATTGTACTCAGGGAGGTCCCCAGACTCAAACCCAGAACCTTCCCATGTGGGTCAGCTCACAGAGCATTGTGTTGTTCAATGTACCACTCTCCGGTCCTCAATTTGTCTTTGCTAATGTGCTTTCTCTCTTTTAACATTTATTTATTTATCTATTTATTTGTTGTGATTTTTCAAGCCACGAGATCTGGGACACGAACTGCAGTTAACCATGTGGAATGTAGCGTCTCAATCACCATGCCATCTGCTGGCCTCACTAATGCTCTATTGACGTCCTTCTCTCCCTCATCACCTGGAGGGAACTTTCAGATATCAAGACCTCGACTAAGGAAGGAAGTAACTTCATACTGGTTATCATTAGTGAATTATAAATGTTTTCAAATATTCAATTGATCATCTTGTCATCCAGTTAACTTTTAACATAACTCAAAGAGTGAAAAAACTAAATTTGATTATGGTATTTTACAGCTTTGAATGTCCTGACTTCCAGAGTGAAGAGCACATGTTTTAGCGTGGTATTTGACCTGGCACATCAAGTGTGCAGTACCGCCTTTCTCTGTCCTTTTCCTAGTCCCCTTGCCCTCGGGCTGTCAGAAGTTCCCTAACTCTGCCATACTCTTCCGTCTACCTCTTACTTAGCATTCAGCAGTCTTCTATGATATTCTCCATCCATTCCTTCTCTGGTTCACCCCCTCTACTCTTCCTAGGCTCTGCTGGTACGTGACCCGAAGCGCATCCCGGCTTGCCTCTGTCCTTTGTCCATTTGCTGAAGTGCCCCTGATGGCTTCCACAGCTTCTGCTGCAGACTCCCCCCTTTACACAGGGCTATGACCATGGGACTCTGTTCCCCCAACCAGCCTGCCCCGAAGATTAGCCGTCATGAACACATCCTCTGGTGCTTCATTTTTATAAGCGTCTAGCAGAGTGCTCGGTATATAACAGGCATTCGATACGTACTCCCAGCATCAGTCCATGAGCATTCCAAGTGCTCGTCATTCTATCAGCATTTTCAGTATTTATTTAAAATGAAATGCGAGCCCTATTGAAGGATATGTGGAATTACAGTGTAGTTTCGATGTGCACTTCCGTGGTAATCACTGAGTTAAATATCTTTTTACTTACTTACTTATTATCATATATCACCTCATGCCAAGGATTCGTTCATGTCTTTTGCCTATTTGATCTTTTTTAAATGATTGACTTGTGAGAGTTTAATGAACACCACTTTGATGATTTGATATGTCTGTATTGGTGCCACTTAATAAGAGAATTTTTGCCACAAGTAGTGCCTCTGAGATTAGTTTGAACTGTTGTTCCGTTTTGTTTTTGATAGAAGGTGCCTGTGCTCATCAATGAGAGACAGAAAAGAGGCAGAAAGCTCCTGCCCATGGAGCATAGTCATGCCACAACCCTGTCTCCTCCATCTCCACCAACCAGGATTTGGGGCATTCATGCACACACACCAAGCCTATGTTTTAAGCTGCCAGGGCCAGGATTTGAACAGTACAGTCAGCCATGTGGGATCCAACTCCCTTAACCACTAGTCTATGGACCCAGCCTGGCTTAGCTGTTTTGGAACAAGAAATTAAAATCATTATTTTGAGTTATATAAATGACCTACTTTAAAATAATCCTGTATTCTTGGAAACAAATCCAAATAATAGCTAACTATAAAATATTGTTCTTTATTTAGCACACATGTCTAATATGTACACGAGATATGGTTCAAAATTCTTTTTTTTGGGGGGGGGAAACACAAGCCAAGTAAAAATCACAAAATAATGCCCTTGTTCAGAAAGAAGAATTTACTTTAACTAAAAATGTGCCTCCTACATTCTGCAAACTACACAGTGGGAGAGCATCGCAGTAACCATTTCCCGTGCAAGGCATTTGGACCTGAATTATTTTTTATAGGAAATGGATATGTTTATCACAGACTCTGAACAAACCATACAGATAAGAGAATCGGTTCATAATGTTTTGATCGTTGCCAGAACAAGCACATTTCCGGATTTATTTATTTTTCTCCCAAAAGGTTGAGTAAGACATAACAAACACTTCCTGCCACAGGCATGGCTAGGCGGTAGGTCGGATACCTGGGTTATATAAATCTTTATGCTGAGCGTTTATGACATTTCAACTTAGAAGTTCATTCAGTTTGATGATTGAGGCAGCAGGCAATTATGACATTAAACAGTTCACAGACCTTAACCCAAGACCTGAATGGTTTAATTTTTTTAATGGCTGGCCTTGCCTCTCCCGAAGCGCAAAGACCAATGCAGAGTTTAAACCTCACCATCTTAATTGCCCCTGCTTTGCTGCAAGCACCACTGACTCCCTTCTAGTTCCAAATGTCTTCAGTTATTAAAAATTATCAATAGAAAGTCATGGAAAGTAATCCAGACTTACACTGGCGATACAATTGGCCACATATGCCCTAGTGGAGCATAAAATAAGGAAGATCGTTACTATTACCACTGAAGTGTCATATCGAAGAGCAGACTTTAAGAGGGAATCACATTGTGCCTGCTCAGTCAATTATTTCTACTTGCAGAGACAGGGCTTCTTCCCGAGATGACTTTCCTTCCTCACGCACGGTGGCAGGTTCCAATGTGTGCTTGACTATCTGACGATGCTGCTGCCTGGAATTGTCAGCTTGGGGGAAATGCAACATGTACATAAAAGTCCCACCGAATTGTAGTCGGTGATAAAGATATCTGCGCCCGGGTTCTCCTTTGTTCCCGAACTCACTGCAATTAGCGTGGCAGCATATTAGATGCCTGTAATTTCCACAGTTTCCTAATGTGGAATTGATTTTTTCTTTTCTGTTTTTCTTTTTTTTTGGAGAGGTTTTTGCTATAGGGCGCGTGCGCTTGCCAGAAAGACAGAGAGAGACAGAAAACGAGAAATCACCCCCCAGGGGGGTTGGCCATGCCACAATCCCTTCTCCTCCATTCTTCTCTTGGGATTTTGGGCACGCACACATACGCACCTAGAGTGAGTTTAAGCCACCAGATCCGGGACTCGAACCACAGTTGGCTACATGGGAGTTCAGTGACATAGCCATTACGCTAACTGCTGGTCCCTGGAATTGATTTTTTTCAAGACCGACTAGTAAATGCAATTATTCACCATTGTGCACTCTAGATAGCACTCCAGTCTTCTAGAAAGATGGCAGAGGAGTGGTTCTTGTACTGAAGCAGGTGGAGTTAGTGAGTGTACCTTCTCTTCAGAAATCATGGAAAATCCTTGGAAAGGGAGTTTGAGACGTTTACGGATTACCTGAAGTAGACCAAGTTCACGTGAACGCACTACGTGAGGTTTGAAATACAGTTGGCCAGTCACAGTGATAGAGAACACTGAGGACAGCCACGGTGACGCAGCAATAACGCAGCCTTCCACGATGCTGAAGGCCCAGGGAGAAGTCCCTCCCAGGTTCACATCCCGAGGCCTCCCTGTGTGTGCCAGGGGCTACCTGTGATCTTTGCCAGCTGAAGCTGGGGATGGATTGAGGCATGAAGATCCTTTTCAGGTTCTCTCAAACATTAAACTATTTTACTTCATTTATTCTTTCCTATCATCCGCCACATAAAGTTATTCTCGACAATATATGAAATAGTTTTACCATAGAGGTCGATTCCTTAAAGAACGGTATTTTGATGGCATTTTGTCAATGGGTTAATATAAATTCGTGTTGCTATTTCTCAAAACCTTACCGTTTTGTTCCTCCTGAGACGAAGGGTCCCACTTTCAGCTGCACGGACACTATCAATGACTACCTTACCATACCTAGAATCCTCCAAATAAAATTTTTAAAAAAAGGTGGAGAAGGAATTGTGGTGTGGCCATCCTCTGGGAGGTGATTTCCCACTTTCCCTCTCTCTGTTTGGTGAGCACACCTATCATACAGCAAAAACCTCACCAAACACACACACACACACACACACACACGAGAGAGTCTACTCAATTTGTCAAAAGTCTGCTCTCAGCTTCTTGGAAAGTCATTCAGTAACTCAGCATACCTTTCTCATTGCTCGGAAAGACCTTTTCCTCAGAACCCTAACGATTCTGGAAGCTCGTCATGACGGGCCAGACGCGAGCGGGGGGTGACTAACAGCTACCTTGGCCCCCATCCCTGCTACATCCCCTCACTGGCACGTCGTCCTTTACCTCTTGGGCTTGGTGAATCTGTGAGCAGGACAATTCATGCAACTTCATCATTCAACGCCAAATTCGTAACTGTCAGCCATGGATGGAGTTTAGGGGTCAGTGAGTCTTTTGTCTTAAATTCAAATTGTTATGATCAGTTTTTCTAAGGTATTGCTGTGTGTTTTCTTCAGCTTCTAAAAGGTGACTACAAGCCATTCAGAAACTCCACATTGTATGAGCGCACCGGGCATGTGCTCTCCTAGTCCCTGCAAATGTGACATGTTATCACTTGAGAAGAAAATTGTCAGAGACCCGGGCGTGGGCACGGACAGTAGCGTGCCATGTGCAACACGGGGGCTTCACGGAGATCCTGGGTAAATGGGGGTGCCTGCAATCCTGGTTGACTGGAAGGCTGGGGAAGGACAGTGGCATGGCAAGACTCTGTGCAAGGAGGGAGTGTCCTTGTTTCTTTCCTTCTCCTTCTCAAATAAACTTTAAAAAAGAGGAAAGAATTGCTAGACTATAAGGTCCTGACCAGAGCCATTGATCAAGCTGATCTTCTTTTATTTATTTTTTCCAATTTTTAGTTTTCTATAGGGGCACATGCACTCATCAAGAGAGACAGGGAGAGAGAGAAAGAGAGAGTGAGAAAGCACATCTCCTCCACACACACACACCACACCGGGTGGATGACCACACCACAGTGCCTTCTCGTTCTCCTCTTGGAATTTTGAGTACACGTGCACACACACCCAGCATGTTCCAAGCGGTCAGGTCCAGGACTTGAACTGCAGTCAGTCCTGTGGTGTCCAGTTTCCTTAACCACCACACCACTGGCTGGACCCAAGCTGACCTACTTAATCTCACAACCATGTGTGCATCTGACTCAGTTCTTCATATTTTCTCCCCATCCCATCTCTCACCTGTTTCCCCAAGGCTGATTCCTATTGCTCTCTTAGTGCTCCTCACAGCTGGGTTGTTCTTGTGGCTCTCTCTCTCTCTCTTTGCCAAGACCCTGGGTGCCCCCAGATGTACTCACTGTGTACTCCCACATGGAGAAGGAGGTCCTGGCATAGTAGAGTTCCTCAGTAAGTGTCCGGTGAAGCAGGAAATGAATGGATGAATGAATAAATGACGTGTCCAGAAATGCCATGAGCGCTCAGAGGATCCAGAGTGCAACTGAATGTGGGGACTTGGATTAATGCAGCAGTAGGTTAACCTGGGACACCAGGTGTTTCATGGAGGAGCGGGGTTAGGCAACCAAGCACACAAGACAATTCACTGTCAGCTCCCTGGATTTCTAAGGTACTCAAAATCCCGGCCTTGAGAATCACACCTCATGTAGAATCCATTTCTCCTTGGTGTCTAAGAAATCTGGCCTGCCACTTTCCTCGTCCCATGACTGCCACCACCCCCGTGTTTCCACTCACCCCCATACTCACCAACAGCCTTGTTCGTAGCCATCCCTCAGGTGTGAACCCTCTTGCTTCCTCCTTTGGTGCTCCATCCTTCTTTCTGCTCTTCGCTTACAACCATGGTACCTAATACCACCTCTCAGCGTGCTTACCGTGTCTTAGGCACGTGCTAAGAGCTTTTACCCGGTTACGACATTTTGTTCTCATAAAAACCTATGATAAATTAGTTTTTAATCATAGAGAAAATCAAGAAAAAGAGAAAAGGGGAGGAGAGAAAGAAAGAGAGCGGTATTTTGGATAAGGGTAGGCTATCACAGTCCTCTGCCCCCGCCTCTCAGCCAACCAAGACCATGACCAATCATGTTCAGGTAGGTCTGGGAACAGAACTTGGGCTTCCCATGTGACCCCAGCCTCATGCAGCAGTGTCCTGCCATCTGAGTCACTGCAGCTGGGACTAAGGTAAACTATTTTGATTTGCATTTCAAAGTTGAGGCATCTGAAGTTTCAAGAGGTTCAAGTCTGTGCCTCTTACTCTTTCTTCTGGGTTGGCATTTCCTACAGGAAGCCCACCCCCCCGGCACACACACACACACACACACACACACACACACACAGGAGGGGGTCTGTGTTTTATGAGCCATTTTAATCCTGGGACCAAGAACAATGGTACTTTGCAGAGCCTCCGTAATTTTTTATTTTGTTTTGTGTTTGGACTGGTTTTTGTTTGTGTGTTTTTGTTTTTGTTTTTGTTTTTTTTGAGAGGTTTTTGCCATAGGGCGCATGTGCTTGCCAGACAGACAGAGAGAGACAAAGAGACAGAAAGTGAGAAATCACCCCCCAGGAGGGATGGCCACGCCGCAATCCCTTCTCCTCCATTCTCTTCTCAGGATCCTGGGCACGCATGCACACATGCCTGCATGAGTTTTAAGCCACCAGGTCCAGGACTTGAACCGCAGTCTACTACATAGGAGTCCAGCTACATAGTCATTACTCTAACTGCTGATCCCTGGACTGGGGTTTTATTGTTTGTTTAAATAACATCTAACCCTTGGCCCTTGACACGTGATCTCCCTCTACACCACAGCTCTTTCTGGACAATACATCCAATACTAAGATCTCACCTTAGAAGGGCTTCCCTTTGTTCTCACGCCCGAGCTCTGAGCCAGGATCAAGCCACTCGCTTGACTTTCTGTTGGTACTTCCAGGCGACAGTGCTGCTAACGAAATGCCTTTCTCTAGCCACTGCCTTAGTCCAGACCCACACACAGGCAGGCGCATGGCAGAGCGGGCAGCAGCACAGCCCTAGAGCCACCCCACCTAAGTTCATATCCCAGCCCTGCCGCACAGGTCTGAGATGTGGGGAAAGGCATCATCCCCTTGGAATTCCCAGTCTCATTGATACGGTGGGGCTAATAAAAGAATCCTACCCGTAGAGGTAGAATAAGGGTGAAACAAGCCATTACCTGAGTCCCATCCACAGCTCACAGAGACTCACGGGTGTATGTAGATGGGTTCTCATTTCTTAGGGCGGTTAGTTCTATAACATCGACACCCGCACTGAATTAGCAAACACCGAACGCCGAATGGACAACCAATAGCGTCGAGCTAAGCAAGGCTCCTCTAGCCTGTAGGCTCTCTGTAAGGCACATCACAGTGACTGTAAGCTCAGGAGCACCAGCTAGCACTTCGGCCCTGCACCTGGGGGCAGGTTAAAAGCCAAATCAGCAACAGGAAGCTCAACAATTCAAAGAAACTTGCACTGTGCAGCCTGCGGTAGGGACACTTGTGCACAGTCTCCTAGCAGGAACAAGAGCACAGAGCCTGGCCTTGTTCAACCCCAGCTGAGTGTGTGTATGTGGGATAATGCGAATTTTTGGTCGCTCTGCAACGTGTCCACGAATGACCACCAAAGCACAAAGACTATTCTGGGGTCACAAATCAATTTTAGTCAGTCAGCAAACTCCAAATATGGACTCTCCAAGTAATGGAGATCACCTGTACTTGCACCACACACACATGCATGAGTGCATACGTGCACACGTTATGGTGACGGTGAAGGAGTGAGGTCTTTGCAGTTCTGGTTCTGAATCAGTTCCTCTGCCTTTGCCCTCGCCACTGCTGCAACACTTGGTTCCGTCAGCCGTTCTTTCTTCTACCCATAGCCCTTCTTTGGGTGAACGTGCTCAGACCTCTCCCATATAATGAAACAAACAAGCAAAATAAATAAATAGATAAAACAACCCAAAAAAAACTCACCTGCAGTAAGTACACACGCACTCTCAACCCAACATCCCCAACGTCCACTGAACTCATCATAAAACGTATGCAAAAACGTATCATAATTCTGATGACCTCATAAAAATCAGGACCTACTTTTCTATGCAAAAACGTATCATAATTCTGATGACCCAGTAGTTCTGTCTCTCTCTCTCTCTTTCTCTCTTTACTGGAAGTTCTCAACAGACTAGTCCTCTCTCTCTCTTTCTCTTTACTGGAAGTTCTCAACAGACTAGTCCTCTCTCACGCTCTCTAGTCTTTCAGCTCCTACCCATGCTTCAAGCCACCACTAACTAGCTTTTAGCAGTAGCACACTACCAAACCTGCTCTCCTGAGATACCAGCTGGCAGGTTCGTGGACGCGTCCCCCCTGGTGTTCCGGGCTAGTTTCAGCCTCCGGGTCACTCCTCACCTTAGAGTCTCATCAGCTCCACTGGACTCTCCACTCTGCCACTTCTCCCCTCTCAGGGTGGCCCATAGCTGCCATCTCCCTGGGTAGTTCTCCTTCTGCCTCTTAGATGTCATTGTTCCATGTCTCTGGCCTCCATCTACCTGCCTCTCCATAAAGATTCTCAAATCTGGGCTAGCAGGCAATGTGGTGGTTAAGGTGCTGAATTGTCCCTTGGCTGGCCAGTTCGAGTCTCAGACCTGGCAACTTGAGAATCATGTTGGACATGTGTGCATGTGTATCCAAATTCTGGGAGGAGAATAAAGGAAAAGGGATTTCAGTGTGGCCATCCATGCTGGGGGGTGGTTTCTGACTTTGCCTGTCTCTGTCTGTCTCTCTCCAGCAAGTGCATACATCCTATGGCAAAAACTTAATAATAAAAAAAAGAATATTAATTAAAAAAAGAAAAAAGATTCTCATGCCTCCCAATGTCCTGAGGGTGCCCCTATGTGCATCCCCAGTTCAGCCCACTCCCTCATTTCTCATCACAACTGTTTTCATGCTCTCCTCCTTGCCTGGACTGTTTCCACCTCTGATACACCCCTCCACTCCTGTTTGTTACCAAAACACATTTAAGACTCAGCTCAGCATCCGCAAAGATTCAAAAGCTCTTTTGGGGTGATACACAGCACACCGACGACACTCAGAGAGATGAGAAACGCATGCTACTTACAGCTCGGAACCAGAGTGGGCTGCCAGGCAGGGCCACCCAGGGGCTCACTCTGGGAACAAGGTCACAGCACGCTGGAGCTGTCAGGAGGGCTTGTGTCCTGCCAACCCAGGAGGCTGACTAGGTCTCATGCTTTCTGTGGGCTGCTGATTTGAATATTTCTTGCACTCCAGGGCATTGGTGCTGTCCACAGTTGCCTGGGACCTGACTCCAGGGAGATTAAAATAGATGCATGGTGGCCCTGGAGGGTGAGAGCTGAACAAGTGAGGTCTCCAAGTGTGGACTCAATCAGGTGCTTTAGCCAGCTGGCTAACGCTGGCTCAACACAGCATTTCCAAAGACAGAAAAAGGATTCCAGCATCGGGTGTTTCAGTGGGCGGAGGCTCCCCTAAGGCCCGTGCTGGCCAACGCGTTACGGCGCCCTTGTCCACTTCACTTGGTTGAAAGTGCCGACATCAAGAACACGGCCTTGTTCACCTTTTACTCCGGAACCCAGCACAGAAGTTGCTTAATGACGATTTTCCCAACGAATTAACCAAATGTGTAAAAGAATCAAATACAATACCACCCGGATTTTAGAAAAGAAGCATCCATGTTTAAAACTTTGATCACTTTTGGGAAAAATAAAATCAATGCACAGAAAAATGTAAGAAATAAGTCAGGGCTAGAAAGTGAAACTTACTAAGTGAACTAGGTATTAAGTTGCTATGGGAAAAATTAATTCATTTGAGGAAAGATGAGAGGGGTATAACGGAGATTAATTAAAATTTAGTTTATCAGATTTTTCTCAGGAGATTGGCAATTTAGTTAGAGGAAAATCTTATTTAAGTGCATAAGTATATTTCAGCTTATAAGGAGGATGCATGATAAAATGAAAACAGAGAATACCAGTGTTCGTTAAGTAATTACCATTTCAAAATTTGATACATTCAAAAATTCTAAATCTGGAAAATGAAAGTCCCATGGTAAAAGTTTATAGCTATCTCAGTATGATGAATTTTTAAAAATGCTAGCTGCACGGGGCCACCAGTGCCTTCCATATCCTCGTAGCTGATGGTCACTCACTCCTTGGTGGTCCTCTTATCTGTCAAGAGCTTGGGAATTCTTGGGACCAGCAGTTAGCTTAATGACTATGTCGCTGGACTCCCATGTAGCCAACCGCGGTTCGAGTTCCAGACCCGGTGGCTTAAGTTCATGCCAGGCGCGTGTGCGTGCGTGCCCAAGATCCCGAGAGGAGAAAGGAAGAGAAGGGATTGCGGCGTGGCCATCCTCCCTAGGGGATGATTTCTTGCTTTCTGTCTCTCTGTCTTTCTGGCGAGCGCACGCGCCCTATAGCAAAAACCTCTCCAAAAAAAAAAAAAAAAAAAAAAAAAGACCCTGGGAACTCTCCATTGGAAGCATCTCCCTCTCTTGGTTTGTTGTATCAGTCTCCCCCAGGTTTGCTCCTGGTTCTCCTGCTGTGCTTTCTGCTCCTCCTCCTCCAGACCCTCCTTACTGCTGCATTCTTAAGGAACCCGTCCTAGTCCTCATTGTCTCCTCCTCTTCCTCCCTCAGAGAACTCACCCATTTCTCTGGCTTCGGTTCAGATCTACACCGACAATCCCTGGCTTCATACTTGTGCTCTCAGTTCAAGAGGCAACGAGGGGGGCTGGCCCTGTGGTGCAGCTGTGCTGTGCAGAGGAGACCAGATACCACATAACTGACAGGGGTTCGAGTCCCAGCCCCATGGACTTCACACTGGGATCCTGAGGGGGTGAAGGAATAGAGGGGAAAAGATTGTAGCATTACCAGGTCCCATTGTGGGGAGTGTGTACTCTCACTCTGTTTTTCTTTCTCTCTGTCACATATTCTTTGGTTTTTTTTTTAAAAAAAAAGAGAGCAGTAAGTAAAATTAAATGGCCTGCTTTACATCCTATTCTACCACCTTTTCTTCAGTGTCTACATCTACACAATGGAGGCAATAAAGAATAGCACAGGGTGGTCTGGTGGTGTGGTGGGTAAGACGCTGGACTCCTACATGGCTGACTGTGGTTCGAGTCTCAGACCTGGTGGCTTGCTTTCTCACTTTCCCTCTCTCTTTGTTTCTCTCTGTGTCAAAATAAATAATAATAACAATAATAATAATAAATAAAATTAAATAAAGTAATCTTTTAGAAAATAAATACATAATAGCACGAGAATCTTGTGGGAATTAACTCAGGAGTGGCCAAGACACACATAGAGTAAAAGTGCTAGGGATGTCAGTCACTGTTGTCACCCCCTCTTCCCGCATGCCACTTCCCAGATGCTCTCGCTCACCGATCTGCTCACAGACCCTGACTGGTCTCCCCTTTTCCCTCCTCTCCTTTATGCAAAACACTTTCCACAAAGTGGGCAGTTATGTTAACCCGAGTACAGATCAGGCTCCTCACCTGGTCGGAGCTGGGAGGCTGCCCATGTTTTATGGAGAAAGCATAAAAGTCCTTTTTGTTTTCTTTATAAGATATTTATTATGATTATTATTTTACATTCAATCACTAGAACCTACATATCATTAGAACATACAAGATTAAGTTTCCCAGCCTGAACACACAGCATATTAATCCAGTTGAAGATATTGCCATACACATTATCAGCAGGTAATTTTCCATTTTTGTGTCCCTTAAATGTTTCACTTCAGGACCAGCAGATGGCATATTGGTTACATAGCTGAACTCCCACATAGTTGACTGTGGTTCAAGTCCTGGACCCAGTGGCTTAAAACTCACACCAGGAGCGTCTGTACCCAAGATCTCGTAAGGAGATTGGAGGAGAAGGGATTTTTGGTACAACCATCCCCCCAGGAGGTACTTTCTCACTCTCTCACTTTTTTTTTTTTTTGGAGAGATTTTTGCTATAGGGCGCGTGCACTCGCCAGACAGGCAGAGAGAGACAGAGAGATAGAAAGCAAGAAATCACCCCCCAGGGGGGATGGTCACGCCGCAATCCCTTCTCCTCCATTCTCCTCTCGGGATCTTGGGCACGCACGCACACGCGTCCGGTGTGAGTTTTAAGCCACTGGGTCCGGGACGCGAACCGCAGTCGACTACATGGGAATCCAGCGACATAGCCATTATGCTAACTGCTGGTTCCCGATATTTTCTCACTTTCTATTATCTCCATCTCTCTCTGGAGAGTATACATATCTTCTAGCAAAAAAGAAAAAATAAGTAAAAGTTTTGCTTCTTCCTTTTCCCCTTGAGTCCTTCCCTCTCACCCTCCCGTTTTGCACCCTCCTCCCACACTCTCTCTAATGTCCACAGTTTTTCTCCATGCTTTTGTATCTTCCAATTGGTCAGTTTCTGCCATAAAGTGCAGACATTTGGTATGGGGACACACAATGCCACTCTTTCATAGTCTGGCTTGCTTCACTTAGCAGAAAATCTTTCATAGTTGTCCACTTTATATCAAATGCCAGGGTCTTATTTTTCCATGACTAATATTACATAGAGAATATGTGCCACACTTTTTCAACCCATTCATCCATTCATGGACATTTGGGTTGGTTCCACGTCTTAGCACTCGTGAATAATGCCACAATAAACATAGATGTGCAAGTTCTTTTCCAGCTGACCGTTTTCCTATCCTTTGGGTAAATAGCCAGGAGCAGAATTTCTGGTTCATATGGTGGTTCTATTTGGAGGTCTTTCAGGAACCCTCGTATTGTTCTACACAGTGGCTGGACCAATTTACAACCCCACCGACAGTGTAGGAGGATTCCCCTTTTACCAGCCT
>NW_006202908.1:86231-109031 GCF_000334495.1 Tupaia belangeri chinensis
TTTCTTTTTTTTTTTTTTTTTTTTTTTTTTTTTTTAGATTTTGTTCATCTTAGCTGTCCAGCCTGGGTTTAGGTGGGATCTCACTGTGGTTTTGATTTACATAGCCCTTATAATAAGGATGTTGAGCATTTTTTCATATGCTTTTTAGCTATTTGCATGTCTTCCTTAGAGAGTTGTCTGTTCAGCTCGTTTGCCCATCTTTTAATTGGGTTGATTAATTTTTTTTCACCATAATCCCAAAAAATAAAAAAAAAATGGAATTACATCTGGTTAAAAAGCTTCTATACAGAAAAATAAACAATAATTAGAATGAATCAACAACCCTCAGAATAAGAGAATACATTTTCAAACTATACCTCAGGTAAAGGACTCATAACCAGGATATTCAGAGAGCTCAGAACCTGAAAGTCTTCATATCCATTGACCTTTATCTCATCCTGTCACCCTATTCCCTCCCCTGCTATACTCCAGCTCTCCTGCCCTTTCTGTGGCTTTGAAAACAATGGCTGCCCACTTCCCACTCCAACCCTTGCAAAGACTCTCCACAGAGGAGCTGCCTGCTACCCATCTCTCAGGCCTCAACCTGCCTCTCCCCATCTCACACGAGGCCAACTCCTCCTGTACCTTTTACATCCCACACTGGTACACCAGGGGCCGGTGGTCAGTGGTGAGCACAACAAGTACAGCTCCCGTCTTCCTCCAGGTTCTAGCACAGTGCAGTACACTGCTTCTCAGCAGACACACACCAACACAGACATGTATGTGCCAAGGCAAACACCATGAAGGGAAGGTCAAGATGCTTTTGAGATCTTAAATAAGAATTTATGGCTTAGATTTAAGGGGATTTACAGAAGATCTCAGTAATGAGGAGTTGAGACTGAAAAGTCAGGTTGGGATTTCCCAGGAAAAATGCACCAGGCTGGTACTAGAGCTTCAAAGTATGGCAGCACAGAACACCTAACCCAGAGGACCAATCTGAATGGTTGAGAAGGCAGGGAAATAAGTATTGTTGGGGAATGAGGAAAAACAATGGCATAATCACAAAATCTAAGAATGGCACTCAGAAGTGTTTATCTCATTTTTCTAAGGAAGACAAAATGAAACATGCTTTTCTCTTAAATGTACAGTCAAAACTCTGCACAAGCAGCAAAAGCAAAAATAGGCAAATGCGATTACATCAAACTAAGAAGTATCTGAGCAGAAAAGGAAACAATCAGCAGAGTGAAGAGCCAACATATGGAATGGGAGAAAATATTTGCATACATCTGATAAAGGGTTAACATACAAAAAAATAAGTAATCCAAACAAAAATCAAAGAAACATATCACCTGATAAAAAATGGGCAAAGGAACAGAACAGATATTTCTCAAAAGAGATATACAAATGGGGACCAGCAGTTGGCATAATGGCTATGTTGCCGGTCTCCCATGTAGTCGACCACAGTTCGAGTTTCGGACCCAGCGGCTTAAACTCACATCAGGCGCATGTGCATGCATGCCCAAGATCCCAAGAGGAGAATGGAGGAGAAGGAATTGCGGCATGTTCATCCCCCGGGTGGTGATTTCTCACTTTCTATCTCTCTGTCTTTCTGGCAAGCGCACATGCCCTATGGCAAAAACCTCTCCAAAAAAAAAAAAAAGATATACAAATGGATGACAAGTGTACAAAAAAAATGCTCAAATTCACTAATCATAACAAAAAATGCAAATTGAAAGCACAAAGAGATATCACTTCACATCTGTTAGAATGATTATTATCAAAAAGACAAAAGATAACACGTGTTGGAGAGGAGGTGGACAAAAGGGAACCCTTATAAACTATTGGTGATGATGTAAATTAGAACAGCCATTATGAAAAATGATGATCTACCAAAATAAAAATAGATCTTCCATATAATCCAGCAACGCCAATACTCCATACATATGTGAAGGCAATAAAAGCAGTGTGTCCGTATGTCAGGAATATTTGCACTCCATGCTCACTGCAGCATTATTTACAATAGCCAAGCTGTAAACTCAACCTAAGTGTCTATCAACAGACGGGGAAAACGAGGATTTTACATATATATCTGTAAGTGTGTGTGTGTGTGTGTGTGCGCGCGTGTGTGTGTGTATAACATATGACTCTACCGTCTTAAAGAAAAACCCAATCATTTGTGTCAAAATGAATGAATCTAGAGAACATTATGTTAGGCAAAATAAGCCAGGAAGAGAAAAACAAATATCATATCATCTCATTTATGGACAGAATTCTTAAAAGTTGAACTTGTAGACATAGAAAGTAAAATGGTGGTCATTAGAAGCTGGGTGGTTAGAGAAGGGTTGAGGAGATGTTTGTCAAAAACAAAACTTCACTTAGAAAAGATGAAAAAGCTCATACACTCTATTGTACACAATGGTTAGTGTAGTTAATAGCAACACATTTTTTTTTTTCTTGACGACTGCTTGGAGAACAGATCGTGTTTGCCAGAAATAAATAAATAAATAAATGAGGTAATGCATGTGTTAATTACTTTGATTTAGCCATTTCACAATGCATACCTATTTTAAAACATGTAATATACTACGATACATATCATTTTTGTCAACTTAATAAAATAAGTGAAATAAAAATCCCGGGAAAATAAGGGTGAAGTGTAAATCACATATCCACAGCTCTGGGAGAGAACAGTGCTCTGAAGCCACCTGCGTGTGGGACCCAGACCTGGCTTTGCTGTCTGGAATAGACACTTTTCCATGAAGTTTTGAAGTTTAGCTGTGGGAACTAACACTTAGTAAGGGGTCACTAAATAGCAGCTATGTACGAAATCATGAACTGGGTTAGTACTCTCTTTGGGGACCCTAATGTCACTGAAATCCCAGGGTCCTTATGCATTCCTAGCAATGAGCTCAGGTGATGATTGGAATTTGAAGCTAAATGCAGATGAAGAAAGATAACTTTTGTTAAAGTGCTGTGGGTAACAAGACTGGGGAGAATTAAATCTTTCAAAATGCTAAGTTGTGGGACCAGCAGTTAGTGTAATGGCTATGTCGCTGGACTCCCATGTAGTCCACTGCAGTTTGAGTCCTGGACCCGGTGGCTTAAACTCACGCCGGGCGCATGTGCATGCGTGCCCAAGATCCCAAGAGGAGAATGGAGGAGAAGGGATTGCGGCGTGGTCATCCCCCCTGGGGAGTGATTTCTCGCCTTCTGTCTCTCTGTCTCTGTCTGTCTGGCGAGCGCACATGCCCTATAGCAAAATCCTCTCCAAAAAAAAAGGAAAAGAAAAAAAAATATTAGGTTGTCAGGCAAATCATGATGCATTTTTCTATGTTTTTCTATGCAAACATGCATCATGACTTTCCCGACTACCCCATATATTCAATGTGCCATTTTCTACAGTGGTAGAATAGACTATCACGTTATGTTAGATGTGGAATCCATGCTCCGTGCATTTCCGTCATCCAGACATGATCTCACACCATGACATACACCATAAAGAGAAAGTAGAGCTGCTCTTACATTGTTAAGTAGTTCAGGGTTAGACATAGGGGGTTTTAGGGAAGGTGTCAGTAAGAAGGCGGTACACAGCTAAGCTGCAAAGGTTAGGAAGGTAAGCTGGAATTTGCTCAGGGAAAATATAAGTATTTGGGGAGAAAGTAAGAAAAACACACTAGGAGGAATGGAAAGTCACTTACAATACTAATGAAAGCCAGCATTTATTGGTGCTTTCTTTGTTCAGCCACTGTCCCTGTGCTTTACAGACCTTGGTCCATTAATCAAGCCATCGTGTGATAGCAGCCATGACCCCAGAGACCCCCACATAGCTGCCCGCAGTAGACAGGAGGCTGAACAGGTAATCGAGAAGTCTGAAAACAAATTTCAAATCCAACTCCAGTAAAGCGTCTGTGACTTTGAACCTATCAAGCACCTGACTTCAGCACCATGCCTCTTTGTAATTAGGTCTGAACTTCAAAAAGCTGATGGAAAAGTGGAATTAATGTACATATTTGTTGCAAAAAAAATTGTTTTTTAATCCAAGTATAGTTGTTTCATAATATGCATTTTCCATGAACTTTTTGGAGGTCCCACATATAAGGACAAGCTTCTTGATGGGACACATAAGAAAAAGGAAAAAGTGTGAGATTCACATAGAGATTGAACTTTATTCCCTGCAAAGATGTCGGGTTGCCCTCAAACACATGTGCCCTGGAAAGACAACAGGTCGCCATTTGGGGGAAAGAGGGTTAGTAGTTAACTCACCAGGAAAGCAAACTGAAACCCGGCCAGAGGTCATTGTAGCTGCCATCTTTAGAAGGAAAGTTGCTCCAGGAAGAGAAAGAGCCACACTAAGTGGCCACTAGACCTTCTATGATTTTAGGTTGAATTCTTTGGTCACATCTGAGAGTCTTTCTCTCTCTCTCTAAAACAAAAACAACACTTCTTGACATTGGCAATGCGGAACTATTTTAACCCAGCATGCACTGTGAGAGTAAGTCCACGTGTACGTAAGGAGGTGGAGATTTGTTAAGATAGAGTCTCACCAGGTCCCCATCCAATTGCCTCGGCCTCCCAGTCAGCTGTAGCCAGGCTTCAGGCATGCACTGCCACATCTGGCTTTTTAGGGCAGGCCAGGAATCACACATGGGCCTTCCTGTGACCTCGGCCTACAGGCAGCAGCACTCAGCATACACCACTCTGGTTGGCTTTGAAACTAATTCGTGATTAGACACCAACTACAAACAAGAGCACACTTCCTTGCCCGTCCTAAAGTCCCAGCAGTAGGAGGCTCTTGCTCATTTCACCTTCTGCAAAACACAATTAGAAATGATGGACACTCTCCCGTGAGTCATTTCACAAGTCCATCTTGGTCCCAAAGCATCTGTCACACTTAAACACACATGTGCTGCAGAGACAGCCTCCAGCACTCCCTGGCCCTGGAACACCAGGGGTGAATGCATATTCAAAGATTAACTCCTTTCTTGAGCTTGAAGCTGAAAGATCCAGATTTGGATTTTGTAGCTCAAACATTTCGCTTAGCATCTGTAAGATGTACCTCCAAAAGGACATTTTGAGCACTTCATAAAAAGACTGCCAAATGTATTAAGACAGTGGAGAAAAATATTGTTTCTTTTACATTATCTCAACCTAGAGAACATACCACATAAACTCCCAACTATCTCATGGTCATTAAACAAACTTTGAAAACTGATAATGACAATATATTCTTCATGCTAATTCAGGACTAAATAGAAATGATTTGTGTTTGATTTTGAGCTATGTATATTTTACGTTTCTTTCTTTCTTTCTTTGGAGAGTGAGAGCTAAAGAGACAGCCGCAACAGAGTCTTCATGGCATGATCGACCTCCAGCCTCAGCTGGCCCAGATCTTGGGCACCCTTGAACCTAGGACCTTCCCATGTGGGTTCAGTTGCATCACTGCCATGCCACCACTGGCCCCATTATTCTCGGCTACCTTTTGAAATAATTTTTGTTTGTTTGTTTTTAAGAATTATTTTCTTGAACTTAATTTACTTCTTTATTTATTTATTTTAATTTGACTAGAGAGGGTCATAATGAAGAGAGAGAAAGAGAGGGAAAGTGAGAAAGCAAGTTGCCAGATCTGGGACTCAAATCGTGGTCAGCCATGTGGGATCCAGTGCTCTTAGCCACCGTGCCACTTGCTGGCCCCCTGAAATAGTTTTATCCACTGTATTTACTTGAACTTTAATGGGAAAATAAAAAGTTTATTATAGTCATACTTTAATACACTCAATGAGTACTTATTGAGTGACTGCTTTTTGTCAAATCTGATCTGGGCTTTACAGGAGCAGTAAAAGAATGTTTCTCATTGTTCCTCTCTTGTTGATATGATTTAGAAGTAGTCACTTGATAATTGTCTTATCTATTTGTTCTTCAAGAAAATGGCTCTACATGGAAACTTCTAATACAATATGCGTTAGAATGAGAAGCAGCAGGCAATTATCCAATTTCTATCTTCTTAGATTTTAACAACCATATTTACTTGTCCATTGAAGCTTGCAACTTTTAGTCTATCAACACGTAATACTTTGGGACCTTAGGTTCTCCCAGATTCAGTTTCATGTGGCTAATTGTTGTTGGCCTCCTATTTTTGTATATAATTAACAAGTATGTGACCCATTATTTCATAGGTAGAGAGTGACACCCACGTATGACTCCTAAATGTCTCACTATGTTCAGAAACGGAGTGTGAGTGACTTCTAACATACACTTGGCTCCGCTGCAAGTACACTGGGCAGTAATCTCAAGCCTTGCGTATTCAGGCACCTAGACCTGGGGCCCAGCAGATCCCTCGTAGCCCAACCCGAGAGGGGAGAACACAGGTGAGCAGATGACAGCTTTCTTCGGTCAAGTGTGTTTTGAAAATATATCCACATCATTGTTTTCATCACACTTTAAGGAAGAAATATTATGACGTGGGACATTTCCACGTGTAATCAAGTTGCAGATTCGTCCTTAGTACGGCTCTATAGTTGGGTGCTAGGCGAAGGGAGCAGGATTTTCCTCTCCTGGGTTGCTCAGCCAGCTGTAGCTGATTAGATCACACCACAATCAGCCTATCAGCGTCCGCATGCTCTGTTCCCACACCTGGCTGTGTTTATGACGTGCCACTAGAACTCAGTGGGAGAAAAAACTGTCATCATAAATACAACACAGATTAACCAAACGTAAAACATTACAAGGGACCAGCAGATGGCATAATGGTTCTGACGCCGTCGGACTCTCCTGTAGTTGACCACAGTTTGAGTCCCAGACCCAGCAGCTTAAAACTCACTTCTGGTGTGGTGTGCATGCCTGCCCAAGATCCTTAGAGGAGAATGGGAAGAAACTGCAGCATGCCCATCGCCCCTGGGGGATAATTTCTCCCATTCTGTCTCTCTGGCAAAATATGTGGCCTTTAGCAAAAATCTCTCTAAGAGAAGAAACTGCAGCATGCCCATCACCCTGGGGGATAATTTCTCCCATTCTGTCTCTCTGGCAAAATATGTGGCCTTTAGCAAAAATCTCTCTAAAAAGAAAAAGAGGGACCAGCAGTTGGCGTAGTGACTATGTCGCTGGACTCTCATGTAGTCGACCATGGTTCAAGTCCCGGACCCAGTGGCTTAAACTCATGCCGGGGCACGTGTGCGTGCATGCCTAAGATCTTGAGAGGAGCATGGAAGAGAAGGGATTGTGGCATGGCCATCCCCCCTGGGGGGTGACTTCTCACTTTCTGTCTCTCTGTCTGTCTTTCTGATGGGTGCGTGCACCCTATAGTAAAAAACTCTCAAAAAAAAAAAAAGGAAAGAAATTACAAATGTTTAGTAGTTGATTATTAAATGATTATATGTTTATATTCATTACAGAAGTTAAATCAAATACGACAAGGACAGAAAATTTGAACCAGGATATGCAAAAAGTCAAAGCAGGTATGCTGCAAGGACTCTGACTTCCCCCAGTTCTGACTATGAGGTGCTGCCAGTTTCCCTAGCATGTTCTTGCTCTTCTGAGAACAAAGCTCCATCCAGGCTGGGTGCCCCTGAGCATCTTTTGCAGCGAAGTTCTGCATCTTCCAGTTCCCATTCAACTTCTGGCCTGTTTTCTCAAGTCTAATTAAACAACATGGTATTAGTCAGGATAAGCTTGATTTTGCCGCACTGACAAATCAGTTTAAAATCTTCGAGGCTTGATATACAAAAAATATAAAAATAAATTTAAAAAAGTGCTTCTTGCCCGCACTACATATCCAACTCAAAGACTACAGGGAGGCTTGGCTCATCATGGACACATGAGGACACAGCCTACTGAGGGCCCTCTTTGGATGTATCTCTCCACAATGACGTAAATACAAAAATAACAATGTAGCAAATAATATTCTAGCTCTTAAACATCTGTCTCACTGTGATACCTACTGACTAAAGCATGGCCATACCTAACTTCAAGGAGGCAGGGATTGCAGGTCTACCATGCACCCAACAGAACTACAAATCTCTGATGGATGGTGCTGACCATTTTCAGAAGTACATCCAGGGGATCAAGAGCAGACTTCACTTCGAGCTGGAATACACTCTAAGACCCCCAACAACAACAGATACAGTTGTCGACATAATAATATGAATGATAGAGCAGACGTTGTCCTTTGTTTACTGGCACCCGCCCCACCCCTACGACCACCTCTTCCTTCCCAGTCAGTGTAAGATTGCAAAGCAGACAAGGATGGGAGGGCCGAGGAGTGGGTGGACTTCGGTCTGCAGTGTCTGGAATGAAGAGTTATCGCCTTCTCTTCTTTGAAGTCAAATACGTGGGTCCCTAAGAGAACCAGTGGTTTGCTCATGCTGTCCACAAGAAGAGGACACCAATGAATCGCTTCCCAGCTAAACATGTGCCATGTTATTGGAGTCGCAAGCCCAGCCCAGTCTCTGTGGTGCAGTCAAGAGCATCCTGAATTGTGGAGCTGGGAGCCACGTGCCCTCTATGATTTTAGTTCCAGCCTGGTCTGCCTGAAAATACGTGTGCGCTTGTGCCCAGGATCCTGAAGGGAAATCACAGCATCTCTGACCTCTGTGGAATGGTCTATGATGATTAAAAAAAAAGAAAAAAGCCACATAGAGACCATCACTAAAGAGGAACAAATGAGGGTGACTTCGAGGAAAGGGGACATGTACGTTCTGGCTGTAAAGGGCACAGAGGAGGTGAAGACTAGTACCTCCCACCGTTCTGGCATTTTCTGAAGCAGGTAGGAGGACTATGGGAATGGACTCAGGCATGTCATAGACTAGCTTTGTTTCCTGGGTCCCCCAGGAATTTAGCCGTGAACATGACCTCACAGAAGGGATAAAAGGAGAGGGCATTCTACCCAAAGAAAGGGTCAGAAGCAAGAGTCCTTGGGGGAGGCCCAAGACTCTGCCCTTCTTTGAAGGAGCCCTGAGCATAGTCCCGCCCTAAAGAAATTCCCACAATTCCCCCGCCCCGTGCAGAGGCCTGTACTCTGGAGAAGACCGTTGATCTCAAATGAAATGTGACCAAGCTAGAGTGAGACCTGGGCCGTCTCCCCAGCACCAACCAAAAACCACACATGAAAGACTATCTCTGCCGTTCTCGATCCCCCTGTGACTCTTATCCTTTCCCAAACTCAAGGGCTTAGGTCCACCCACAAAAATGGAAAAGCTGGAGAGTTACGGTGGGATTGGATCCGTTCCATGGGCCCGGAGTATTGGGGAGGAAAAGATCAGGGTTTCTTTAAATTAGCTTTCTTTGTTTTCAGTATTCTTAAAACATGAAAATGATGGGAGTATCAAATGTTGCAGGAAAATAGTCACAGCCACTTAGCCCTGACACCTGCTAACAGACGAGACTTTCTCTCCGATGCACAACCACTCCCCTTGCAAGTCTTTCAACACCAGCCGTGGCACTAAGAGGCTTGTAAATGTGTCTGCTATTGTGGACTACACATGGTTTAATTTAGTTTTAATCAAATTAATTCCTATCACATTACACGAGCTCAAAATTATAGTGACAGTCTTAAACCAATCGTAAATGCAGGCTTTGATTAATCTTTAAAAGGGCAAGTTCAACAGCATTGCATGGAGCAAAGAGGAGAAGCAGGAAATAATTGTAGTGTTTCTGTTTATTTAAAAAAAAATGCTTCCCTAGGAGTTCACATTTCTAGTAAATAAAGCAACATTTTAGCTTCATCTATACTATGTAATACATATCAGGTATTTCCAGACTTTCTCCACTTTGTTGTAAAATTTGGAGAAGGTGTTAGATCTTGGCTCATAGAGGTAGACCTTGAGTATTTTAATTGGAAGTCACACAATCATACATATGCCATATTAGATTATTTTTCTATGAACATTCAGGAGCTGAGCCAATGCTAAAACTCTGTGAATATTTCAGCAAATGTCCAGGTGCTATCATCCCATTTAGCATCCTTTGCAATTTGTCTGTTAGATGGGAAGTTTTCTTGCTACATCGGAATCAAAAGTGGGTCCAGACATGAATGTTGGCTGGGTTAGAAGCTTGAGCTATGTTTTGCAGTAGCACTGAGGATCTTTTGACAGGTCACATTCTGTCCTCATCATTTCTTTTGGCCCCTCCTACATATGTGATCCTTGGTAGCTCCGCCGTCTTACATTTCATAAGGTAAAGGAAGAATTTTGGTGCAGGACCAAAATCTCTGTAGACTATAGAGGAAAAAAAAATAGAATAATGAGAAAATAGCTTTGGGCTAGCAGGTGGCGTGGTGGTTAAGGCGCTGAACTCCCACATGGTTTGTCATAGTTTGAGTCCCAGACCTTGTGGCTTGAAAATCATGCTGCTGGGTGTGTGTGCATGCAAACCCAGAATCCTGAAAGGAGAATGGAAGAGACGGGATTGCAGTGTGGTCATCCTCCCTGGGGAGTGATTTCTCACTTTTTCTCATTCTCTGTCTCTCTCTAGCAAGCCCCCTCCCCCTAAAAAAGAAAGAAAAGAAGAAGGAAAAGGCTCAATGGAACTACATTTCTTTTTAGGGTATGGCTTGACACTCCCTAGAGCATCCCTGTTCAATAATAATACAGGCTAAGAGGGCTGGACAGTAGTGCCAGTGAAATCTTAACACTCTGTGAGGGGACTCCCATGGGAGGGCTCCTGGTTCACAGCCTGAAACCTTCCTGAACACCCTGGGCATGAGCGTGTCCAAGGTCCAGGGCTGGCTGAACCTGGGGGCCCAGAGTGTCAAGACCCTGTTGAGGTTCTCTCTCTCTCTCTCTGACTGTTTCACTCATAGACAAAAGAAAGAAGCAAACAAAAATTAATTAATAACAGGCTAAGCCACAAATGTGAGCCATAGGGGTAAATTTTGATTTTCTAGCAACCACATTAAAAAAAGTAAAGAGAAACAGATCAAATTAATTTTAAGGACATATTTTATTCAAGCCAATATTTTAAAATTGTTATAATTTTAACATGTCATAACGTCAACATTTTTTAACGAGATACTTCCAGTTTTCCTAGTAAGGTTCACACTTCAGTGTGCATTTTGCATGTCTGTTGCCCTTACCTGTACTGCTATCGTGCTGATGCAAATATTGTACCAACGACTTGCAGTAATGACGTCTCACAATACCTTCAATTAATCCCCGCAATGACTGAAGCTCTGTCACCGGGTGTGACAACAGTGTTTATAAGGTGACCATTATCTACAGTTTACAGAGGAGGCGAGGGAGGTTCAAGACTCAAGCTAGTGAAAGTCGTATAGCTTGGACTGAATGCACAAGTGGTCTGCAGCCATATCCTTGCCAGGACGCCACACTGATGCCCATCCTGGGGTGTGGTCTTGAACACGGACTGCTGTTAGTGGCTGGGCTTGGCCACCCAAACTCTCCTACTGCCAGGTTTTAGAAAACCTTTGTAACCTAGGTACCCCAGGATTTCACAATGCTTTCAAGAAAAGTGATGTCCTGACACCTCTCGGGAATTTAGGCAGCCCTTGATGGGGGCAGAAAGCTTCGGTCAAGTCAGAATGTCCATTTCCCAACCCCTGGGAGTCACTGGAGATCCTGACCCCTTTAGGAACACTCAGCGCCTTCACCCAGCGACTTCACGGGTCTGAAGTCACACAGACAGCAACGGCGGGAGCTGGATCTGCTCCTGGGGCTGTCTGCCGTCGCCCTCTCCTGCACCGTTCCTCCGCATGCCGTTTTGGGCGGTACCAGAGCATCAAATCTGAGATCTACTTATCTTCACCAAAACCCCCCCAACCTCAGTGAATCTTGGTCCTCTCATGCATGCAGTGGCTTTGCACAGTGAGATAGGAAAGTCTTCCCCAGGGACCCGAGAGCTATCTAGGCAGGGATCTATGCCCGGCACCAACCGTGGCCACCTGCATGCAGATGGGTCCAGATACCTCTGTGGGGTGATCGGGGAACTGTTAACACAAAAGCTGTGATGCCCACAGGGACAAGTGTCATCGGGGCTGTAGCAGGAAGGACAGGTCATCTGAGCAGAGCACAGTGCCCAGTGCTGGAGTTTCCTTCTGGTTGTTCTCAGTGTCTTCCAGCTTAGATCTGGGATGTGGTCTGCAGACTAAGAACCTACAAAGCAGCATCGCAGCCACTCCACAGACACTAACGGCAGCAGCTTCCCTGAGAGAATCCCTTGCAGGACCAGCCCAGGCCCTGCATGCCTAAAGCAGGCCTCCTGGGAGGAGGGGTCTCTGCACTACCCTTGCAGACCCATGAGAGCTGGAGCTCCCAGACGCTATATCGCAGCGGGTCAGGGCAGGATCGCAAAGGCCAGACTGGGAAGGGTGACCAGGAAAGGAATCTCAGACTCCCTTAATGACACAAAGGAATTTCAGGGAGAATGTAATAATCTATTCCTCTATTCTTCCTGAGTACATTCAGATTAGGGTTGCCAGATTAAGTAAAGAAAAATGCCAGACACTAAGTTAAACACAAATTTCAGATGAACAATGGCATTTTTTACTGTAACTATGTCCCATAACATGTACTACCAAAAGTCAATTTGTTGTCTATCGGAAATCCAAATTTAATCGGGTGTCCTACATTTCATTGGGAAGCAATGAGCAGGTCCCGTGCTTTGGTCACAAAATACGAGTTTCTAAAGCTTCAGTGTGAGAGTTGACAAGCCAGCCTAGCAGGAAAAGGGCTCAGATCAAGGTTCAGGAACCCACATAAGACATTAGTTTTACGCTTATTAAATAGGTAGCCTGGGTGGAAGGCATTTTTTTCCTCGGCCTATTGTCCTTATCGGCAAGGTGGGAATGGCACCTCTTCCTCCAGTGCGTCACTGCAAGCTAATGAAATGATAGCTGGCCCGTAGGTAGAAGATGTAGTTATTCAGAAAATGTTCCTGTTAAAATACCAAAAATAATTAAGAGCTATTATTGCACACATACTCTGCACATACGGGGTGGCAGTCAAATGATTCAAGGAAAATGTGTGCTATATAAAAAAATAAATAAATAACTAAAACTATGCATCGATTTCAAGAATTTTTTTCCATCAGAATGAACTTGTAGTTGAATTCCGTTTTCCATGAACTTTTTGAAGTCAGTTTGTACAATGCCTACTTCATTGCTGTGGGACCATCCTTACTGTCTTTAAATCTCAACAAGCGATATTTTTCAAAGAACTGGAATGGCTTCATAGCCTAGTGGTTAAGTGAGGCAGATGTCACGTGACTGACATGGTTTTGACTGTGGGTTCCAGTGGCTTAAAAACCCACCCAGCATGTATCTGTGCAGGCCTGAAAATCCTGGCAGGCTAGGGAGATGGACACAAGGGGACTGCAGCATGGCCGTGGGGTACGTTCTCCGTCTCTCTTGCAGATGATGCACACACCCTCTGACAGAAAAAAAAATAATAATAAAAGTGAAAACTTTTTAAAAAATTTTAGAGTTTAGAAGTCCTTATACTAAATTCTTAACATTTTGAGAAAACTGAAGCATGTCATTCAAAAATAGAGAGTGGCATTTTGTCTGTGTCTAATAATGAAAATAAAAACAGTTTACCCAAGTTTAAAATAAAGATGATTGCAATATTCAGAACAAGTACACGCAATGAAAATACTCAACTATGGAAGACACTGTTTTAGCATTTATCAAGTACACCAACTGCTCACTCAATTCTAGACTCAGGTAGAGAGAGATTCCATTGCATACATTGCTGATATAATCTCTGATAAATTAGACCAAAAGAGAAATCCCCCACGTGTCTGGGAACACACACACACACAGAACAGGAGTAGTACATACATGTACTTCATTTTTTTAAAGCCATAGAGACTCTCGGAATTCTGAGAGGAAAAGTTGTACCCCCGTTTGAAGCAACGCTTGGCAGGAGTTGTGGCAGATGGAGGAGAAGCCAGTCTCAGCGGTAAACCCTGCTAGGGCCCTTGGCTGGGACATTAGAATAGGAATGCAGCACATAGGGAGAGCGGGCTGGCCAGGACGCAGGCAGGCCTCACTGTTTATTTCTGCCCTCACTGTAAACTGTGCTCGTGGCGGGATCTACACTGTGCCAGCTTTGTGACGCCTCGTCAGGCATAGGCTCGGGGCAAGTAGAGAGAGATGCGAGAGAGGAGAGCCGAGAGATGCTCTCTTCTTTAAGTGTATTTCTTCCATAAGTGAGAGAAATGACACCGAGAGAGACAGAGAAACAGCACTCCCAGCATGGCCTCGGCTCCATGCTCCGCCCAGCCCCAGCCAGCCCGGACTAGAGGTGCATAGCTGTGTCCGGTGTACTCGGGGAGGCCTCCGGACATGAACCTGGAACCTCCCCGCATGGGTCAGCTGGCCAAATGTCCTGTTTTAGTGCTGCGCCACCATCTGGGCTCCGGATTTTCATCTCCACTTTCAGCCAGACTTTGTCTCCAGTGGCTTTCGATTTGCTGTCACTCGTTGCCCACCGTACGTCAAGCACAACGGTAGCACTTGGCCTTGCCCAGGGGCAGGATGGGATACTGGGGGTATCTGCTTCCCTGCGGTGTCCTGGTGACGAAGTCCAAGACTGCTTATAAAGCACTTGTCACATTTGCTGGCACGTAGTAAACATTCGATAACTGTTAAGCCTAAAACTGAATGGTAAATTTAGAGCATTGTAATTACTGAGCAGTTAGTCAGTACAGATTCAGGATTCAAACCAGGCAGCCTGGCTCCAGAGCCAGCCCTCTTAATCACTATCTTGCACTGTCGCCATTAATTATCCATTAATTTTCATAGAACATGTGAAACCGCATCATTGTGGTTATTCTTAATATTGATAAAATGAGGCACAGAGAATGTGAATGGTTTGGCCAAGATTTGAACGAAAGGGATGCTTCATCTTGCAGCCACCCGTTCTCTGCAGTAGTTCAGTAAATAACCCTTGAATGCATACAGCACATCAAGTATTAGAGAAAGTGCTGTAGAGAAAAATAAATAAATAAATAAAAGAAGCAGAATGCATGGCCGTCACATGGAGCAGGCTCACTTTCTGGTTAAAAGGTCAAGCAGACATCGATGACTCAAAAGGAACCAATGAAGAGACCCGTAAGCCATGTGAACACACAGAGGCCAAATGTGCGTACAAAGGAATGAAAGGAGAGCATGGAGAGGAACCGTCCCAGAAGCTTGCAGGAAAAAGGAAATGGAGAGCCAAGTTTAAAAAGGATAGGGGGTACGGGTTGGCAGAGCGCTCTCACTCCAGCCATCTTGCCAATCCACAAACCCTCCCGTCCAGGGGCCGTTCCCAAGCAAACCGACATGGCGAGGGGCACACAGCACCAGGCTGAAGCTCTCCCTGCAGGGGAAGCATGAGCTGAGCCAATCTACACTCAGAGAATGGCGCTGACAAATGCACAGTGACCTGTTTGAACTGCGAGGCTTCTGTGGAAATTCCTAAGCTTTCTCTTTTTATTATTTCATTTTATCTTTTAATCTGGGGCCATGCTAAGTAATTTTCTCCTTGGTCTCCAAATGCACAGTCTTCTCATACAAGTGGTGTCTTTTACACGTGCTTCGCAGAGTAGCTCCCTTTCCCCCCTCTCCCATTGTCTATGCTCTGATTCCCACCCTCTCCTCTTCCCACACCACCCCAAAAGACAAACGAAAATAAAACAAACAAACAAATATGCGAAACTTCTTACTTGGAATGATTCAAGAGTCTCTATACTATTAAGACACTGAGTAATGATTGGCTGCCTTCCAGGTGGCTCTGCAGTCTGTTAAATAGCTCAATTAGTGAGCAGCGCGCTCTCGCTCTCTCTCGCCTGCTCTCTCTCTCTCTCATTGAATTTTGCCAAGTGCATGCTGCATTGTTGGAAGGGGCAGTGCCAAATTAGCCTAGCAACATCCCTTTATGGCCCCGACGCCAGGGACACCTGAGAGCAACAGAGAATTTGCGGTCCCCAGGCCCTGCCGGGACCACGCAGCAGCAGAGAGCATTGTGGCAGGATGTTTTTTCTTGGGAAGGGTGGTTAATGAGCAATGTAGGTGAAGACCCTCGAGAGGCATCTGGGCATGCTGCCCACCCAAATAGAAGACAGCGTGGCAATGGCAGGCGAGCCGGAGCCCACGACCAGAGAGAGGGAGGTGGGGGAAGGGACCACGGGCCATAAAGCACGGCCCAGCCAATCCATGTAGGTCTGAACCAGCTTACTAGGGAAAGCCTGAATCCTTAAGAAAAACATATAAAATCCTCGAACATATCCAAGCCCCAAACAACAGCGTGAAGTTAATCAGTTGTGCTCCTGGATCACCGTGGGTCCCTGGGCTTGGTCATTCCTAATGGAGAAAAGTTGGGAACACACCCTCCACCCACCAAAGACAACACACACCGTGAGCCCTCGAATCCCTGCTGTCTGTATGTCTGTTTGTGGTGCAAGCAGACATAAACAGTGTCAGCAGAGAACAAATGAGAAAGCTGCGTTCCGTGGAGACCACGAGCCCTCCATCATTCACAATTCCTTGGTTGAAACTTGTTGCAGGGCTCTGGAAATTTCATACAGAAAGCAGGACATTCATGTCATAAGGTAAACACATTTAGCCTGTTGTCTGCTGCAGTCACACTTTTTCTGGGATGGGCTATGTGATACCGATGTATTCATTACAACTTGGCATTTACGATATACAGTATTTCTCTGTTTGACTCATTACAGCCTTCATACCAATTAGGTGAAAGAAAATATTGTTTGCAAAAATACTTTTAGGGGGATTACATTTACCCTAGAATATTATGTATCACAATTTTAGGAACATTAAGTCCCAACATTTACATATAATTATTATGGTTATCCCCTAGAGAAGATATTTAAATGTCTTTACCCTATCAGTTGGGTATGTTTCTCTCAGAAGGAGAACCCTGTCAAACAATTAGAATGCTGAAATAAGAGAAAATATTCCTGGTTGCTAAATTGGAGAAAAAGTTGCCCCAAGATAAAGATTCTTAATGTAAAATTGTACTTTGATTTGGGTGGTTTATTTTTGCTACGACATTATGGGAATTTTTTTTTTTTTAATTTTAAGCATAAAATCACACAACTCAATTATCAGGATATTTGCATCTGAGAAAACCAAATACTGAAATTAGACTCGTAGATTTTTATGTGGACATGAATCTGTTTCTTTGTAATTTCTACGAGTACTTGGAAGTGTTTTGCCATGAATGCTAATGTGCTTCGTGCTGTAAGTAGTGATTCCGCACATGTTGAAACACAGACAAATTTGAGCTAGATACATAGGCAGAGCATCTTGTTGAATGCTATGAAACAAAAATCGTAAAAGTCCTTCAAAAATGGGATTTCCAAATATATCCTTTTCTTTCTTTTATTTTTTTAATTAATTCATTTTTTTTTCCAAATATATCCTTTTCTAGATCAAAACACAATATACTTATGGGTGTCCATCTTTTGGCTGAGCATATACCTTAAGAAGGGGGAAAAAGTTCGCTTTAATAGCAGGTCTTCACCATCCTAGCACGCACCTATTTTTTTTTTTTAAATGCAGATCAAAGGTGATAAAGGATACCTGTCTAAGTCGCTAGTAAAATATTGCATGAGAATGATCTGTCATCCCATTTCCATTATTTAAAAAAAAAAAAAGGGAAGGGAAATGAGAGAAAGAAAGCAAGCATAATCAAAAGCCTCAATGACAAAGAGTTGACAGTCAGATTCTGTGGTAAATGATTCCACAGTCGCTGGCCTGCAGAGACGCTAAGGAAGTCCCCAGCAGACCTGATTAATTCCAGTCTCTCCAGCTGCCGGGGGAGCAGAGGGTAAGCAGTTTCGCAGAGAGGAGCCTATTACCACCACTAGGCTGAAATAGATCTAATCAACTCACAGCCGCTCAAAAGAAAACTTTACAGGTTAGCTCACTAAGGCAGTGCTTTAAAATGATGACTACAAAGGACCATGGGAGTCTGAAAGCATTTAGTCTTTATTGCAGTCCAAGGAAATTCTCTGCTGTGGTTAGGCCATGCTAATTTACTGAACATGACAAAGCCTCCCAGACAGTGTGACATCATTTGTTTAAAGGCCCGGGACTCATACTGGAGTATTTTGAATATTACTTTTTTTTTTTCTTCAAAAACAGTTAATTTGTTGATATTTCATCGGTGTTTGGGCTAATTACATGCACCATTATAAATGCCTGGACTAACCTACTTTAACATTTAATTTAAACAACAATGCTCTGTAATTTGTCATGGTGCTCACAACAGTGATGAATATTGCAACTTTGTTTTCTAAGCAATCAACGTTTTATCAGTGCATCTTAAAGAGGAAATTCCTGGCAAGAAGGAGACCCTGAGAAGCTGGTATAGTGTTCACATTCCCAGCTTCAAAATTAAACTAAGTTACATAGTGATCTGTGTCATAACGATCTAAGTGAGTAGAAAACCCTATGAACTAATAAACACTATAACAAATGAAGTTCTCTGTTTTAGAAAGTATTATGTAGTGTACACGGATTGTATATCTACCTCCTTTTTAATGAATCAAAAAAAAAAGAAAACAGGAAAATTATTAAGGCCAGATTGAAACCAAATAACCATTTGTCGTTTATTTATTTATTTATTTATTTTGATGGCTGGAAATCTTTGTGAAGATCTGCAGAGGTAAAATCTGCTTTTGTTTAAATAATCAAGATTTGGAAACTGCACGAGTTACATGATACGTTCTTCAGAACTCTGCGTGCGACAGCAAATATGCACACACACACACACACTTATTAGATCTATTGATTACTAATGAATTCACTGATCACAACACCGGTTTAAGAACTTAAGGGAGAGCACGCCAATCATTGCATCTCAGTAAATTACAGATGAGGATGTGCAAGCTGTTCCCTTTAGCCAGCCCAGAAGATGATCAGGGAGGAGTAGAGGAGATAAAAGGTGGGTTGTTTAGAATTTCAGTGATCGCTTTGAGCTTGTTTACGGTCCTGGGACGTAAAGGTGTATGATGGCACCGGGTGGGAGGCAGTTGAGAACAATTTCAGAAAAAGGAAAATGTTGCCAAGAGGAAGTCCCAAGATTCCACTGCAATCTGATTTCTAGGTTTAGAGAAAGCCCCTTGCCTGCTAAACATTCACATAGAACTCACCATAACACCTATTCAGATCATTATTACTGTTATCATCTGAATTATAGTTAAATCGTCCAGATCAAAGTGCTCTGGATGATTTTTTTTTCCTCTTAAAGAAGAATCTTAAACTATTCATTTCTAGGTGATGTATGCTAGCTATTCAAAAAGTTCATGGAAAATGCAGATTATGAAAAAACTATGCATACTTTTTTCTTTCTTTCTTTTTTAATGGTGGGGTGCGCCAAAAGTAGTTCATACTATGATTCTATCTTGTTCGTGAACTTTTTGACATACTCTCACAGAAAGCAAAATGGCGCTGGACTCTTTGACATGGGAAGGGCCATGAAAATCCCTCTTGGAGTAGGAGGTAGAAGTGTCTCACATTCATGGACCATCACCTCTGGTTCTATTGTGTCCTTGAACTAGTCACTGGGGCTCAATCTGGATTTGTGTTTTAGATCACAAGGACATTTCTTTTTCGAGGCTTTTCAACTTTGGCCCAGGCAGGTAATATGGAACTATGTAAAATGTGGACAAGAGCCTGCTGCACCTCTGATTAGAGACCATTCTGTGGGGCTATAGATCTGAGCAGGTCAGTCCCCAGCACAGATACGGGTACCTCAGAGCCACAAGACACCGTGGGCTGGGGCTGGGACTGTCTCTTCCAGTCACACTTGCTTCCTAGTGACCCCAAATGTGTAAGCAATTAGACAGCTGAACATTTCATGGGTTTCACATTGCCAGGTTTTTGGGTTTTTTTTTCTTCCGGGGGGGGGAAGAAAACTACACCTTTAAAAATGCTAAGGATGAATTTTTTTTTTTTTTGGAGAGGTTTTCGCTCTAGGGCATGTGTGCCCGCCAGAGGGAGAAAGAGAGACAGAGAGACAGAAAGCGAGATATCACCCCCCAGGGGGGATGGTCACACCGCAGTCCCTTCTCCTCCATTCTCCTCTCAGGATCTTGGGCACGCACGCACACGCGCCCAGCGTGAGTTTTAAGCCACCGGGTCTGGGACGTGAACCACAGTCGACTACTTGGGAGTCCAGCGACATAGCCATTACGCTAACTGCTGGTTCCCAATGAATTTTTGACAATGTAGATAGCTTTTAAAAATATGCATTATAGGAACCAGTAGTTAGTGTAATGGCTATGTTGCTGGATTCCCATGTAGTCAACCGCAGTTCAAATCCCGGACCCGGATGCTTAAACTCACGCCAGGTGTGTGTGTGTGTGCATGCCCAATATCCTGAGAGGAGAATGGAGGAGAAGGGATTGCGGCATGGCCGTCCCCCCTAAGGGGTGATTTCTCGCTTTCTGTTTCTCTGTCTCTCTCTGTCTGCCTGGCTAGCGCATGTGCCCTGTAGCAAAAACCTCTCCAAAAAAAAGAAAAAAAAATGCATTAAATCCTGCAATACCTAATAGATATCCACATAGAATTGTAACATTTAGGGAAGGCATCAGATACAGAAGGCACAGATCCTTGCGTAGAGAACTGGGCTGTGGGAGCCCAGGTCACGAGAACTCCTGTCTGACTCGGCCTGTTAGCTGCAGTCTGTCCCAGAGTCTACGCATCAGTGTTGGAAAGAATCAATAGTTAAGGGGACGATAGGTAGGGCTAAGTTTTTGAAAACCAAAAAAAAGACCAACAAAGGGGCAGAGGGGTTAAGGTAGTGGACTCCCACATAATCGATCACAGTTCGAGTCCCCAGACCAGCAGTTTAAAATATGCCAGGTGCCTGTGTGTGCATGCCTAAAATCCCAAGAAGAGAATGGAGAAGAGATTGTAGCATCAACATCCCTTGGGGGCTGTTTTCTTGCTTTCTGTCTCTTTGTCTTTTTCCATCTCTTCGGCGAGTACACACGCCCTATAGCAAAAATCTTTAAAACAAACAAACAAACAAACAAAAAATCTGTGCCAAAGTCTATCTGGAAAACAAACCAAAGCAAAAGGCCTGCCAGTGCCCAGTCAGAAGCATTGCTTTCACTTCCCGAGAAGAACTGTTGACTACTTCCTCTTGTTATTTGGAAAGCAAAGCAACATTGCTCATCATTAAACTCTTACAATGGTACAACTTTTAACAGTTAAAGAAAAATAAATAGAAATAGTAGCCGTGAAGTGAGAGCCGTGAAGACATAGAGATAGGAAAACCCTGAGTATGGCCAACATCCTCTTGACCTAAGGAACACATGTGAGGGGAGCTCTTCAGAAAGTTCACGGAAAATGGCCATTATGAAAAGCTAATGTACATGGATCCACATAGAATTTTTTTGCGCCAAAATAAATGCATACTTTAATTCCATTTTCCACCAACTTTTTAAAGTATCGCCATAATTTTGGGAAAGGTTGAGCTACTGGCCAGCCGGCTCATATGTACACCTCCGGAGGACTTCTTTGTCATGGGTTTCATCGTGGGGCTTTCCAGTGGGCCTTACCACTTCCACGCCATGGTTAGTGTTCAAGTCCACGTAGTGTGTGTCTAGTCAATGCCATGAATATCCCAGAAAGCCGTTAACGAGCAGCCCTGTCACTACAGCCTCCCAGAGACAGAAAATGGGTGGCAAAGAGAATGCTCAAAGTCCATTCCCAGAAACCCAGATCTGGACCGGGAGAAGTTCATTCCCACCAGAACGTATCTCCGACATCCTCAAGAGCCTGCTTTAGATCATGCTTTTGAAGAGAAGACTGTTTTGAGATCACCTGGGTTTGTGTTATTATTTTATTTCTTCTGGCAAGATCACAGTGATGTCAGATGTGATTAAGCGACAGAGGCAAGGTCGAATTGGCAGATTTTTTTAGACTAAATTCCCAGGGCTGGCCTTTGTGCCTGGCTACCTCCATGTGGTTTGGCTTTTTACTGAAGTTCAATGCTCCTTCATGTTTCTCATTATGATTTCTTTTTAAATGTCTGTGTGTTATAGTGTCTATGCTACCGAATATTGCTCTCGTTTTCTCTAAATGCCAAACCCTCGACATGGGAGAGTAAAGATGTGCTCATTAAACTCAATCCACTTCACGTCTGTTCATCAAGGCTGTCATAGCTCATCGGATTTCCAACGTGAAGTAGGACTTAGGGCTGGTCAGCACATGTCAGCTGTGCAGAAATGTGACCAGCCAACTCCAATGACCATTCCTGAGTTGCATTTCTTTCTTTCGCTTGTTCAGATGCACGAGGATTATATTTCAGTTCAGCTAGACATTTGGCAACAGCAGAGAAAACAACATCTCATGGTCCCCCTGGGTGTACATCGGTTGTAGTTATTTTAATTATTTCCAACATTTCGTTTTTCTCCTGAAATGTCTACTCTTTCTTTGATTTTTGTTGTTGATAAAAGCCATGGCCACTGAGCACCGCCATTTTGGACTGAGGAAAACAGCACAGGAGACTTTAAAACCCTCTACCCCATTGCCCATGTCTCTTCTTTCTAGGACCGAAAACAGCTCCACCTCAAATACAAGAAGAGCACCATCAACAACAAATAGAACAACACAGCCCTCTCAGGAGTATAGAGAGATCATGAATTTGACTTAAAAGAATAGTTTCAGAAAAAAAAATTAAAAACAGAGGAGCTACATAAAATGATAGGTGTCAAAACTAATAATACTTTTGTTTTTTCTGTCCTTGTAAAAAAGGGAGAGACTGAAAGAAAATACACTTGTGCCCCAAAAGACAAATCCACCAAAATACAAAGACCACCAAACATATCCTGTCTCTCTGGTGTAAAGTAAGAAAG
>NW_006202908.1:109057-141851 GCF_000334495.1 Tupaia belangeri chinensis
CTTAACACAGAATTACGAATTGTTTTGTTTTTAAAGTCTTCATAAATGTGTCCCTCATGATAGAAAGAGGTGCCTGACTGTGAAAAGGCTATGCACATTACAAGTTATTCTGAATCTAAGTTGAAGTCCAACGATCTCTGACCAATCGAAGGGTTCCTTTCTGCCCCCTGGTGGATGGAGAGGCATGCCACATGTCCATTTTGTTGACTGGAAAACAGGGCGTCAATGGGTTTCTGAGAAAAGCAAATGATGTGGTCAGCTGTAGGCGATTTTCTTTCTACCAAACGCTTTGTAGCAAAGCAGCCATTCAATACAGCCCATTCTGCCCTTCCTCTGTCTGTGGATGTGCGAAGTGGCATTTCCATCGTGGACAAGTGGCTCTGTATACTGTGGTCTTGGGTTATTCTCTACCATGCATTTCTCTCCATATCACATTTTTTGTTCTTCTCAATTCAAATCCAAAGCAGAAGCTAAAAAGAAAAAGACGACTTCAATCTCTCCTCATTTTCTTCCTGCATTTTCCTGGCATCCATTCTTCTCGGTTTCTTTCTTGCTTTGCTTATTGTTTTTTTTTTTTCCTTATCTTTTTCTCTTCGATGACCACGGTAGTATAAGGGAGGAGGTCTTCAAAAAGTTCGTGGAAAATGCATATTCTGGAAAAAAAAATGATGCATGCGTTTTCATTATTTTATTTTGCACCAATTAAACTCATACTTGAATTCTATTTTCCCACAAGCTTTCTGAAGTCCCCTTACGACTGCACACTACGCATTCAACAGTTGATGATGTCAGAGACTAGCGACTTGCAGTTTTCATTTATTTTCCAGGTCAAATAAAGTAAAACCAATATGGGAACAAATTAATAAACTCATGATAATATGGCACCCAGAGAGATTTTCATTTCAATTTTACCACCCTTATAGAAGTATTTTTGAGTGTGATATGCTCTGAAATTTTATAAAATTCTTGCCAAAGGTAAAAATAATATGTAGTGATGACATTCCCTTTTCACAAATGCACATATTGTGGAACCTGTGCCTAGCCGCAGGATCTCACAATCTTCTGGGATTGGCAATTCACACAGTGCAAAATCCCATTTGCAGCATAGCTTTCCCCGATCCCATGGGATTCAGCGTGAGAACATTTTAATATAATAGTTTTCTTATAGTTGAGAACTCTGCAATGATAGTCCCTAGTCTAAGACAGGGGGACATTAACCGGAGTTGAGATAATGAATTGGTGGTGGAAAAAAAAAAAATCGGTTTCCTTTTTACCTTCTTAGCCTGGGTGTGCATTTCTTACCTAGTTCTCTCTGCATTTTACAGTCATGTCTATTCAAAGTGCACAGGAACACAGACTTTGGACTGCCACCACATTCAGCTATTTCTTTCAGAGGTGAGAACGAAAATCACACTCTTTGAAAGAGTAATATGTGTGCCCCCTTCCCATTTTAGATCCCAGAAACTCCATTTCCTCCAACCTGTGAGGAAGCAATGCCTATGAATATGGTCTCCTTTGCAGTAGACATCTCTTGCCCACGGTAAGAGTTTTGTGAAGAATGTTCAATGTTTCACTCCATCAGAGTGTCCTCCGGGCAGCTTTTCCCCCATTGTCAAGTTCAGAAGTACCAAAATCACAAGAAAATGGTTCTTTTAAAAATATTATGAAGCAAGACACTAGGGCACTACCTGTAGACCCAGCTACTTGGGAGGCTGAAGTAAGAAGATGGTGAATTGGAAGTCAGTGTCTTTAAAGAAAAAAAGTGTATGTATTTATGTATATGCACACACAGATATATGTGTATACATACATACATATATACATATGCATGTGTGTATACACACACACACACACACACACATACGTGTATGTGTGTGTATTCAGAAGCAAATACCAGATTGGAGATGGGGTTCCTTATGTTTACCTTCTACAGAGAGTTCATACTTCAAAGCGTCTGGCGATCTCTGAAAACTGAGCAGCCCTCGAGTACCAGTTTAATCACTGACTAAATATGGGTGTGCATGTTAACGTGGCCCCGGGGACATAGAGAAGTAAGAGCGTGAAAAGGCTGAAGAGGACACAGAAGCCTCCTCAGCTCTGAGATGGTCTCCTTCTCAACTCCGAGCACTACACTGGGAAACAGATCCTGCTCGGAGGAGTCATCACTTTTCAAGGCAAGCTTCTGCTTCACAGGGGAGAGCATCTCTGCGCTGTGCTCTCAGCGGTCACTCAGGGGTTCCGCGGCGGACTCCTCCACCAGTCTCCCTTGTAACATCAGGATTTGTGGTTCCCGCAGACCTTTCAAGCCCCGTCATCATCACACATCCTTGGGCAGTTAGCTCTTTACACAACTGTAAGTCATAAACAAAAACAACAGCACTTCTCCCCTGAAAACATAGGCCTCAATCTGAGAAAGTACTTCAAAAGAAAGCGATCAGATGCAGAGATGTTCAGTTCGTGTGTAAGAAACGTGACAAAGCCAAGTGTCTTGGGCCTCCAATCTTTCCCCACAGGGTAAACAGATAACTGACCTTCAGACCCAGGGACCACAACGTTTTAACTCAGCCATTGTCCCCAAAGGAAAAAAGAAAAAAAAGAAATGATGAAAAATAAGCCGAAGCCAATCTATGACACTCAGGGCAAAAAGTAACCAAATTTAGTCATTCAGAAAATCCTGCCCAATTTTTTTTTTTTTGGAACAGGTGAGCTGCCCTCATCTATGATATACACTTAAGAATGGAACTTAAATTAGCTCCTTAAAGTGGTCCTGTGACTTTAATTATTCACAAAGTACACAAATTTAATGAGTTTTTAAATATTAAAACTCTTTTCTATTGTCACTACCGTGAGCTCTTAATTTACAGAGCAATTAAGTCAGGACCCTCATTTATCAGGACATGTGCGTTGGTTGAAAACGTAGTCAGTTTTTATTAATGGATGCTAGAGGAAGAGTGAGCTGAAATTAATGTGTGTCTTCAGAGGTCGTGCCGGTGGTGGTGGGGAGCTCCCAGGGAGCAAGACGTGAGATAAATAAGTAACTGCTCTTCCCCGCGTCCTCCAGAGATGGCTGAAATATTAAGTGGCACAACGGTTACCATGCTCAGCCAAAACGTTTGCAAGAAAATGCCCCCTGAGTTTTTCTCTGGCAAACATCTGTCATGGGTAGTAGCTGAGAAATAGGGAAACTTCAAAGCAGTACTTTCTGATTATTAGCAGAGTGCAGGGTGTAATGTTCTTACATTTGAATGCAAACCAAGTGTTGATGAGCTGAGAGGGGAGAATTAAAAAGTAGCCCAAATTTCCTTTGTTCTTCAGGATGGGGCTGACAAGAACATCGCAGCAGCAGTCAGCAGTGGAGTCTATTCCTCAGCTCTGAGCAATTTGTGAGTAGCGAGAAATTCTCACTCTGCAGCAGATGGTGGAAGCAGGGCTGGACCAGGCTGCCGTCCCTGTTGCCTGCTGCCCCTGTTGGGGCCACCCTCCAGTCCGCTGTTCAGCACAAATCGTTTCTGCATATTCTTGCTCCAGACAGGGAACACCTCTCTTGATGTTTGAAGGACATTTTAAAAGAGCCTGAGCACTCACTTACAGAGGTAACCACTGCCTCAGAAAAGTTGTTTTTATGCCCACCCAGGGTAGTGGAGCCATCCATAGTAGTCTGCAAGGCTGAAAGATCTGAGTTTGATTCCCAGGTGGGTGGGTGCACACGGGTGACCATGCTGCCGGCTGGCTGGAAAGGCTGGGGGTGGATCGTGGCATAAAACTCTACTGAAGGTGCTTGTCTTTCTCTATCTCTCTTTCTCACGTGAGAAAGAAACTTAAATACAAAACAGAACGTGCAAGTTCCCTGGAGTGGTTGAAGTAGGAAGATACTTCCTGTTTGAAAATATAAACACAGCGCATCGACGATGTCTGAGTCATTTGGTCACCGTTTCAGCCAGTTGTTAGAATGACCTGTACATGAAGAGACTGAATTTGTAGTTGAACTGGTCATCGGTAGGCAGACATGGTTTAAGTATTTCACTGTCTAGGGAAGAATAGATTTGAGAGCCCATCAATCTCTCAACATTCTCCAGTCTTGAAACTCCAAAATCCACTGTGAAAACACGAGGGGGAAAAAAGCGCAATAAAAATGCACGACAATAAAAACACCGTCTCATGTAAAAACTGGAACGCTCTCCTCTCTCCTGTAGTTCGGTTTCTATCAAATTCTAATGTAAGCCAGGAAAGAGACAGATTGTCTCATCCATTCCCTGGAGTTAAGGTTAGAGGGAGAGACCGGCATCTCTCTCCTAATTCCTGGTGCGTTTGGATCTAAGGTCTCTTGAGCACCAAAAAGTTTGACAGGCCCATGCCAAGTGGTCCCCTGTAACCTGGAGTTGGTTAATATACTCCCATTCGTCATTCAGACAGGCAACAGAGGCAAAAAAGAAAAAAAATAAAAAGGCAAGGCAACAAATGCTGTCTTCTGCAAATGCTCTATAATAAATTGTTCTTTCAGTGGTGCAGAAGACGGATTTTTCTTTCCTTTGCCTCTTTCCCCCTTTGCAGGGAAGCACCAATGGGAGGCTTGCTTTCCCACCTGGCCCTGGCTGCCTGTGCCCATAAATTTGCCTATGCAATGCCTGTTTACGGGTCGCTGATGGAACATGGAGACGGTGCATTTTGTAAGCGCTGGGTAGATAATCATGGTAATTGATGTTTGGAGCCGTGAGCTCCTAGGAGCACAGGGTCTCTTTCTCCCAGTGAGGCCCTGCTCTCTGTTATCAGTCCAGCCCATAATTAAATATCACTCTTTTACAATATGTTTCAGGCGCCTTAATGAGTCTAAAGCAGAAATAGTCACCTCTTTCCCCTCTGAGCTTTATTTGCTTGTTATTAAACAATGTTATTGAGCTGCCTTCTTTCCCCGTGTTGCCAAACCTGCATCATTTCCGTTTTATAATTGCACAATTAGAGCCAAGGCTTTGCTTTCCTACATCAGCAGGCCCTGCGTGTGCATGCGAGTGTGTATGTGTGTGGAGAGGAGGAGATGAGGGGAGGGAAAACTCAGGCGCTCCTACACACTGCTCAAATGCATCTTATCCCCATTACCTGCCAGGTTTCGCGAAATGGGAAGCGATTTATCCCGCGCCATTTTCCTCCTTCAACCACCTCCATCCACCACCCAACAAGGGGACTTTCGCCCTGACCTTGAGCCTGTGAGGAGGAGGGTCCCATTGGCTCATTGTGACTGGCTTGCATAATCCCGTGCCCCTCCCCCACAGCCTCTTTTTTGTCCTTGTTCCCAAGCAAAATCCAGTCATTTATATTCCGAGGCAAAACGGTCTTCTTTTTGCCCCCAAAGCTGGCAAGCAGTATAACACCAGTAATTCCTTCTAACGAATTTCTAGGGAGCGCCTCCTCTTACACACACGTGCGCACGCTCTCTCACTCTCACACACACTCACAGGAGCCCCCTGAGCTGCTCTAAGCAATGTATTAAGTAGCTGGAGAAAATCCATTCGCATTCTGCTGTGTGGCTTTCTCCTAAAGTCATGAACCCATCACAGACTTTTGCTAGCTGTAGGTTGCCACGGTGAAGATTTACAATGCCAGTTATTCATACATCTGCCTTCTCTTTTTCCCTCCCTTATTCTTAAATCCCTTGGGCGAGGGCAACCTTGATACTGAGGCTGTAAAATTCATGCAGGCTTATCATCCTTGGCTAAGGCTCCAGGGAACATTCAGCACCCCTCCAGCTCAGCGCCATGACGGTGGGTGGACCACGTTTGGGCTCCTATATCTGACTGCAAGGAGGGCACCCAGGTAGAGGAGAGGTAACATTTATGAATCAGAATAAGAAAAAAAAAAAATCTACATCCATTACATGTGTTAAATAAAAGCAGTATCTGTTTCATTAATATTTTATTAATTTTTAACTTTACTTTTGGGACTCTGGGGGCCAGTGTTCATTTGACGTTAGAAGAGTTTTTGGTTTTGTTCTGTTTTACTTTTTAAAATTTACTACAGAGACAAAGAGAGAGAGAGAAAGAGAGAGAGTGAGAAAGCACTGCCATACACAGGAGTGTGGGGATGGCCACTCCACAATCCTTCATTTTCATTCTCCCCTTGGGATTTTGGGCACACATGCACATGTGCCTGGCATGGTTTTCAAGCTGCCAAGCCTGAGACTTGATCCTGCACCATCTCAACGACCATGCCCCTGGCTAGCTCGATGCTACAATGCTAAATAAAAAGGTGACCGGGACCAGCAGTTAGCGTAATGGCTATGTCGCTGAACTCCCACGTAGTCGACCGCAGTTCGAGTCCCGGACCCAGTGGCTTAAACTCACGCCGGGCGCGTGTGCGTGTGTGCCCAAGATCCTGAGAGGAGAATGGAAGAGAAGGGATTGCGGCATGGCCATCCGCCCAGGGGTTGATTTCCTGCTTTCTATCTCTCTGTCTCTCTCTGTCTATCTGGCGAGCGCACATGCCCTATAGCAAAAACCTCTCCAAAAAAAAAAGAAAAAGAAAAAGGTGACCTTAGTTGGAGGAACATCATATTCGAAAGTCCACTCTTCAGTGTCTAAATAGTTAACAGTGCTATTCACACATTTCCTTCTTGCCCAGAAGAACCAATAGGAGAAAAGCTCAGGGCATGCTCACGTGGGTGGCTGACGGCCATCGCTGTTCTTTGGATATATTCTTTGCATCCTTCGTTGTTCATTACTTCTCAGCTCATTATTATTAGAGAATGTGGAGAAGAGAGAAAAGTAAATATTTTCAACAGCAAAAATGCATATACTGGGGAAGTCATTGAAATTTTCCCCAATCTTAAAAAGAGATTAATTCTATGATAACATAATAGAAAATTAACATTTTTAAAAATTATTTAATTGAATTTTATTTATTATTATTATTTAATTTGCTGTAGGGCACATGTGCTTACCAGAGAGATACAGAGAGAAAGAGAGAGAAAGTGAGAAAGCAAGCCAGGACTCAAACCATGGTCGGCCATGTGGGATTCCAATTCCTTAACCACTATGCCACCTGAGCATTAACTTTTCATCTTTACAAAATAATAATAAAAATAGTAATATATTGCTAGAAACTAGCAACTAAGATCTAGTTTAGTGAGCACCTGAAACACTTTCATTAAAGTTTATGAAATTAGTTTTAGATCTTCAAAATACAATTCTGTCTCAGAAATGTGGTTTGGTTTTGTTTTTTTAATCTTGTTCTGTCACTTGTTCATTTCAAGAGCATACAGCACGGCCTCTCTGATCTTTGGTTCCTCAGTGCTGGTGTGGGCCTCTGTGTGGCCGGGAGCAGGGCACCTGGTTCCCCTTCCTGGATGCCTTGCCCTACCCAAGGGTCGGCTCTACCACTACCCTTTGCTGTCAGTACCCTGGAGGCTGTGTCCTGGAACTCATGTAAGAAAGGAGCAACATAATGGAAGAACTTTCATCATATTTTGTTTTGATGTGTTATTTCCCCTCCTTCTGGCCTAACCCCTTTTTCTTTGGGTGACAATTCTCTCCTCCAACCCACCACCCCATGTGCTCCTCTTCCAGTGGTTCACGGGCATCATCAGGGCCCTGGCCTAGGGAGCAGAAGCTGGATCTGACCACCTCCACAGGCCCAGGCACAGCCTGGGCGTCCTGACTGCCGCCTCTGCTTGGAAAATCACCGACTCCTGTCTCTTCCAAGGGAGATCAGGTAGACACCTCCAGCTAAGCTTTCACAATATCCCATGTGCTCACAAATGAAACACTGTACCTTTCTTCCTTTCTTTCTCTCTTTTTCTTCCTTTCTTTCTCTCTTTTTCTTTCTTTCTTTCTCTCTTTCTTCCTTTATTCTTTCTTTCTTTCTTCCTTTCCTCTTTCTCTCTTTCTTTCTCTTTTCTTTTTCTTTCTTCTCTTTCTCTTTCTCTTTCATTCTTTCTATCTTTCCTTTTTTTTCTTTTTTTTTGTTTTTAGATTTTTATCATAGGGCACTTGAGACAGAGAGAGAGAGAGACAGAGAGAGAGAGAGGGAAGGTGAGAAATTACCCTCTGGGAAAAATGACCAGCCCCAAATCCCTTCTCCATTCTCCTCTCAGGATTGTGGGCACACATGTGCATGTGCCCAGCACGATTTTCAAGCCCCTTGGACTAGGGCTCAAACCGTAGTCAACCATGTGGGAGTCCATTTCCTTAACTACCGTATCAGCTCCTGGCCCCCAAACACTTAGTTTCCTAGTGTACATCTCCATCTCTCGTTTGACCTACCTGAGCCCTGGATCTGGAGCCAGCGACGTGGTAGCCATGTACGACTGTTTCTTCATATGATGATCAAGGAAGAGTAAAAGCCGTAACAACTTCTTAAGATGATGGTGATCAAGTACAGTAACATATGAATACTTGGAAATGTTCTAAAATATACAAAGGACTTCTAAAAGTTTGTAGAAAAACAGAATTAAGGCACTAGTTTATTTTGATATGAAAAGATTTTTGAAAACTATGTATAGTTCTTTTAAAAAATATGCCGTTTCCACGAACTTTTTGAAGCCCCTGAGTGCCCTGTTGATGTATTATTATCATTTTTACTCTGCTAGCAGTTATAATGATAGGGACGATGGCTTTTAATCATTTTTGAACTTGACTTACAGAAAGGAGTACATGTTGTATAGTATGTCAAGGCAAACCTGTATAATCATAAGTGATACAAAAGTTTTATCAAACAGTATATTTTAACTCTTGGTGAAGGCTTCAGATGTTTCCTATCCTGTAGATAAAAAGATTTGCACCTCCATTGGTCCTAACCTGCAGGTTTAAAATTCATGCCAGGTTACTGTGGGCAAGAAGTTTCATAATCCAAGATAGAGCGTTCGTGTGAATTAAGTAAGTGCCTGGGGACCACCAGATGGCGCAGTGGCTACGTCTCTGGACTCTCACATAGCTGACCATGGTTTGAGTCCTGGACCTGGTGACTTAAAACTCACTCCGGTCAGACGTCTGTATGTGTGTATGTGCTCAAAATCCCTATAGGAGAATGGAAGAGAAGGATTGCAGGGTGACCATGCCCCCCCATCCCCGCCCCCCGGCGTGCTTTCTCACTTTCTGTCTCTCTGTCTCTCTGGTGAGTGCATGCACCCTATAGCAAAGATCTCTCTTAAAGAAGAGAAAAAAGAAAAGAGTCTGAAGACTTTCCTCCCAGACCAGAGCCTATAGCTCAGAGAGTGAGATAGGAAGATTTCAACTCTTTCTTGTCCCCCAACCCCAGCTACAAGACTTTGGCGACACCTCCATCTAAACTGTATTGCACGGAAACTAGGCAGCCCTGAAGACTGGGTGAAGGAACCGGGGATGGTATGTAAAGGCATTCTGCAAGGCTGTGAAATAGTTTCTGGTGTAACATGACTGGTGTGGAGAAGTTCCAAACCGGCCTGCACACGGCTCAGAGGTAGTCCACGATGCAAGGGTGGTATGAAAAAGAAGGGAAGCAGAGACAAGCAGGAGTTCTGCTCATTCTGGAGCATCGTGAGAAACTAAATGAAAACAAGGAAGAGGGCAACAGATTAGGATCTGTTGAAAACCTGCCTTGGTTTCCATTGCAGAGTTCTGCCAATTAGCGAGGATGACTCGAAGAACATCCTCCTAAAAGCACCTTACTCGATTGTCATTGCTCCTGTCAGTCAGCAAAAAGCAGTACGTGAGAGTTTCAGCGACCTCAGAGAGTCTTCCTCACTGGGCAATTCACTGGGCAATCTACTTATGAGAGGCCTATACAGACACCATGCTCTCCTAAAGTTAGAAGGTTGGAATTAAGTTTATTCTTCTTCAGGTTCATACCAAAGTTAACCAATTAGAACTACCACGAAGCGGAAACGAAGATCACCGTGAAAACAAGCCCTGTCCGCTCTTCACACATTCAGATTTGCGTCTTAGCTCAGAGGTCCACTTTTTCTACTTCCTGCATATTCTCTGTGTCCTCGGCTTGGTCAGCTCACAGGCTACATTTAATTATCTCCATTGGGACCAGCAGTTAGTGTAATGGCCGTGCCACTGGACTCCCATGTAGTCAACCGTGGTTCGAGTCCTGAACCTGGTGGCTTAAAACTCATGCCGGGTGCATGTGCGTGCATGCCCAAGATCCCTAGAGGAGAATGGAGGAGAAGGGATTGTGGTGTGGCCATTTCCCCTGGGGGTGATTTCTTGTGTTCTGTCTCTCTGTCTCTCTCTGTCTTTCTGGCAAGTGCACGCGCCCTATAACAACAACAACAAAAAAATAGCCTCTCCAAAAAAATAAATCTCCATTAATGTAATATAGCCTAGAGGAGGAAAATAATAAAAGAGTAAATATTTTTCCTCTTTTTTTATTTTTAAATTTTGCCAGAAGGTGCATGCACTTGCCTGAGAGAGACCGAGAAAGAGGGAAAATGAACAAGTACCTCCCCATAGGGGATAGTCATATGGCAATCCCTTCTCCTCAATCCCTCCTTTCTGGGTTTCGGGCACACATGCCCTGTGTGTTTCTGGAGCCACTGGGTCCAGGGTTTGAACCACCCAGTTGTCCATGTGGGATCCAGCCACTTTAACCACCACACCGCGCACTGCCTTCCCATTCTTTTTCCAGCACAAGCACAGACACATATGGGGACATGTACACACGTACATTGCAATGGAAGCCTTCTTTTGTTTTGTTTTGTTTGTTTTTTTTTTTTCTGTAGAGCATGTGTGCTTGCTGGAGAGAGACAATGACAGGGAAAGTGAGAATCACTCTCCGGGGGAATGGTCATGCTGAAATCCCCTCTCCTCCATTCTCCTCCTGGGATTTTGGGCATGTACTCACATGTGCCCAGTGTGATTTTCAAGCTGCTGGGTCCAAGATTCAAACCATGGTCAGCCATGGGGGCGTCCAGCACCTTAACCACTACACCACTTGCTGGCCCAATGCCAGCATTTTTAAAGTAAAGAATTGAAGAGGAAGCAAAATATTTTATTTCAAAACATTTTGCAAGTACATGTATTACTCTAATTCATTAGTCTCTTTTTTTGCCAATTGTTATTGTTTGAATAGCTGCTTTTAAAATGCAGAACAAGCATTGTTTAAAATAGTGAATATTTTGAAATGTACTATGATTTCGTGGAACTGACAAAATAAGTTTACTAAAATCATTTTCCATATTCTTCATATGAGACATATGTTTCTGAGGACATGGTTTTGTTACTTTGACAGCTCAGAGTAATTAATAGGGCAAAAAACACTTACTCCTATTGGATACATGTGGACAAGGAGAAGGCCGCCCTCTTACACAGCCTGGGTGAGAAAACAAGAGGATGGACCTCACCAAATTATCTAAAGAAAAGGAAGGCAGAGGTCTTCGGATAAATCAGACCTTCTGTCACTCTTTTGTGTTATATTGTTGCTTTTCAAGTCACTATGGTGCCGAAATGTCTTTTCCATCTTGTTCCCCCGAGTCTTCAGAAACGTTTTTTATGAGCGAGATTTTTGCTATAGGGCGCATGTGCTCGTTATAGAGACAGAGAGATGGGAGGATGGCCATGCTGAGCTCCCTTCTACCCCATTCTCCTCTCAGAACTTTGGGCACACATGCACATGTGTCCGGCATGAGTTTCAAGCTACCAGGACTCAAAACCACAGTAGGCCATGTGGGAGTCCAACGATGTAACCATTACGTCCCAATCCCTGGACACTCTTAAGACAGTGGGAGTGGTAGAGAAGAGAGCAGGCACTTATCTCTCTTCTGCAGATAAAGCCTTCCAATAGCACTTGCTCAGTCCTGGGTCGGAAAGCACCTTGCTCCTCCTTCAACACGGCACCACAGGGCAGTGGGCTCCATGTGGTCTTATCACACTTCTTCCTGTTTCCAGAACAGACTCTCAGGACCAGAGCATGCATGGCTGTCACTGAGTGGGAGCTAATGTTCACTGTGGTCTTTTCTCCACTCACAGGCTGCTTCCTCCACCTGACAGGGCTAATGGGGATTGGCCTTTATGCTTCTTCTGTCCAGTCCCCACCTAGCACTCAGGGAATCTTTCCTCCCTGTTTCCTTTACAAACTTTCAGGGAGAGAAGAGGAGAGATTTGGAGGGGCCCAGATGGACCTAGAGCTGATGGCGATTCCCATATCTCAAAGTCATGAAGGCTTTAGATCTGACTGTGAAGATGGTGCCCATCCATGCGTGTGACATCATCCGGGGTCTCTGCACAGTAACACCCTTGCAATGGGGTAGGGGTGAACATTTCAGCTCGTGGGTTCCATCTGGATTGAAGCACGATCCATTTCAGTCAGCCCGGTGGTATTCCAGCCATCATCCTAGAAAAGGGTGTTCCATCAATACTCAAGCTACACCAGAGAAACTGAAGCAGGTTCCACCAGGGAAGACTCTAGGTGCCCTGGGAGAGTAGAAGAGCATGCGAAGGTCTTTAGGACACGACCCAGTCTTTGTACCCAGATCCTAGCTCCTCGTTGCCATGACCCTGTGTGTGCATTTCTCATTCTTGGATGCCCAGACCTCTCATTGAACTCAACGTCTTGGATGTCAGTTTCTTCACTAGGATGATGCTTTGCAGACCGACATCCAGGACTCTGAGGATGGTTTTCCTCGGTCTACCTCTCTCACTTCCATCTGGAGCATCCTTCCTCCCGTGCCTACAAGCAGAGCTTCTCTGACCACAAAACTCAGGGCTCTCCTCTGAGAGTTCCCCACTCTCTGTGCGTGAAGCACCGTGGATGTACCTCTATTTTCGCTCTTATGACTGTATCGTAATGGCTCGTTGAAGTTATGGTCTTTCTCAAAAGTAATGAACATTGGGACCAGCAGTTAGCATAATGGCTATGTCGCTGGACTCCCACGTAGTCCACCGCGGTTCGCATCCCGGACCCGGCGGCTTAAACTCACGCCGGGCGCGTGTGCGTGCGTGCCCAAGATCCCAAGAGGAGAATGGAGAAGGGATTGTGGCTTGGTCATCCCCCCTGGGGAGTGATTTCTTGCTTTCTATCTCTCTGTCTTTCTCTTGTCTTTCTGGCGAGCGCATGCGCCCTATAGCGAAAACCTCTCAAAAAAAATTAATAATGAACATGAAAATAGGAAGAACTGGAAGCCACGTCTAGTCTCAGTAATATTCAAGAGGCTGTTCATTAGTGGGGTTCCGTACGTGTTTGTTGAAGGAGCGAGTGAAAACTAGAGGGCCTTACTTACGGACTTTATGTAACCAGTTTTCCTGCAACACTCACTTAGCTCCATATCTAATTGGCCCAACACACAAATAAAAAGTAGCTTATATTAAATTGATCATTTTGGCGTATAATACTTTCCAGATTGGAAACGTGAGTATGTTATAAATTCCAAACGTTACTTTTTGGCTAGTTGTTGGGCTCATTTTGAATTTAACAGAATAGCTGTATGTTAAATGACTGTACTAGATCTCAAAGAAGCCATGTGTGTGGAAATTCTACTTGTTTACTGTTGGTTGGATAGTTATCCAGAACAGTTGATTAATAAATTAGTGAAACAGGGACCAGCAGGTGGTGTAATGTTTATGTCACTGGGCTCCCATATAGTTGACTAAGGTTCGAGTCCCAGACCCAGAGACTTAAAACTCACACCAGAGAGAAGAATGGATGAGAAGAGATTAGGGTATGGCCATCCCTTCTGGGCGGTGTGTGTGTGTGTGTGTGTGTGTGTGTGTGTGTGTGATTTCTCGCTTTTTGTCTCTCTGTCTCTCTAGCAAGCGCACGTGCCCTATAGGAAAACTCAAAAAAATTAAATATTAATGAAATATATAATTTGATAGTAAAATGTAAGTATTTCGAATTTCAAAATAATGGCGCTGGCAGGTGGTGTGGTTGTTAAGGTTCTGGACTCCCACATAGCTGCTTATGTTCGAATCCTGGATCTGGCAGCTTGCTTTCTCACTTTCCCTCTTTCTATCTCTCTGTCTTTCTCTGGTGAGCATACATCCCTATAGTAAATTAAAAATAAGAAGAAAAAATAAAGTTAAATAAAAATAATTGTAAAGAAAGGATAATACTATTTCAAAGCAACTTCTTTCTTTTTGAATGAGCAGGATCTGGTCACACCACGATCCCTTCCCTCCGGTCCAGCTGTCAGAGCGTAGGCACTTGTGCATGGGCCTGGCATGTGTCAGGCTGACTGGGTCAGAGATCCAAATCACAGTTACCATGTGATCCCCGCTTCTCTTGAGCAGCCAAGTGGAGCTTGCCCTGTTTCAGAACATAAAGGCAGAGAACAAGGTGTCCTGAAGTGGAGGGACTTACTCCAGGGCAGCACCAGCCATCTGCTCCAGGCTTCTGGTGCTCGCCTGCACTTTCCCTACGTGGTCCCCCGCTCACACCGTATCGTCTTTGTGTTTTCTGTCCTGGGGTGCCTGGACAGAAGGGCTGAGAGTTTAAACCAACCCATTTGAAGAATAGATACAATCAGTTCTTTCCTTACTGCTTTTTTTTCCCCCTTTTCTTCCAGGTTCTTGGGTTCTAAAATATCTATCTTTAGCGATACATACTGTCTTCTTTCCAAGGCAGACTACTCTTTCAGAAGTGTAAGCTTTAAAAATAGTCTTGCTAAGAAAGATGGATCAATAACGCCATTTGTAAACGAAGAAACTGAGGCAGAGAATGAGTAAGCGATTTGCTCAGGGACATCCATGACGCAGCGCATGCTCACTTGGACTTTGGAACTTAATTTATTCCAAAGAAGGGCCAAGATCCAGACTATGCAACTTACACATGAGAAGGCAACCCAAACAAGACCACTTGCCTGAATTTTAAATAGGAGTCGCAAATTGCTTGCAAGTAAGCACAAAATTTCAAGTTTTACTGTATAAAAGCCTATCTCATAGGCCCACAGAGGGACAAATAAGGTGGAAAATAATGAATAGCATGAGATTAAAAAAAAAAGAAAGAAACACCTCTTTTACAATATTAAAATTATAGGATGCTTTGTGCATATTGGAAGATAATAAAAATATTTTCCCCACATTCACGGCTCATGATCGGCATCAGCAATACATAAATTATAATTAAGTACTAATAATCTCCTTTTGTATGTTTTCAGTTAAATTAAAAAGAAAAAGAAAGCTTTAAAAAAATTGCTTCGGGACTAGCTATTGACGTAATGGCTATGTAGGTGGACTCCCACGTAGTCGACTGCAGTTCGAGTCCCGGACCCGGTGGCTTAAAACTCACGCCAGGCATGTGTCTGTGTATGCTCAAGATCCCGAGAGGAGAATGGAGGAGAAGGGATTGTGGCGTGGCCATCCCCCCCGGGGGGTGATTTCTCACTTTCTGTCTCTCTGTCTCTTTCTATCTTTCTGGCAAGCACACACACCCTATAGCAAAAACCTCTCAAAAAAAAAAAAAAAAAACGATTGCTTGGGTCACCCAGGATTCTTAAGAGAAAATGTTACCTAAAGTACGGAGAGATCTGAGGAGCTCAGTCATCAGGAGAGTTTATGTCTGCATCTTACATTAAAGCGTTCCAAATAGTCTGTCGTGCGGTATCATGACGTGCATGCTGGAGTACATCTGCTTTCTTTTTAAGAATTATTTTATTTAACTTTATTTATTTTGCTGATTATTACTATTATTTTTAATTTGACCAGAGAGGACAGAGAGTGAGATAAAGAGAGAGAGAGACAAGGAAAGTGAGAAAGCAAGCCACCAGGTCCGGGACTCGAACCACAGTCAGCCATGTGGGAGTCCAGCGCCTTTAACCACCATGCCACCTGCTGGCCCCTGGAGTACATTTTCCATTCCAGTTTGTCGTTACCAGGCCCAAATGCCAGCAGCATTCTAACAGGAGCACATGGGACTCCATGAAATGGCCCCAGAGATGGCCAGAAGGCCAATGCAGGCAAAAGCCAACACAAGTCTGACCTCAGCCGAATCTCCTGCCCCACGGCCTCTCTCTCTCCTTCCTGGCAGGGAAGGGCCTGTGATCCTGACAGTGTCCAGCCCAGTGGGGGTAAACAGCCTTTGAAGCTGGAGAGAAGCCTTCTAACTGCGGCTGCCGGTGAAATCTAACCTGGAAAAGTAAGATTTCAGTAAAGCACTTACAGCCAATAAATAAAACCAGCCACAATATTAGCTTTGCTTTCTAGTATCCTGTGGATATCGGTCATTTTTCCTTTATTTTTATGTCAGACTCTACGTATGTGTGGGACCACTTGTATATATCTCACACATCCAAAGAAAAACAACTTTATATGCTTAAGTAAACATTCAAAAGGTGAAAACTTTCAAGGACTCTTTAAATTGCAAACATTACAACAAGAAGATAAATGATCCCCAAAGAACTGTGTTATTATTTACATACAAAGCAACCGTTAGAGTTCCATTGCTAACTTGGTTAGATTTGATTTTATGTGACCCTGGATTCTCAGCACCGGCTTATAAAGTGCATATAACCACAGGAAAACATTTTTTTAAAAATAGAAAGTAAGTAGTATGAAAAGACAAATATCTCACAAGGCATTGTACAGAGAAAAACATGACTTAAAACACTGACTTTTCAGAATGAATGTCAATGAAAATTCTGAGTTTGTGTGTTTGGGTTCTATTTGTGCATCTTCTCTCCCTCAAAGTAAGCGAAGAAAAAAAAAAATTTTTTTAACAGCCATATATCTATAAATGCAAAAGTGTCCAGGCTTAACAGAACTTCCTACTATATTAAGGCTTGGCATGAATGCAATCGATTTATAGGTAAATATTGTTTCACCAAACAAAATATTCAAGGCAATATTAGAAATGGAAAGATTCTCTACCAAGAATTTCCTTTTCCAGAAAGATATGGATGAATTAACACCATAAGCTTGGCATGGTAATCTTATGGTAATCATCTTCTACATTTCGGAGAGCGGCAATACTTTTGCGCATTAGTTATGTGCTCTGTGTGAGTGTTTGTGTGTGTGTGTACACAAACAGATGTTAATTGTGGATCTCCTTTTCATATATGGGCCGGCTTCATCTTAGCCAATTCCAAATGAAGAAATAAATACCCTTGACATTCCATTTTGTAGACAGTGGGTGGCACCATCTTAAGGAGCAGATGACGCAAGTTTGCATTTGGCACTATTTTCTCTATTTGGGCTACAAACTCTACCCAAATTGTGAAGGACTTTGCACATTAGTAATTAATAGGGCCCCATTATGCTAACTATCATCCAACTTAGGACATCTTAGAAGAAAGATAAGAGATGAATAATTTGAAGTAATTTTCTTCTAATCATGCCAATCACTTTAGCAAAGCAGTTATTAAAGGAAACAGTATTATGATGAATTATAGGACATCTCACACTGAATACCTTTGATCAGCTGCTTTTAGTTCCCGAAGCTTAAAAAAGACGAACAAATAGAAGCCTATTCCGAATCACCCTCTTCTTACTGTAAATAATCGTTTGTTTAGCAAACCCTGAATTTCAAGGAGGCTTGAAAGGCAGGCTTTACCTTAGTTTCTGCGCATCTCCTTGAAGACAGCTGAAGTTTGCCCGGTACCACCTTCCCTTGAAAGGTAGATGCGACGAACATGAATCACCTTCCATGACAAGGGATTCTTCCAGTTCAGATTTGCTGAAGTGATTAGACATTATTTATCTAATTAAACGTTCAAAACACATCATTATTGAAAGAAATACATTTCGTACATTTGTTGAGCAGTGTTAACTGAAATGTAACCGCACGTCATTTGACTTTTTAACATTTTATTATATCTATTAAGTCTTTCTGTGCTTAATTAAATCAACTTATTTTTTACAGTTAATTTAACGTGATTTCATTGTTGTGGCAGAGTCTGAACCAGATATTATGGAGAAAGCCAACTGTATACACAAATTAAGCTCCAGCCCTTGAGGTGCTCTCTTGCATTTCATTCGAGTCTGGCAGCTTCTGGGGATTACCATGATTTTAAATGGATGTTGTTTTCTTTTCTTTTCTTTTTTTTTTTCTTCCACACAGTGGAAAGCTTCCGCTTCCTCTTTATCATGATCCTTTTTAATGCAACAATTTTAAGGCTATGGAGTCAGTCCCATTGGCTCTACTGGCATCCTCCATCACACCCAGCAGTTGGAAGAAATAATGTTTGTAAAGTTTGGGGAAAAGTAAATTAAGAATGAGAGCGTGAAAGTACGAGCATGGGTTTGCCACCTTCCTGGGAGGGGTGCTTTGTTCCTTGTCCCTATGAAAACAGAGGTGTCTACAGCTCCTGAAATGGAACAAAGTATTTGATGGTTATGAGGAGGGGTGGGCTAAATGGATGGAACGGCCTCATTATTATCATTATTATTGTACTCAGATGAGGCTCTCTGAGTGATCAGTCCCTCGCGGTATTCTTTTCTTTACCAGAACTCTGAACTGTAAGATGGGGGTGAGGGGAGGAGCTGGGCTGAAACCACAGATGTTTGGTGCCAATCAACTGTAATGAACTGTGAGACCCGGGAACGAAAGCAGAGATTTGGTTACATTGAAAAGTGCTAAAAGGGAGAGTATGGCTGGAAACAAGCGGGGAAGGAAGATTCAAAGGTTGCAAGTGGTCGTGGTGGAAAATTCTAATTAGTCATTTACATCCACTTGCAAAAGCTCCTTCTTTTTCCCAAATGCTGGAGTGGTTTACACGCTGTCAGCCTTCCACCGAACGTCCTGAAAGGGAAGGCTTCTGAACACTCATGGCACTCTCTGGACGGGGCGTTAAAAAGGTGACCACAGATGCATTCGCCTGAGCTCCACTGTCCCAAAGAACAAAATGGAGAAAAAGGAAAAGAAAGTGAATTTCTGTGTGCCTGGGCAGCGCCCCCCAGCCCTCCTCCCCACCAGGGGCTTGATCAGGCCTGGTTTGTGCTCTCTCCTGAGACGCCATTTCTGCCTATTTCATGGCCACTTGGACAGGTTTTGATCCCCCTGGGTAAGTGTTCATGATCGCAAATTTGGCCCAAAGAATTTTTCATTACCCTCCAACATTTCCTTTCACCTCCAACCTCTAGGCAGGGCCCTGGCTTTCCCTCTGGAGCTGAGAGTATAGACATGGGGCCACCGGGTGACCCGGAGGGCCGCTCTGTCAATCACCGCCTCCCCATCTCTGCTCCCTTTCACACCAGGCAGCTGGACCCCTCGCTGTCAACCAGGTAACAACGCCCAGACAATAGAGGCCTGGAAGCCTGGTCTAGACACTCTCTTAGCCACTCACTTGCTGCTCTTGGCAGCTGCTGAAGCATAAATAAGCAGTTTGTAATCAGAAAGCTGACATCATCAGCACTCCGCTGAGGGGGAGATTGTTCCTGAGCACTGAGCGGGTGTGTGTGTGTGTGACAGCAGATCCTGGGCTGCGCTGAGAGGGAGATTGTTCCTGAGCACTGAGCGGGTGTGTGTGTGTGTGACAGCAGATCCCGGGGTGGGGATGCAGATTTGTGCCATGCTAAGCTGGGCTTTCTTTGATTTCCAGAAGACAATTGGACCAGGTCCCCAGCTCGAGGACACATCAGAATTATTTTTTTTCATATCCCATTCCTAAATGGGCAGTAAAATCAGATCAGGAATTGGGTGGACACGTGTCTTAGGCTGGACCTGGGTGGGAAGATAGCGAGAGTGGGTGGGAAGATTGGGCGATGTTTTCCAGGCCATGGGGAAACAGCTCTTTGGGCCCTCAAAAGTGGCTCTGGGGCATGGTTTGGGTGGGAGATACCGAGGGGAGGTTTGGTACTGGGCGAACGTGGTTTGAGAAATGAATCGCGTTTCACAAAAGGCAGCCAAGAAACACGGATGTGTTTATTTCCGCGTTCTGCTCGTGTGTGTGTGTGTGTGTGTGTGTGTGTGTGTGTGTGCGCGTTTCAAGATCAAGTTTTCAAGTTTGCCATTCAAAGTGATTGGCAGTTATCCTCATCAAAAGCAGGGGACGTGAGCCATGTGCCAGCCTGCGCTGCTGTCTCTCCCTCACCTCCACAGCGAGAGAACCTCCCGTAGGTTGTTTTCTTCGACAAGACTGGCTTTGTCATTGGGAGGAGCAAAGACGGCAGACGTTATTTATTTATCAGAATTGATTTCTTATCGTGGTTTTGAGGGTGTTCCCGAAGGAGAGAGACCACCTCTGGTTTCCTGTAACAGTGCAGTTGCGAGTGCCCGACACCTGACCCGGACACCTGATTCGAAGTCTGTTGGTTCACGGCGGCCGACACACGCTGGCAGCGGAGCTTCCTACTGAAAAGCCCATTCAGGTGGTTTTGCCCATCTCCAATTTCATTTCCAAAAAAATAAGTCCAGTTCAGCAGAAATACTGACTTCCTATCTCCCCGAGGGTTTCTGGTATTAGTTTGCTCTAAGTAGCTAATGATTTAGAGTACAAAAGCATTCCAGAGTGCATGTTTAACAAAATGACATAGCAGATAATTGAAATTTATTTGCAATTTTCAAACTACAATAAACACAATTCTCCTTTTCTTTCATTAATAATCGCACGGCTAATGCATAGCAATCCCTCTGCAGCTTTTACAAGCAAACTTGAGCTGCTGTGTTGTAATAGCTAGAAAAGTTAATGTAGCTTGAACAAGGTTTCTAATTGTCCCTGTCTCTGTCATATTTGTCTACTTGAATGGTCCTAAATACCACAGCGATTAATTACTACAGAGCAGGTATTACAAGATGTTATCATCCTTCCCCAACTGTCTGGGTGAATGGAGAGAAGCGGGAGATTGCTACAGTGTTTCATCTTTGCTCTCCCTGTAAGGCACTTTAACCAGAAGATTTAACGTGTCAAAGTTAACTGCGTTCTCTAGCAGATATTCACATTCTAATTAAAGATTAAGAACGTAGTACATTACACTGTGATTTGTCATACATGGCTTGTTAAATAGGAAGCCTACCGGGATTCCCTAACATTTTATAAACATTATTCAGGGCTTTTAATGTGGGCAAAGCAAAAGATTATTCAACTGCATTGCAGTATGGAAAGCAGGTCGCCCTCTGCCTCTCCCCCCAACAGCCCCCAATAAATAACAGAATAAGACAACTCGGGCAGCTTGCACACTGTTTTGCTGTGGAGATTTTGTTCAAACCATGAATTACCTCTGGTTTGTATTTGGCGGTCGGAGGAAGATCTTAATTATTAACCCTAGGCTTTTTTTTTTTTTTTTTTTTTTTTTTTTTTTTTTTTTTTTTTTTTTATCTTTTTTACTTTTGCTTTTGGCTCTCAGCTAAGTCGAGGAAGGTAGAGTCTTTGTTTGAATTAGAGTGCCACAGGACGGAATGAAGATGAAACAGTGTTTCAATATGCAGCCGGAGCTTTCGGCTCATTCCCGGCGTCCTGATCAGCACCATTTCCAGTACTGGTGGCACAGGACGGGTTCACATTCTATGATTGCCTGAGGAATAAATTAATGAGGTTACTGAGCCGCCGAACATTTGCATATTCACGGAGGCTTATTAGGTAGAAAGTGAATGCCAGGTGCACTGAATTTGGGGAGAGAGGATTTGTTAAGAAGTCACATCTCTCCATTCCTCAGAAAAGGGGTGTCCTGTCACTAAAAATATGCATGCGAAACTCCTGCTTAATGGCTATCTGAATAATTATGATGTAACAGAAAGGCAACCAGAAAGCAGCAGAGAAGGCAAGGCACTGCCCTTGTCACGGGAGACCTGGGTGCACTGATCCTGGGGCACACAGGGAACAAATGCCATTTGCTCTCTTTGGGTTTTAGACTTTAATTATGCTGGTGGCGTGCACAGCTGAACACGACGCCATCGTACCTAACACAAAATTAACAATTTAAGGAGACCTTTACGTTCGCAAATATTATTATTGACTGATTGCCCATCCAAGTCGAAACAGGAGAAAACGCTTTTGTAAGAAAAGCCAGTGCAACGCTGAGTCACAGAATTCACCCTGTTTGTCCAAGGGATGTGGGGTCCCTGGTTCCACTGGGGGTGATTTCTGCTGGGGCTGTGTCTGCAAGCACATTGTTTGAGCTGTTTGTATCTCATTATTGTGAGAAGTTTTTACACTGCTCTGGGTCCTGGCTTGGAGACTACCTCCTCAGAGCGTCAGTGAGCAGATTTCATATCCTTCCTGTCCTTGGGGAGACTTCCTGAACCAGAGTGATCACTGCCCAGGAGGTTCAGAGCACCATGCTCTGGCAGACCCTGCCTTGCCTTTTTGGTACCATTTTATACAGGTAGGTTTTCTTTCTTTCAATTTCCTTTTTCCTTTTATTTCCTCTAGAGAAAATGATTGGCAGCACTCAACCTCAAGGAACTGATCTATCAAAACCAAGCTGAGATAAGTATTTCTTTGAGAAATACTATATATTTACCAACAGGCTGTCTGCTGCCCCAGCTGAACAGTCCCATGTACACCAGTCCCCCGTTCTAGCAATGCAGACAGTAACCCTATAATAAGAACACAGTCAGCGTGTGGTGTGTGTATGTGTGGGGGGGGCATGCTGGTGACGGGGGTTGCTTGTATACATACAAACACATGCACACAACCTACACACATATTCAACGATTCCACACTAAGATTCTATATACATGTTATTGTTTCTTTGCTTCATTTTCAAAATAGAATTTGCAACTTCTAAAGAGCATTTTCGAAGACTTTTTTTTTTCCCCTCTCTTTGAAAAAATAGCTTCTAAATACGAGCTAAGTGTCTGCTCAGAGAGAAGGCAGAGCGCCTTAGTCGTTATTTCAGCATTGCAGGAAACTTCAACTTTAATTTATCAAGGTACAGAGGGTATAATAATTGTCAGAAAAATCCCTCCCCCCCAAATAACCTATACAGGTTCTAAAATTCCTTTTGCTTTCTTACCCAAATTTTTTGAAGCATTCATAAATTCACAGGAATTGTAATTATTGCATTGTGAGGAGTTGGCACCAAGAAACTATCTATTTTCATCAACTAGGAGGTTATAGAGATTACAGAGGTGTGAGTATTTGTTGATAATATTGTCCCAGAGTATTTTTTCTTATGTGTCTCACCCCGAAAGGGCCCGCCTGAAACACACACACAGCAGCACCGTCACTGGGGTCCAGGGTTTTTGTCACACACAGCACACATTTTTTTGATTATGTAGATTTCTTTTCCTACTGCAGTTTCATATGCAAAGCATGCATCAGCCACATCCATGCTATCTCCTAAAGCAGTCATTCTGAAACCCAATCTGGGGACAGTGCAGACTAAATAAAATTTCATTTCGATTTGGCCTCCCGCTGCGAGTGGGACTGCTTTGTCTCAGCCGACAGAACCAGCAAGCCAGAAAGGTATGTCCTGTTTTGCATGGCCGATGGTGTGTCTCCAGGCTCACAGGCAGCCGCCCTGCCCGCTCTGGCTCCGCACCGCCAATCCGCCACTTCCTGCTCGCCTTTCTCTTTCCCCTTCCATTTGCTTCAGGGCTGCGTTGCCTCCTACCTGCAGGGCAGAGCCTCGCGAACCCGCAATGCTTGTTTACTTTGGCATATGTTTAATAGCTGGCGTGGCTGTTTGCATTTTTCCTCCTACTGTCTTTGTTGTTGTTGGATTTTTTTTTTTTTTCCTATTTTGGTTTGGGTTTTGTTTTGCTTGCTTGGCCCACAGTGGCTTTCCTGTTTCTCAAGGTGTCGAATACTAAAATCCTGACAGAAAAGGAACATTGTATCACTGCGGCTGTGATGCTCCGGAGATTTTACTGGAAGATTTGTCATGCTGAATTTTATTGTAAATTTGAAGATGCATTTAACAGCTTTAAAGGACTTTAGCTTTCATGGCTCTTTTGAGCCGCTTTGGCAGAAAAGCAATCGCCCATTTTAGAGAAGGGGGGAGATATAAAATATAAAGACTCTTCCAATGGGACGAGTTGTTTTGCCATCTTGGTACGTGCTAGGAAATGCGCTGCAGCGGCTGCCTCAAGAGCTGCTGAATATGGCTCTGTTTTGAACAATGACCTCATTTGGAGTCGTGTCACTGGAGAAAGGGTTGGGTCCCACCTTTTGCAGGATGGATTGGCAGACTGAGGACAGCTGGCGTGACGTTCTCAGAAGAAGCTTTAGACACCATGGCCAAGTGCCAGGGACTGGAGGTGAGGGGACTGAGCCTTCGAGCCCCGATTTCTCCTTGGAACTGTCTTGCCCTTGACCAATGCGTGAGGTGCCATGAGAGGAAGGAGTTTCTCTCTGGTTTCCATATTGGCATATCATTAATCGAGTCTAGATTATTGCAAACTGGTAAAGGTGGGTATAGAGAAATTGCAAAATAAATTGCTTATGAGAAGAGCAGGGACTAACTTCATTCTGACTCTGGAGTTCTACATTAGTAATCCCACATAAGAGGTAGATTAACAGACACAAACCACTCATTAGTTTCACGGGGACCTCACCCACCTACCCAGAAGCAAAAACGAAGTAAGTCATGTCATGTAACTTAGTCCTGGTCAGAAATGAACTTTCATAAATCCATCACGTTGCAGTCAGCCACGGCAGTGTTCTGAGGCGAGGGCTTCTCCAGGGCTACTTTTTGATGCCATTCCTGAAATTCTACGGGTGAGGTCTTTGTCATTAGAACGAGCGATCCTTTCACCACACCATCTCTAAGCTCACTATTTTGCACCTGTTAGCCAAGAGCCTGAGAGAAGACAGTCATCATAAGCTTTAGTAATTGATTGGTAGGCTCCCTACTCGCCACATACAACAGATTGAACAAGATGAAAAGGAGTTAAAGAAGACAGAAGAGCAGCCAGCAGGTGGCGTAATGGTTATGGTGCTGGACTTTCACACGGTCAACCATGGTTCAAGTCCCAGATCCCGTGGTGTGAAACTCACACCAGGCACATGTGCATGTGTGCCCAAAATACCAGGAAGAGAATGGAGGAGCAGGGATTGCAGCATGGCCATTCCCGGGGCGGGGTGGGTGGGTGGTTTCTCACTTTCCCTCTCTTTCTGAGTGCACCAACCCTATGGTAAAAATAAAACAAAGCACTACAAAGAGAAGACCAAAGAAACAGTGGTATACAAAGAGCATAAAATGTTATCTAGTGATGAAGGCACAGTCTTACGTGAGGAAGCGGAGAACGCAGGGCTGGGCCTGAGTGGCAGGGTCCAGGCCGGCAGACAGTGATTCCTAGTGTTGGTCATTGCTGAGTCTTTGGGCTATAGCCTCACTGCCAGGGCCTCGAGGGTATGTCACACCTGCTGGTTGACGTTGTTGAAATTCCGAATTTGTTTTTGTCCAGTGTATGAGTTTTCTCAAATTACAGGGTCACATATTGGATTTTTAGGGACTCCTTTTGGTAACGAATTAAATATTTTAACAAGTAAAATCTGCGATATTGCCATAGAGGCTTTTTTCTCTTTTTTTCATTTTTAACATGCATTAATTTCTTCGATTGAGAGAGAGAAAGAGAGAGGCAACCCCAACTAGGCCCTTCCATTACAGCCCAACCTTAGTCTGTGCCAGCCAGGATCTGGGCACACGTGCACACCTGGCACGCACAGGGAGACCTTGGACTCGAACCAGGACCTTCCCAATGGCTTCTGCATTGCAGAGCGTTGTGTTAGCGCTGTGTTATCACAGCTAGCCTAGGCTTTTTTAACACAATTATTTAGCAAGAGTAAAATACTTTTGAAGTACTTTTATTCTAAAACAAAACACAGCTTTCAGAATAAAAGGTACATATGATACTCAAAGAAGATTTGTCTATAAATATACAGGCATAGGGGCCAGCCAGTAGAGTGGAGGTTAAGGTGCCTGATCCCACATAGCTCGCTGTGGTTCAAGTTCTAGACCCGTGGCTTGAAAATTGTGCCAGGCACACGAGTGTGTGCATGCTCAAAATCCCAAACAGAGAATGGAAGAGAAGGGATTGCAGCATGGCCATTCTGCCTACAGGGCAGGGTAGGGAGATCCTTTCTTACATTCTCTCTCTCTCTCCTTCTTCTCTGTCTCTTACAAGCACATGCACCTTATAGTAAAACTAAAATAAATAAATAAATATAGGGGACCAGCAGTTAGCATAATGGCTATGTCGCTGGACTCCCATGTAGTCGACCGTGGTACGAGCCCCGGACCCAGAGGCTTAAACTCACGCCAGGTACATGTGCGTGTGTGCCCAAGATCTCAAGAGGAGAATGGAGGAGAAGGGATTGCGGCATGGCCATCCCTCCTGAGGGATGATTTCTCGCTTTCTGTCTCTCTGTCTCTCTCTGTCTCTCTGGCGAGCACACATGCCCTATAGCAAAAACCTCTCCAAAATAAATAAATAAATAAAGGCATATAAACACACATACACATATAGACATATCCATAGAACATATAAGCATAATAATATATAGTCATATATGTTTGCATCCTGTGTATATATGTATCAATGCACAGATATACTATCCACATATATACATAGAAAGAAACTTAATGAAGGATGTCATTAAAAAGCATGGCTTATCTTGAAGATAAAAGTCTATCTAGCAGACAAAAATTCTAAACTATGGTTTGCTTGATTATCTACATGTAACATCACCAAAGGTTAACAGTAAATAGTATGATATTTTTATTGAATGATAGGTTCCTCTTGAAGTCCACTGCAGGAGGAAATTTACTGCAGTGTCCCTTAGCCTACTAGGTGACTGGGAGATAGACCTCAATGCAGAGCGATCTGCCTTCGCCTCCTCCTGCACCCTGTGTTCATGGTGTCTGCCACATTCAGCGCATGCGACACCCTAAGTTTTAGTTCACGTGCACCGTACACATGACAGCTCAGTGTGTCTGCAAGCACTAAGTATGATCATGTCATGGAGATATTACAGAGAATGACTGTACTGGCAATTTGGTTTCCATGTGAACTTGGTTTCTGTATATTTGCTTTGCTAATGCTATGATGACTATAATATGATCTTAACAAACAAGGAAACTTCAAAAGTTTTGTGGAAAATGGAACGTTTTTGAAATCCATGTGTAGTACTTGCATCAGATGCATTTTGCCTGAACTTTGAAAGCTCTTCGTCTTTAACTTTCTGGGTCTCTCTGCCAGTAAGAGAAAGGACATGGGCCGGAGTTAGACACAAACTGTGCGCAAAACACAGAATTCTGCTTTCTGCTGTCGCTGCACCCAAGGAAACAAGGAGGCTGCTCAAGCGCACCGTGTGGAGGGCACGGACCCGTGGGTGAATGAGGTTGACTGAGTACGTGGCACACAAGGACAGGAGGTGCCTGCACGGCTGGAGCCTGTCTCCACACCACCTGGTGGTCATCATTTGTGAGGGAAGAAAAAATATTTGGAAGACACAGATTCTTACCCTGGAGCCTGAGAACCACAGAAAATGTGTGTGCATTTCCCAAGGCAATTCCTCACATGATGCGCTCAGCCAGTCTACATAGACCCTTCAAGTGTTAAGGTTCCAGGGTATCCACGTTGGAAAAATTTATTTTACATACTATAATGATAGACAGTGATCACATTTATTAAAAGATGAAAAATATATCTTAAAACTTAATTAAAAGGAAAAAGAAAATTGGATCCAGTCAGGAGCAGCCATAAAAAAACAGGGGAAGGAGAATTATAGCATTCTCTGAAAAAGTCAGGTTGAAAATAAAAAAAGGGGTTCAATTTATTTTTTTTAATTCCCAGAGAGCATATATGCTTGCCAGAGAGAAACAAAGAAACAGAGAGAGAGGAGAGAAAGCACCCCACAGTGGAGCATGGTTATTCCACAAGCTCTTCTCCTCCATTTCTGCATCCTTTTGGGATTTGGGGCATGTGTGTGTGTGCACGCACACACACACACACACACACACACACACACACACACGGCATGTTTTTCAAATAACTGGGCCAGGATTTGAACCATGGTTGGCTATGTAGGATACAACTCTTTCAACTACTAGGCTACAGGACTAGCCCAGGGGCTCAATTTATTTACACTCTAGAACTACTTCTGAATTAGAAAAACAAAAAAAAAAAACAAATAATATGTAGAGACAAAATAGAAACAGTATTTCTTTCTCTATCCCCGCCCCCCAAAGGTTATTTACCTATCTCTTCCATGAGAAAGAGAAACAGAAAAGACTCCCCAGCAAAGTCTTCATGCCATGACCCAACCCCAGCCTCAGCCAGCCCGGATACATGTGTGCACCCAGCACGTATAGACTCCAGGATGTGGACTCAGGACCTTCAAATGTGGGTCTGGCATGACAGGGTACTGCACTGTAGGGCACTGCATCTCCACGGCTGCCCAGAGCAGGATTCTATTACAAACAGCAACAGTTCTACTGGAAGTCCCTTTTCTCTGTGAGTCCAATAGTTAAAAACTAGAAACAGCAGAGAATGCTAGTGTGAATCCGGGTACTCAGACCTGGTGATGCAGCACCGAGAAAGATCTTTGGGGTTATTTCTCAAAGCCACACACTGGGCTTTGAATAGAACTGCGTACATTGTTTAATGCAAAGAGTTACATTTGATAGAAAGGTCATAGACTATACCAATCTTAATCTGAAAAAAATAAAACAACAAACCAAAACACCTTGCTCTTTAGGTGATTGTTGTAACAATAAGGACATTCTAGATGCAGAAACTACACCAAGAATTGTGAACATTCAGATGTTCTGTTTAGACTTAGGCAACCTTGGAAAAATCCTCATAGTTCAGAGGGCAGAGATTTGGGTAGCTAATCCCTGAACAATTTTGAATCCAATACTATTGTTGAAGAGAAGACTTCCTGATTTATCTGATCAAAAGTATTGTCAACATTGTATTGTCATACAATCAACATTGTATTGTCATAGAAATGTTGCAGACTGTGGCTTCCTGTACCTGAAAATAATCTAGGGCCTTAGCATTGCACCTCATGAAAATGTCCAACAAATTTTAATGTTCATAAATAAATAGGCCCTAGGTATTAAGGGATCATGCTAGACATTCTGTGCCCAGTGTTTGTTCTCTGAAAAGAACTGACTCAACCTCCCTTACCACGCCCACCTCAGAATGGCCATTGTTCTCATCACATGATTAGGCAGAGAGGCCCTTAGTTGAACTATGCTGGCTACTCTGGGTCACTGAAGATGGGAGGGCTATTGCCACAGGGAAAGTTGGCTCTGTAGCAGTGACTGGAGTGGATCACTGGCCAGGAAGCAGAATTGAACACATGGCGGGGACTCAGGTTCTGCAGGTGGAGAGAGCTGAGCTGAGCCCACATCCACAAGAAAAGCTGCATGCTGTGGCCCTGTCGTTCTGCCCCAATGAGAATAAGGCCCCGGAGCTCTCCAGCTCCACATGGCTGCCAGTGATGCAGGCAGGTCATCTAGAGAGAAAATGGACAGTAGACTCAACAACAAGAGGGTCGGAGGATAATGCAAGGTCACAATGTGAATTTCTGCTTATTCTCAAAGCCAGTAGGATCCATAAATTATGCACAATATCAGAGCAGCATTGCAGGGGGAGAAGCTGGGAAGATAGGGAGAGGGTGAATACTTGAGAGACTGGGCATTTTATCCAAATGGAAGAATGAACACCAACTAAGAAAGACAGCTTAAATGACCAGACGTGACAGCTCCAAACTTGATTGGACATTTCATTAATTTCTCTCTTCTATCCTTACTCACTACTGACTGAGGGCTTGGGAAGAAGTCCAAAGGAGCTGCAGTCAAAATAAAGAAAATAAATCATATTTCTCTAGCATAGACGAGTGGTGTTGTTACTGCAATTTACTGCAATTTTACAACCAAGGTACACTTAAAAGATCCTAAATTTTTACATAATTATCTACCCTCAGTGACCCACAGAAATATTAGAAACTCATAGGCCAATATCAGAAACAGGAGAGAAGGGACCTTGAACAAGAAGTGGTTGCAATTAGTCAAATTAATCATCTCCAACACTCGCTATGCAATATAACATCAATTCCAGAGGATTAGGTCTCTCTGGCGTATGGATTTATGACAGCGATCTCCCCTTTTTGGAAAGGATAGAGTAGATCCCAGCTGCACCACCAGTATCTTGAGTCTAAGTCCCTGGCTTAATGCATGAGCCAGACTCAACGAGAGCCCAGAAAAAGGCAGTTTTTCTCTCCCCATTTAAAATTTGAAACATCGGAACCCACGGGACTTGTTGGAACCAAGCGCTTTAACACCTTCATGGCTAAGACACAGAAACTGCAGACTGTCTTCCAGATGACCTAGAAGCTGGCCACCTTGCTTGTCCTCCCATAGACCCGGGTGGTCACTTCGTGTCACTTTCCTTCAAATACCACAGTATTGTCTCAGTCCGTGTTCTCCTTTCTGTTTAGGTTTGTTAGAGTTCATTTCTGTGGTTTTCACCCTAAAAGAGCCCTACCTGTGGCCAATGAGTATGCGAAGAAGAAATCGTAGAAATCAGTCCAACATCTAGTGGAGTCTGACAAAGGAACAGACGTGGCGTGTAATCACCCCCACTTAAACTTGTGCCCGTACACTAAATCCGAAGGGTTGGTGAATTTGGTCATGGTTGTAAATGTTCATGATTTCAACCATAAGTTTTCTAGAAAGACACAGGAATGTCTTCAGGACTGCTTGTGGCGAAGGTGAAAGAAGGTCAATGTAGTCCATGGAGTCATGGCTGGAAATTAATATTTCAGACCAGACGCAGTCTAGCTTCTGGTTTTAATGGGTTATCACTTTGTGCTGTTTGATAGGGGCTCTGTCAGTCATAACAAAATAACGATTAGATCCACATGGCTCTACTTCAGTCTCCGCTTGGATCTTTCTCCACTCAGACTCTGTCATTTACCGCACAAGGCTGCTGTCTTACAGACTTAAGGGTCCCGGGGCTTTGTCCTTAGGATAGCTTTACAAAATTACGCGTCTCCTTCTGTTCCTTTGGCTAGTATACTTGTGTAAAACATATTACCAAGTTGAATGTAAGCAGGAAGCGAACCTAGAATTCAAGATAAGGGTCAAAAGAATGAGAAGTATCACCACATTGAAGGGTAGAGTCAGAACCGAAGGGTAGAGTCAGTTCATTCCTGCAGGGATCTCGGTAGACAGGGATGTAATGATCCCCTGAACAGAGACCGTGGAGAGAGTTTTGCAGCACTGAGTACTGCAGGGAAAGGAATTGGAATCTTATTTTTTCAAACATGTCTTCTGAAAGCCAAAGCAAGGCCTTTGAACCTCGCCATTAGATCGAGTCAGTGAAATGATCTAAACATGAGAAAGAACGTTGTCAGTATCAAAAACGGAGCATACTGTAAGTGTGCCCACGTGTTGTAAACCAGCACACCCTGTACGTAACTCCACAGTAACCTAAGTGCTCAGCACTACTACTACAGTGCCATAAATGATAACCTAAGTGATAGTGTATATGTTACTAAACAATACGTACACACAGAATAGAAGAAGAGAGAAACGGACTACTTTAGAAGAAAACGCTTCATCTCCGTATCTTAGGAGTTTATACTGTGTCCGTGTAAAGGGCCAAAGAAGGTGAATTTAGCTCCATCATTCTCGTGGCCCACATTAAGGGTGTATTTATTCCCTGCTAGTCCATTACAGACTGCTGTGCTTTTTCACTTAGAGTCTTTTTTGTTGTTGTTGTTATTAAAAAAAAAAAATGGAACCTTCAAATATTAAATAAGGCTTTAAAGAAAAAACAATATACGTAGAAACAGACTTCTTTTTCAAAGCAGTGACTATCAGTGGGCCAGCTCCATGGCGAGAGTGGTTTTTACCAGATATCTATTAATATTTGGAAAGCGTAATCCTTAATGAGGATGAGGAACTGGGGGAACAAGGAGATAGGGTTTGGAGTAATGGGATGAAATTAAGAAAAGGGAAATTGAGGTTGATTACTAATTACCAATTGAAAATCTTCTTAATGTTGAGGTCTATTAGACTGTAGGGTAATCTTCCAAGGGAAATGGCAGGACTCCCATTGCTTAGATGTTTAAAATTAGAGTGGACAGAGCGCTATCAAGAACACCCCGCGGCGAACGGCCCACCCCGGTGTGCGGAATGAGCGAGTTCACCTTGGTTGCCTTTATAGGCTCGAGCTTCTGTGTGACCTGGGGAGAGAGGAGACAAAAAGCCACCCGGGTCTGCCCCACACAGATCAGCCTCTGGCTAGGTGACGAGAAGAAGGAAGACATTTCAACACATGTTCTCTGCTGTTCATCTGCAGCAGCCTTCTACACACTTGAATAGATGTCCTTAGAGGCAGCTCTGTGGGCAGCCGACATCATCCCAACGTATACAAGGAAAACACGCACGATGACAAAACGATGCAGGAGTTTTAATATGTTTTACACCAAAAGAAACTCATACTGGAATTCCTCTTTCCTTGAACTTTTTGAAGTCCCTACGTATGTGTTTCCCCTGGAAAACTGGTCTTTTTCTGAGACTTAGAGAAAGCCATGTCTGTCTTGTGATCCTCTGCTTTTTGCAAAGTGAAGATTCAAGCAACCAGGCAAGTAGCATTTTACTAACGTGGCTATGAGGACATTCGTGGGTGTATGGGTTCTCTCATTTCTGAAAAACAAAGAGATAAAAAGAATAGGGGCGAGAGAGGGAGCTAGGAATGGAGAGGGACAGTGTGATTAACAATGACAAGCATGCCACCATGCTCCAGCAGCCCGCGAAGGTACACATTGGTGACTACAAGAAAATGGGCATTTCCACTGTTTCCTGGAAGCCTATCTTGGTACCTGAGAGTCAGCCTCAGGAAAGGGTCTTTTCTTAAATGGAACCACGTCTTGAATGTCAGAGCGGATGCAGTTTCATTTTCTAATCTTAGTGGAATATTACTGCGTGCTCTTTGACAGGGGTTCTGTCAGCCACAATGAAGTAAAGAACAGGGGCAGCAGATGCTGTAG
>NW_006202908.1:141882-149207 GCF_000334495.1 Tupaia belangeri chinensis
CCCTGGACTCCCACATGGCTGACCAGGCTTTGAGTCCCAGACCTGCTGGCAGGGTCACCGGGGGTGTGTTCATGTGTGCCCAAGATCCCAGGAGGAGAGTGGAGGAGAATGGAGGGGAAGGGATTGCAGCGTGGCCATCCCCACTGGGAGGGATTGCTCACTTTCCCTCTCACTGTCTCTGTCTCTGTATCTCTCTGTTTCTCTCTCCAGAGAGCTCATGCACCCTAAGGCAAAAAGCTCTACAACAACAACAACAACAAGAAAGAATATTATATCCACATGGCACTACATTGGTGTCTGGTCAGGATATTTCTCTTTGGGGAGATTAAATAAAATACCTTGGGACCAGTTGTTGGTGTAACGGTTATGTTGCTGGACTCCCATGTGGTGGACCGTGGTTCAAGTTTCAGATCCAGAAGCTTAAAACTTACGCCAGGCGGATGTGCACGTATGCCTGAAATCCCAAGAGGAGACTGGAGGAGGGGGGATTGTGGTGTGGCCATTGCCCCTGGGTAGTGATTTCTCGCTTTCTGTTTCTCTGTCTCTCTGGCAAGCATATGGATCCTAGAGCAAAAGTCTCTCTTAAAAAAAGAAAAAGTTCCTAGACTCACAAAAAGCTAAAAAGAATTATGATGTGAGCTAATGGATGTATTCCTAGTTATAAACTGTTGAGCAGAGTGGACGGTGGGAGCCAGAGAGGCGAGTGATGACCAGCAGCACCCCGGGCCCAGTCCCTCGCACTCTGGAGGTGATGCAGAGTCTGTATGTCAGGGAAGGTGAGGGCAGCAAGCACTGTGCCCTGGAATCTGAATTAACGGAAACTTGTCTTCTCACCCAGGCAGAATGGCTTCACTCTCCTTCATCTTCACGCCTTCCCTTTCTGGTAGCCATCCTCGGTCAACACAGAAGGTCCTTCAGGTTCAGAAGGGATAAGTATGATGGGGCTTTTAGCTTCTCTTCTAAAAAATGTGCGCATGCAGGGGGAGAATTAAGAGCAGAGATTAAAATCGCGTCTTACAACATGTGCTATTCCAGTTTCCCATTTCTTCCTTGTGATGAATTCTTTTTGTTTTTATGAGTTAAATATTTTTCTTAATTATAATATCTCTGTAGTCTAAGTCAGTCAATAAAAATATCTCACTCTGGGGCCAGCAGGTGGTGAGGTGGTTGGGCCACTGGACTCTTACATGGCTGACCACCTAGCAGCTTGCTTTCTCACTTCCCCTCTTTCTGTCTCCCTCTGGTGAGTGCACGTGCCTTGTAGCAACTTAAAAAATAATAATAACAAATGAAATTAAATAAAGAATTCTTAAAAAATAAAACTCACTCCTACCAACTGGATTCACACACACACACACACACACACACACACACACACACACAAAACCAAAACAAAAAAACAACTTTTTTTCATGAAAAAAACCTTTTTTTTTTCTCATGGGAAAAAAAAATGTGTTCAGAAACTTGTGGTTGTGCACAATGAAATGTAGGTAAGCCCGAGTGACCTTCCTTACCAGGAGTGAAATTTGAGGTAGTCTGTACCTCTGCTGTGAGCTGCAGGCACTCAGCAGTTAGAGAAATATCCTGCCCACAGGCTGTGCCCACACTCCCATGCTGTGACTTGAGCGCCCTTGGAATGTTCCAAGCTGTGCCACATGGTCTCCATATTATAAGCCAAAGACAGAGACCAAGGTGGAGAGGAATCCACAACACTGCCTCCATTTTCTTCTCTCTCTACTGGTCAGGCTGACAGGAAGGCAGCAACCGGCCAACTACATCCTGTAGATAAAGAAGCAAGAGGCTTGCTTTCATGACAGTGATTGCTCTTGGTCAAGATTCCAGGCTCAGACTGGACCCATGGCCTTGTGGTTAGAGGAGCCCCTTGACTGCCTATGGCTTGAATCCCACCCCAGTGGCTTGAAAAATATGCAGGGGCATGTGTGTGAACCCAAAATTCATACAGGATGGGGAAATGGAGCAGACTGAATTGTGGCATGAACATGCCCCATTAGGAGTACCTTCTCTCTATCTCTCTAACTTTGAATCTTTTAAAGATTCCAGTCTTCCAAAGGATGAGCATGTGTTCATGTCCTAAAAAATTTCAATAACTAGCCAGGGTATCTTAAACTCCAACTATGCAATCTGAGCAATGCTATTCTTTTGCAATAAAAACTAAAAAGTTGGGACCAGCAGTTAGTGTAATGTCCTATGTAGTCGATCGCAGTTCGAATTCCGGACCTGGTGGCTTAAAGTCATGCAGGGAGTGTGTGCGTGCTTGCATGCCCAAGATCCCGAGAGGAGAATGAAGGAGAAGGGATTGCAGCGTGACCATCCCCCCTGGGGGGTGATTTCTCGCTTTCTGTCTCTCTGTCTTCTGGTGAATTCCTGCGCCCTATAGCAAAAACCTCTCCAAAGAAATCCCCCATAATACAAAACAAAACAAAAAAATTAAAAAGTTTCACTGCAGAGAAAGCAACACTTCTGAATATATTCTCAAGTCATTCAAATTTACTTTAAACACTGGGTATATATAGTATTAAAATATCCAAATGCTTACTTCTTATGTTTGATTAAGCTGATTATTTTTCCCTTATACCTAAACATTGCAATTTACTTTTAAAATGATAGTTACTTTATATGTAAATATAATTTCAAAAAAATGTTATGTACATTGCTTCATTTTTTTCTCTTAAGAAATGTTCAATTTTTCTTACCATAAAAACCAGGTTAATTTAATTATACCTCAGTTTTGTTGAAACCAACTGGTAAAAATAGAGTTGAAGTTATGTATTAATAAAATTCATTTAATAATAAACTTGACCAAACTCAGACCCGCTAAAGGGCATGGTGGTTAAGGTAGCTGGATCTCACATAGCCAACTATGCGGTGTGAGTCCTGGGCACATGTGCATGTGTACCCAAAATCCCAAAGGTGGTCTGGAGGAGAAGGGATTGCAGCATGATTGTCCTCTCTAGGATATTCTTTCTTTCTCTCTCTCTCTATCCCTGGGGATCACATGCACCCTAGAGCAAATAAAAAAAAATACAAAAAAAAAGATTATAATAGATTTAAAAACTATTGGGGCAAGCAGGTGATGTGGTGGTTGGAGCACTGGAGTCCCATATGGCCGACCACATTTCAAGTCCTAGACTTGGCAGTTTGCTTTCAATCTCTCTTTATCTCTAACTGTGTCCCTCTGGTCAAGTTGAAGAATCATAATAAGATGGGTTTCTTGTAGGCAGCAAATGGAGGATTTCTGATTTTTAATTCAATCAGCCAGTCTGTTCTCTTGATCGAAAAATTTAATCCATTAACATTCAATGTTATTATCAATATTTCCAGACTTGTCCCTACCATTAAGTTGACCATATAATTTTTGTTTTTGTTGTTCTCTTATTGCTGTCTGTCTGTCTTTAGTTTTCTTGGTATAGTATACCTTTCAGAATTTCTCAAAGAGCTGGTCTGGAGTTGGTAAATTCTTTCAGGTTTTGTTTATCTGAGAACATTTTTACCTTCCTTTCTCATATGAAAGATAATCTTGCTGGGTATAGTATTCTAGGTTGAAACTGTTTTTCATTTAACATTTTGAATATATTTCCCCATTTTTTCCTTGCTTGCATTGCATCCAATGAGAGGTCTGATGTTATAGCCTGATGGGGTAGCCTTTGTAAGACATTTGACGTTTCTCTCTTGCCAATCTTAGTATCTTCTCTTTGTGGTTTTGGCCAATCTAGCTATGATGTGCCATGCAGAGAATCTTCTTGGATTGATTCTGCTTGGGTTCTTTGTATTTTTTGGGTCTGGATGTTTGAGTGCCTCTCTAGACTTGGAAAGTTTTCTCCCAGAATTTCGTGGAAAAAGTTATCAATGCCCTTATTAGTTTCTTCACCTTCTGGGATACCAACAAACACCTATCTGTCACCATTAACAAAAATCACCTAAAGTGGGTCAAAGATCTAAACTTAAGACTGCAAACTATAAAACTCCTTGTGGAAAACACTGGGGAAACTCTGAGAGACATTGGAGTAGGCAAAGACTTCTTAAGCAATACCCCCAAAGCACAAGCAATAATCCCACAAATAGACAGATGGGATTATATCAGATTAAGAAGTTTCGTTTCTTTTCTTTTCTTTTCTTTTCTTTTCTTTTCTTTTCTTTTCTTTTCTTTTCTTTTCTTTTCTTTTCTTTTCTTTTCTTTTCTTTTCTTTTCTTTTCTTTTCTTTTCTTTTCTTTTCTTTTCTTTTCTTTTCTTTTCTTTTCTTTTCTTTTCTTTTCTTTTCTTTTCTTTTCTTTTCTTTTCTTTTCTTTTCTTTTCTTTTCTTTTCTTTTCTTTTCTTTTCTTTTCTTTTCTTTTCTTTTCTTTTCTTTTCTTTTCTTTTCTTTTCTTTTCTTTTTTTTTTTCTGGAGAGGTTTTTGCTATAGGGTGCATGTGCTTACCAGAAAGACAGAGAGAGTGACAGAAAGCTAGAAATCACCCCCCAGGGAGGATGGTCACACTACAATCCCTTCTCCTTTATTCTCCTCTCAGGATCTTAGGCACACACACACATAAGCGCCTGGCATGAGTTTAAGCCACCAGGTCTGAGATGTGAACCACGATTGACTACATGGGAGTTCAGCAACACCACCATTACACCAACTGCTGGTCACAGATTAAGAAGTTTCTGCACAGCAAAGGACACCATAATTAGTGTGAATCACAACCCTCAGAATGGGACGCAATTTTTTAACTGTGCCTCAGATAAGGGACTGATAACCAGAATACACAGGAAACTCAAGCAGTTTACCCAGAAGAAAATGATCAACCCAATTAAAAGATGGGAAAATGAGCTGAAAAAAAAACAACTTTCTGAGGAAGACATACAAACAGCCAAAAAGCATATGAAAAAATGCTCAACATCCCTCATCATAAGGGAGATGCAGATCCAAGCCACCATGAGATATCACCTAACCCCAGTCAGAATGGTGAAGATTAAAAAAAAAAAAAATAACAAGTGCTGGGGAGGGGATGTGGTGAAAGGGGAACACTCCTACATTGTTGGTGGGAGTGTAAATTGGTCCAGCCACTGCGGATAACAATATGGAGGTTCCTCAAAGACCTTCAAATAGAACTACCATATGATTCAGCAATTCCATTCTTGGCTATCTACCCAAAGGACAGGAGAATGATCAATTGAAAAAGTGCTTGCACAACTATATTTATTGTGGTATTATTCATGATTGCTAAGACATGGAACCAACCCAAATGTGCACAGATGAATGGATTGAAAAAGTGTGGCGCATATACTCCATGGAATACTATTCAGCCATAAAAAAACAACAAGGCCCTGGAATTTGATAGAATGTGGAAGAATGGGGAAGATTTGTTGCTGAGCAAAGCAAGTAAAGCTATGAAAGAGAGACATTGTACGTCTCTACTTAACATATACTGACTCTCCGCACTCTGTGATAGAGACGGAAAGTCTGGAGGACATAAAAGCATTAAAAATTGTTATGGACACTAGAGACAAAGTGGAAGTAGAGTGTGGGAAGGGAAGATGGTAGCAAAGAAAATCTGGGAAAAAATAGAGAGGTAAGATACTTGTGGGACACAGATTTGGTTTGTTATTGGTTGATGAGGATGTGTATAGTATTCTCAACTGGGCTGGACTGAGGTGTTTATCATGCTGGGTAAAGTAAAGCTCTTTACAATATAAATGATGTATATTTATTGAATATATAAATATTACTAGTAAAGAAAATGTAAACATAAATAAACAAATGATTAAAAAACAAAACAAAACAAAAGAATACTAACAAATAAAATTAAATGAATGATTCTTTAAATTAAAAAAAATTATGATCACTTGATGTATTTTTCCACTGTACTTGCTGATGTAGGCTCTCAAATGGGAGTGGGATATTTATAGTCCATAAAAATTATGGGGGCCAGCAGGTGGCATGGTGGTTACTGCTCTGGATTCCTACACCATCAACTGCAGTACTGTCTCGAACCCGGTGGTTTGAAAGTCACATGGGGTGTGTGCATGTGTGCCCAAAGTCCTAAGAGGACAATGGAGGAGAAGTAATAGGCTGTCACTTTCCTTCTCCTGACTCTTTCCAGAAAGCACATGTACACTATGGAAAACAACTGGAAAAAAAAAATCATCATGTCTCTGGGAATCGAGATTAGAGATACCCCAATGCTGTCTGCTTTGTTGATCAGCAGAATGTTTAGAATCCGTTTTTCTGGACACAATTCAAGTTCCAGCCAACATCTTACAGTTCTGCTTCTCCCAGTGACTCAAGTAAGGTGCCACTAGCACGGTCTACAGACAGCCGTGGCTGAACTCGGCAAAGGTCTGTGCTGCTTCTGTATTTTGGACTATTTCCCCAGCAGTAGCCGCGAACTCACACTCAGGTCTCAGTATCTGCAAAGGTGCCCGCAGCTTTGCTCTTCCTGAAAGACTGTGGGGTTTCTTCCACATAACCGTGAGGTGTCGCAGTGCCTGTGTATCAGGACACAATGAAGGATGAGAAAACACAAGGCCTACACTCCCCGTGAGTGTCTCCAAAGGATGACGAGCATCCCAAGATGTTTCCGTCAGGTCTCTGAAACGCAGTGAGATCGAGAGCGAGGACTCTGGGCTCGCTTCTAAATAATCGTGCATCGAAGCTCAACCAAGCTCCAGGCTTTCTTTGCCTTCCAGAGCTCTCATTGCAATTTTGCCCAGTCCCTGTCTGTTTACCCACACCCACCCAGGAAGACCGGGTGTGGGTATCCCCATTTTACTGATGAGGAAAAGGAGGCATTTCGCTAAGCACTGTTTCAGAGTCACAGAGCCGGTAAGAAGCACGAATCCACATTCCCTCCCAGTGTTCCGACTGAACGTTACAGATGCGTTGAAATTCTATTTACTTAAAACATGTTCTTCTACTTTTGATTAACAAGGGATGATTTGGGTTAGTATTTTGAAAGCCATGGAGAGAAAAGCTTATCCACCCTGAAGGTCAGAAATGACACCTTAGTCAAGTTTTGTGTTCCTACCTTCTGGCCGCCCAGTGAATGAAGGGGGACAAAAGCAGATGTCATGAATTATGCACATGAAAGTGTGTACAAGTCACAGTTTAAAGTGTATTTTGCAAATAAGTACAAAAAGGATATGTGATTTTGCTGCCTATATAAGTATACATATATATATATATATATATACACCCACACACACCCATATAATATTTTGTATATATAATATCATATAGATGATATATATATATATATATATATATATATATATATATATATATATATATATATATATATATATATATATATATATATATATATA
>NW_006202908.1:158396-166432 GCF_000334495.1 Tupaia belangeri chinensis
TATATATATATATATATATATATATATATATATACACACACACACACAGATACTTACACATTATACTAGGAATGGAGCTAGAGATACCCCAATGCTATTTGTTTTATTTTTATTTATATGTGTGTGTGTATGTGTGTGTGTGTGTGTGTGTGTGTAGCATATATACATATATGACAAAATAACAGCAGAACATCAGAAACAGCACAATAGGTAAGACTTTCTTACGGTCCCCATAGCAGGGAGTCAGAATCACCCACACAATGTGTAGGCCCCACCTAAGATGAAAACGAGAAGCCCCTTGTTCACCAAGGATTAAGAATTTGTGACTTAAAAGTGCGATATTGAACTGAGCATGGGGTCCTCTGTAGCCACGTAGGTGATGAACACTACCGTACCTGCATCTTGTCTAGCTCTGCTTCAAGCCAGCATGTGGCTGGCTGTAAGGGAATGCCACCACCAGTTAGCCCTGTGAGCACAGAGAGCGGACTTGGCTCAGCAGGGTGTGCCTTCAGTGCAGCATTCAGAGCACCTGCATATCCTCAAGGATGTGGGAGAAGCGATTGATCTCAACATCTGATTTGACCACAAGGCTCCTTCTTATGCTAAGATTCTGTGAGTCAGATCATTCTCATCATGTTCACATTTTTTTTAAAGATTCCTTTTCTTTTTTTTTTTTTTTAATTTGCTAGACGGCACGTGTGCTCTCCAGGGAGAGAGAGAGAGAAAGAGAGAAGGAAAGAAAGTGAGAAGGCACCCCCTCATGAGGGATGGTCATGCTGAAACCCTTCTCTTCCATCTCTTACTCCCATTGGGATTCTGGATACACTCAGCATGTTTTTCAAGCCGCTGGGTCCAGGACTCAATTTGAGCAGTGGGTCATGTGCAATCCAGGCACCTTAGCCACCATGCCACCAGCAGGCCATTATATGGCTCATTAATACCAGTGAAGAGGCCGATCAGAGTCCTTGACACTTTCACGCTGCATGGATACTATAAAATCTCAGTGCCGTAATCTTGGAACCACGATCCTTTGAAATAAACAAAGGCAGTGTACGCCACTGGACGTTAGGAGCTCTTGCTTGGCTTCATTCAGCTTGGGAGAGTCTTTTCAACAAATCTGAAAGGCAGCTAGTGGTATCTGATCACTTTGAAATCATGTATGTCTCAATGCTGTGCAGTTTGAGCCCCCCCCCCACCCCGCTTCCTGATAAGATACCAAAACCAACAATTTTGGTCACTGTGAGTCTTCATTTAATCTTGGCGTCACACATAGAGGCTAAGGTAAGACAAGCTACTATGGAATATTTGAAATTGTTGGAGCCATAATATTGAAATGCAAATTGAAGTGACAATCCACAGTTTAAAACAAAGCCACAGGGGCCAGCAAGTGGCATGGTGGTTAAGGCGCTGGACTCCCAATGGATAATCATGGTTTGAGTACTGGACCTGGAAACTTGTTTTCTCACTTTCTCTCTCTCTCTCTTTCTCTGGTGAGCACATGTTCCCTGTAGAAAATTTAAATTATAATAACGATAAATAAAGGTAAATAATTGTTAGAAAAAAATTAAAAGCAAAGCCCATGCCTTCTGGGGTTGATCAACAAAGAAATCACAACCTCCACAGAGAGTCGAGCAGAAGAATATTCAAATTCTCAACTCACATTGAATTCAAGGACCCAAGAACCAAGACAACGTAGGCAACATCCAGGGTCTTATTGTTTACTCCAACAGAATCAGTAACAGCATCAATGTCTTCTGTTCCTATTCAGTCTCTGCAGGCTGCTTGGCTGTTTTAAATATACTTAATGACAGTGACACACACCCTGACGGGCTGTTCGGTTGACATGCTCCTGTTTCCATCCAGAGCTATCATTTAATAACATTTGCCACTGCCATTTTGTTCATGGAATAAGGATCGCACTGGTTTCTAGCATCCTGGATTTTTGTTGAGCAAAGCAGCACAGCCCATGAAAGGCATGTCAAGAGTGTGACGTAAATGGAAATCACGGAGTACCACAATACAGCCCAACAGGTGCACAGAATAGATGTTCAAAATGGTTCCTATTATTTGGCTTTTTTGGAATCAAATCAGAATCAAGAACAATAGTGGCCATTTCAGATAAATTACTTCTGCACATTCTTGCAGATTGAGCAGCTGTAAAGGAGGGGAGGGGGAGGCTGGGGTGCTCGCTATTTGGAAGGTGGATGCAAATACACTTGTCATGTGTACACAGTATATCCAGGATATTAAATTTCTGTCTTTCATGTGCAGTGATAAAAGTAGTTTTCTTTCTAGGATTGCATGTTTCATTAATACCACATCTTAATAATTAAACAGCGCAACTCTAGAGGCAATAGCTAAGATAAAAGTTTGCAGACAATCCATTATTTTTCTCAAACAGTCTTTCTGAGGGGCCCATGGAGACACAGTTTAATGATTTAAGTTCTACAATGGGTTGTTTAATAAAAGATTGGGTGTTTATGTAGTTTTGTTCTGGCAGGCGGTATCTTCCCTTTGTCAGGTGTGTTGTTATTAATGGAAGGAGGTGGGGTGATGGGCTGGTACTCCCCTCTGTAATCATTATCCACTTCTGCCCACTCTCTGGCTATTTTTGTTACATTACGGTTACTATTTGTAATTTTTAACGTTGGGAAGGGAGAGGTTGTTGTCTCTTTAATCCTCTCTGTGAGCATATTCCATTTTATTAGACATAATTCAGAGGGAGAGAGAGAAAGGCAGGCAGACACTGGTTAAGGGGGCTATGTAATTGGGTGTAGTGGGATTAAACTATTATTAGTGTACACTCCTAATGGGTGCCCCATAAAGAACTCATGGCAAAGGCATTAATGAGTTATGAAGGAAGAGTAGGTAAGCTGAACAGTGTTTCCATGATCACAATCCTACTTACACACAAATTGTTTAGCACCCACTTGAAAGGAACCCCAGGCTCCCGATGTATTTACGCAGAGTAATTTTCCTTCAGAATGGCCTGTTCTTTTTGAATCTGTAACATCTCGTTTGCAGGCTCTTTCTCACATGCCAGAATTGATTTTTAGTTTTGCTTCCATGTCAAGCCTTGACTATTTTTTAATTTCTAAAAAAAAAAAAAAATTAAGTGTAGCAGAGAAACCCATAAATGCGTAGTTTAAAATAGCCTCTTCTTTGATCCAGAAAAAAAAAAAAGCGACATATTTTAACACCAATGCCCCTAGATGGGAGGAGGAACTAAGTTAAAGAGCATTATTTTCAGTTCTAAACATTCCAAGTTTAAGGAACAATGATAAGAATGCAAAAGCGATCGTGTGCTTTCGTGTCAGAGTTGAAGAAAAAAATCAGAGCCCTATCTGTTGGCCGTAGTTCCTGTGGCTGATTTTGGAGGTGAAAAAATCAAAAAGAAAGTGAAAGTGCAAAGAGTCTCACACATGTATTAGATCACGTGCTTAAGTGGATTTGATGGATTACTCTTCGGTTTAAGCGTGTGTCTGATGGATTAGTTGCCACTCAAATTGTGTAAATATGTAGTCTTTTCCTCCTTATATTTTTTCCCACTCTTCTCCCTCTTACAATAAAGTGCTTTTTTTTTTTTCCACTTTAAGGCAACACCCTATATATTTGATGGCAACAGCAGAGAAGTCACGACACATCAGTTAGAGTTACTTCCGTGGGAGAGTTTGCACTCCTCACAGCTTTTCTTTAATACTTTTGTCTAAGACGGAGTCGCTCCTACACTTTCCAGTAACTCAGAGCGGTGAATGTTGGGGAAATGCTTTTTCCCCAATGAAGTCATCACTCCGCACGGCGATCATTCTGAGATTTCCTTCTCATCGACTCATTCAAGAGCAACAGCGCCTAAAGTCCTGTTCAACTGTAAAGTATCAGGTAATATTCTTTCCCGAGTGAATATGTTTTAGGAAGTAATTTAAATCCTGGAGCTGAGCGAGTTTTGTTTCTGTATACCCTCTCTACCTTCTGTGAAAGCCTGTCCAGCAGGGGTAACTCGAACTGTGTTTGTGAAATCCGGAGGCACCAAGGATGATGTTCCGAGGGAAACGGAGCCACCGCCCTAAATGGAATGTTTATGTAAGCAAGTCCACACGGTGGGAGGTTTACAGTTACGGTAGCACGCGAGATCCAGGATTTCACCTTCCAAAGATGCACAGTTTCGTTTTTGATGTGTCTTTTCGCTTTTATAAAATGGGTTTCAGTTCTCATACATAAACTCCTACCTAGGCAGAGAAATGAAAACTTCTTTGCATGAAAAATAGTATCCTAAGGTATATGAACACGAAGTGTTGGAAGTCATTTTCACTTTTTTTTTTTTTTCCATTCGTTTTTATTGCTTTCCAAAGTGAAAACTCCACAGACTCAGAAGCCAAAGGGCCTTTTGAAAAGCGCCACTTTCAGATTTCAGCCCCACAGCCACAGCTGAGCCGACAAGGGAGGGTTCTAACCAGACAGTTGCTTGCTGCTGGCTACAGCTCCCACTTTTGTTTCCTGTGGAAACTAACACGGGGCAATTGAAAGAGTGATTATTTTAAGGCTCCACTGTCTTTCCTGATCCAGTGTCTACAGTATTTTCATAGAAAATGGGAGCAGGGAAAGCAGGAGGGATGTCAGCCCTTGTCAGTTTCAGCTGTGCTTGTTGGCAGAGAACTGAAAGTTCTGGCTTTTCAAACAAGCTACAGAAATCTCTGTTCTTTTTACTTTTAAAACAAAAATGCTAGTTCAACATTGACTTCACCTGTACCTGTCCCTTCCATGCCTCCCTTTTGCATCAGATTTTTAGGGAGGAAAAATGGCATAATAGCTCAGATGGGCAGTTCGGAGGAAAAACTGCCGTTGCCAAAACTTTGTTCCAATAAATTAAACCCATGAATAATGGATTCTCTCTAACCAGGGGACACTATATTTGTGACTGTAAGTAACTGGTTTATCCAATTGGTCATTTATTCTCTTTGTTTTTTTCTGTTATTTCTGTCCTAATAAACATTTCTATATTTATAAATCTCATTTTTTCTTTTCTTTTTTTTTTTTTGGAGAGGTTTTTGCTATAGGGCACAGGCACTTGCCAGAAAGAGACAGAGAAATAGAGAGCGAGAAATCACCCCCCCAGGACGGATGGCAATGCAGCAATCCCTTCTCCTCCATTCTCCTCTCAGGGTCTTGGGCATGCACATACAGGCGCCCGGCGTGAGTTTAAGCCACCGGGTCTGGGACTCGAACCATGGTTGACTATGTAGGAGTTCAGCGACATAGCCATTACACTAACTGCTGGTCCCTAAATCTCATCTTTTATGAGATTGGGAAGAAAAGAAGGCAAGAGGCACAAAAATATTGATGGCATAGAACACGTATGTTATGACTGATCCCAAATTACACATTAGTATTGTCTTTGCACGATTGAAAATTTTCTATCCTCCATTGCTGGCTACTTCTCTAGGTAATGAACAAAATCATTCCATTTAAATGTCAAGAATTCAGTATAGTTATAGTCTTTGGACCCCAGTGCTGACCCGTCTCTTGAATTATGTGAGTGAGCAGCATATCTACATTCCATTGTGATGTAATGTCAGAACATGTCACTAAATAAGGGGAGGCTACGTATTACCATGGAGGAGAGCTCTTAGATTACGCCGTCAATAACAGCTATTACTGTTAAACGTTTACCACGTGCCCGACACTCCACACGCCAAAGAATTCTCCCAGCAACCTCTCGTGATACTTACAATTACTCTTATTTCACAAACGAAAAAGCCAAATCTGGGTAAATCACTTTCCAGTGCCACACACTAAGAGATGGAGTGGGGAGCCAGCAGGTGGCATAGTGGTTTAGGCACTGGACTACCACATAGCAGCCAGCAGTTCAAGTCCCAGGATCAGCAGCTTGAAACTCACGGTGTGTGTGTGTGTGTGTGTGTGTGTGTGTGTGTGTGCATTCCCAAAATCTTACAAGAAGAGAGAGCAGCGTGGATACCCCCCCCCACCCAGTGATTTCTCGTTTTCTGTCTCCATCTCTCTCTGTCTTTCCCACAAGTGCACACTCCCTGTAGCAAAAATCTCTCAAAAACAAAAAAGATGACAGGGAACGAGAGCCCGGGTCTCCCTGATCCAGAATTCACCTGCCGAACCGCCTCCATTTGCTCCCGGCGGGGTCTTGCAGGTGGGAACGGGCAGTAAGTAATCGCAGTGCTCTTGCCACTGTAGGCAACACAGAATACCGCAAGCTGTCAGCCTGACTCACTGCACAGCACAGTATATGCACTCGATATGGTGCCCACAGAAGAATTAGGAAGAGTGAAGGCTGTTCCCAGAACAGCCTATAATAGCCAGGTTTGCTGTTTTCTCACTGTGTCCCCTGGAGCAGCCCCGCCTGCCCTCTGAGCGGGGGCATCAGTGGCTTTCTGTCTTGCTTCTCAGGTCTCATCCTCATGGAGGGGAGTGCCAGTGTGGAGGGCTGTCATCCCTTCCCCAAAGCTGCCTGGCCCTGGAAACTGGTCCTGACACAGGCGTGGAGGAGACAGATGGCCTCAGGGTCACAGACATCAGATCCTGGGCATCCAGGTCTCTTGAGCAGAAAGGTCCGGGATGAAGTGTGCAGCAGCGGAAGGGGCTGACCCAGACAAGTTCTGAATCCTCCAAGGACATCCTTCTCACCTCCCAAGACACACTCACACACACACACACACACACACACACACACACCCTGAACAAACCATGTCTAAGTCAAGAGTAGATCCCCGGTCCAGCAGGTGAAGGAGCTGGACACGGGTGACTGCGGTTGGCATCCCAGACCCAGTGGCTTGAAGGTCACTCAGGGACCTTGTGCATGTGTACCCAAAATCCTGAGAGGAGAATGGAGGAGACAGGATTGTGGCATGGCCGTCCCCTCTGGTGAAGGTGGTGGTGATTTCTCACTTTCTCTCTGTCTCTCTGGTGAGTGAAGGCACCATATAGCAAAAATGTCTCTTAATAAAATTTTTTAAGGGGGACCAACAGTTAGCATAATGGCTATGTCACTGGACTCCCACGTAGTCGACCACGGTTCACGTCCCGGATCCGGTGGCTTAAACTCACACTGGGCACGTGTGTGTATGTGCCCAAGATCCCGAGAGGAGAATGGAGGGGAAAGGATTGTGGCATGGTCATCCCCCCCGGGAGGTGATTTCTCGCTTTCTGTCTCTCTGTCTCTCTCTGTCTTTCTGGTGAGCGCACGCGCCCCGTAGCAAAAATCTCTCCAAAAAAGAGTAGACCCCTATATCTATTAGCTCAAAATAGCTTTAGTTTCTTTCACAGGCAGAATTTTTTTAAAAAGGGACACATCCTACAAATCAGAATTAATGCTATTATAAGTCAAATTTCTACAAGCTTTTTAATTTTTAAGGGTTTTTTGCCATAGGGTGAAATGGAGACAGACAGTGAGAGGGAAAGTGAGAAATCACCCCCCGGGGGAATGACCACATCACAATCCCTTCTCCTACATTCTCCTTTGGGATTTGGACCACATGCACCCAAAATGATCTTCAGGCCCCCAGGTGCAGGACTCAAACCATGGTCACCCACGTGGGGGTCCATCATCTTAACCCACACTCCTCCTGGCCCTAATGTCTGCAAGCTTTATCAATGGAAATGGAAGCTGTCAAGTTAAACAAAGCTGCAAAATTATTTCCCAGGTTGAAAAAGATGGGGAGGAAAAGAAGCCAGGTGCCACTAAGACATCTGTGACTTGGAGAGGAGGCCAGAGAGGTGGCATGCCCTTGCACAGAAGGGAGCAAGGCTGAAAACCACCTCTACTCCATCTGTACGGTTCAGTCCATTTGACCATTTTTATCTCCATGAGCTTGTGTATATATATACATATAGGTGTGTGTGTGTGTGTTTTGCACTTACTAGAGAGACAAAGAGAGTAAGAGAGCCAGAAAGTGAAAAATCACCCCCCCTCCCGGCGGGATGGTCACGTTGTAATCCCTTTTCGTCCAGTCTCCTCCCGGGATCTTGGACACACACACACACACACACACACACACACACACACACCG
>NW_006202908.1:166523-176609 GCF_000334495.1 Tupaia belangeri chinensis
TCATTTATAAACTCTCTACTTTTAATACAGCAAAGGAGAATTATTTTTCTTACTGAACTACTAAGGTAAATTGCCAACATCCTTGTTTCAGAAAAAAGAAAAAAGAAAAAAGTGCTCTGAAAACTGAGTTCATCGATGTCTATCTGATAACGTTATCTTTGAGACAACTTTAATATATTTCCTGAGAGAAGCATTTGCCAGAGCAAAATTCCAAGATTACTTCAAAAGACTCATTTTGCAAATTAAAAATATGTAGTATTTTTGAACGGAAAATTTCCAAAATTTTCTAATTAGAAAAAATTAATTATTCTACAATCTTGAACTAATTTCGATCTGATAAATAGATGATAGGTACAGATAGGTATGTGCATGTGCATAGTTACACACACACACATGTATACACACCAACATATCCACACATGTTTATAAAAGTGTGTGAGGGGTCTTCCAAATGTTCATCGAAATTACATATTGAAAAAAACTATGTATAGATTTCAATTTTTATGTGCAAAAATAAACTTATACGTTAATTTCATTTTCCACAAGCTTTTCAAATAATTTCATACACAGAGACATTACACATGCGCACACACACACACACACTTTTTCCTTTTGTTCATTGAAGGCACTTTAGGAACACGGATTCTGAAGCTAGAGGTGGCACTCTAGTTTCGAGTCCAAACTTGGGCAAGTCTTTTGCAATCCTGAGCCTAAGATTTGTCATCTCTAGAGAACAGTACTACAATCGTGTCCCGATGCATAGTAAGCACTGTGTGTTTGTTGAATGAATATAAGATAGTTACATATGATGATAATTCTGCCCCCAGGAACCTGGTGAAGTTAGCCCTGAATTCTGTCTGATAAAGTCATCCAGGCCGAGAAGCCCTGTTTTATCGTGGCTCAGCAAATCTTTAGTGCGGTGTTCATTTCTGGTCTGTCTGACCCTAAAGCCTGTGTTCTTTCCACTAAATCCTATCAGCATCACCATCTTTGTAAAATTTAGTGTTGGCAACGAATCTTCTTCATATACCTACTTATTTTTAGGCTTTATTAAAAAATTAAAGTATTTTTTATATATCACTGACGTTAATTTATTGCATGGCCTGATATCTAAATTGATTTTCTGAATTTATTTATCTTTATTTACTTTTTGTGTGTCATAGGGTACATGCACTCACCTGAGAGAGAGAGAGTGAGTGAGAGAGAGTAAGAAACCCCCTCACACACGAAGGGCGGTGGCCAGGCCGCGATCTCTTCTATACTCTCCTCAGGGGATTTTGGGCACCCATGCACGTGCACCCAGCCTATTTTTCAAGCCACTGGGTCCAGGACTTGAACCACACCATAGGCTATGTGTAATCCAGCATCTTAACCTCATTGCCACCTGCTGCCCCCATTATCTGAATTTATATTTTATGGAGTTTTTTGGTTTTCAATTGGAGTTGAATTCATCTTTGTCACTTAAGAAAGTCAGTGTCAAAAACATATTCTCTTATATTTCCTTTTAAAATGTTATTTTACTTTCATATTCAAAGCACTTTCCTATCTGAAAGATACTTTTACAAACCTAATTTTATCTTTTTTTTTCTTCTATTTTTAAGAGAGAGATCTTTGCCCTAGGGTGCGTGCACTCTCTAGATAGGAAAAGAGAAAGTGAGAAATCACCCCCCAGGGGGACGGCCATGCCACAATCCCTTCCCCTCCATACTCCTCTTGAGATTTGAGCATACACACACATGCACCTGGTATGAGTTTCAAGCCTCCGGGTCTGGGACTTGAACCACAGTAGGCCATGTGGGAGTCCAGCGCCTTAATCACTATCCCACCTGCTGGCACCTTAATTTTATCTTTTGTATCTCTTCTCCACACTGCTATCCCAGCACCAGATATTGACTAGTGGATCATTTCTCTTTTTATCTGGCACCCCAGCTCACGTCCTGTGGCACTACGCTGGCTCCTGTTCGCCCCTGTGCGTGTGTACATAAACATGTCTGTTCCTGAGCTCCACATTCTGATCCAGTGCCCCGTCAGTTTAGCTGTCCATGAGAACATTACTAATTCGGTCTTGATTTCCTCCTTTTGCTATTATTTTTGTAAGCCATGTTGCCTTTGTCTGCATGAGCCTTTTTTTTTTTTTTTTTTGGAGAGATTTTCACTGTAGGGCGCGTGTACTCGCCAGACAGACAGAGAGAGACATAGAGACAGAAAGCGAGAAATCACCCCCCAGGGGGGATGGTCACGCCGCAATCCCTTCTCCTCCATTCTCCTCTCGGGATCTTGGGCACGCACGCACACGCGCCCTGCGTGAGTTTTAAGCCACCGGGTCCGGGACACGAACCGCAGTCGACCACGTGGGAGTTCAGCGACATAGCCATTACGCTAACTGCTGGTTCCCTGTCTGCATGAGTCTTAATTTCTGTTTGCATGTTGCTGCTTTCTTTAGTGTTTGGATTTTTAATCCCCATGGAGCCTTTCTTCCATAATGCCTGTGAATGGTAAACAGTGAATCTTTGTTGGAAAATGTTTGATTTTCCACCCTAGTCTCAAGTAATTATTTATCTGTATTTGAAATTCTATGCTAGCTATGTTTTTCCAGTCTGCTTAAGATATTAATTCAGGGTATTCTTTATTTCCAGCACTGGAGGAGTTTCCACTTCAGAGTTCAGCTACATGTTTAGAAAAATCTTCATTAAATTCTATGGGTTTTTGGTACCTGTCCCAGGAGGCCATCATGTTATCCAATCTACCAGACCAGTAGAACCGGAAATATAAGAGTTCCTTTATCCATTCTCAGCCAGGTGCCATGTTGCAGGGAAATAATGAAAATAACAGGACTTTCAAAATCGACATTGTCTTTGTTACATTATCTTTGGATCGCATTTCTGTGTTAGATGATCATTAAAGATGGGTGGTTTATTTCCATGTGTATAATATTCCATTTATGAAACAGTATCTGCATATTAGTGAGATTATGGTGATAATCTGGGTAGAAGTCTTTTTTCAGATGCATGCTTTGAAAATATTTTCTGTCAATCTGTCGCTTGTCTTTTTTTTTTTTTTTCCTACTAACAGCACTTTTTAGAGAAAAGAAGTTTTACATTTTGGTTCATTTCAATCTATCAAAAAAAATTTCCCCCCTAGGGATAGAATCTTGTTGTATCTAAGAAATCTTTGCATAGGCAGTCACAAAGGTTTTTCCTTGTATTTTCTTCTAAAAGTTGTATAGTTTTAGATTTTACATTTAGGACTATGATACATTTTAAGTTATTTTTTTTTTTTTAAGTGGTGAAATGTAGGGTCAAAGTTTACATTTTGGGGTATAACTATCTCATTGTTCCAGCACCATGTGTTGAAATGTCTACATTGTTTTTTTATTGAGATGTTTTAAAGACTTTTTGGTTTGGTTAGATGTATGCTCTTTCAGGGCCAGCCCGTGGTGTGGTGGTTGAGGCAGCTGGATTACACACGGCTGAATGTGTGGTTCGAATCCAGGACATAGCAGTTCAAAAAACACACCATGCACTTGTGTTTGCATGCCAAAAATCCTGAAAAGGAGAGATGGGAAAGAAGGGATTGTGGTGTGGCCTTTGCCCCACGGGGAGTGTGCTCTCTGTCTGTCTCTCTTCCTCTCCCTCCCTCTATCTCTTCCAAGCAAGCACATATGCTCTCTGGCAAAAATTGAAAAAAAAAAAAAGTACAATCTTTCTTTTGTTTCCTCTTTCACATTTTTACTTAGGAAAGCCTTAGTCAACCAGAGTTCAAGTAAAGTTCGTTTTCTCCGAGGACTTTGTAATTGCTACTTCATCTCTTTTCTTTATCCCGTCTTTTAATGTGAGTAGATTTTATTTGGGGCTGGCCCTAAAGCACAGCAGTTAAGCACAGTGCATTAGGAGCTGGATCCCAGATGGCCAAGCATAGTTTGAATCCCAGCTCCAGTGGCTTAAAAATACACACCACTGGGCACGTGTACATGGGTGACCAGAACCCTGATGGGATGGTGAAGCAAGCAATTGTGTCATGACTCTGCTCCATTGAGGGTTGCTACACTTACCCCCCTTCCTGGTGAACCTACATGGTCTCTGGAATAAAAAAATTAAGGGGCTAGCAGATGATGTAATGGTTATGACACTGGACTCCCACATGGCCAACTGCAGCTCAAGTCCTGGACCAGGCGGCTTGAAATTCAGGCTGGGCACGTGTACATGCGTGCACCAAATCCTGAGAGGAACATGAAGGAGAAGGGATTTCAGCATGACCATCTCCTCTGGGGGGTGTTCTCCCACGTTCTGTCTCTGTCTTCCAGCAAGCTTACATGCCCTATAACAAAAATCTCTCTTAAAAAGAACAAGAGACCAGCAGTTAGCGTAATGGCTATGTCGCTGGACTCCCATGTAGTTGACGGCGGTTCGCGTCCCGGACCTGGTGGTTTGAGACTCACGCCGGGTGCGTGTGCGTGCGTGCCCAAGATCCCAAGAGGAGAATGGAGAAGGGATTGTGGTGTGGCCATCCCCCCTGGGGGGTGATTTCTTGCTTTCTATCTCTCTGTTTCTCTCTGTCTGTCTGGCGAGTGCATGCGCTGTCCAGTGAGCACACGCACCCTATAGCAAAAACCTCTCCAAAAAAAAAAAAAGAAGAAGAAGAATATGTTGGGATAGTTAGGCAGTTAGATTAGGTTGTTGGGAAAGTCATGACATTTTTTTCAGTTTTTCTATGTAAAAATGTGTCATGACTTTCCCGACAACCCAATGTGTGTGTGTGTGTGTGTGTGTGTGTGTGTGTGTGTGTGTGTATGTATATGTATACACATTAATATATATATATAGTTGTTAGTTAACCCCATTAGTATATTTAAGAACCCTACATGGGACCAGCAGTTAGCATAATGGCTATGTCGCTGGACTCCCACGTAGTTGACCAGGGTTCACATCCTGGACCCGGTGGCTTAAAACTCACGCTGGGCGCATGTGTGTGCGTGCCCAAGATCCCGAGAGGAGAATGGAGGAGAAGGGATTGTGGTGTGGCCATCCCCCCTGGGGGGTGATTTCTTGCTTTCTGCTTCTCTTTCTCTCTGTCTGTCTGGCGAGCGCACACGCCCTTAAAAAAAAAAAAAAAAAAAAGAACCCTACACATTTCCATATACTAAAATGGTTTCAGATGTTTTTAAAAAGTTACATAGAAAAGTAGAAAAACTAATACTAAAAAGCAAGAACACATTCTGGGTAGGGTAGGATAAAATTGAGACATGAGTTGTTAACACATGAGGAAGAAATGAAAAAAATCAGAATAACAGATATAAATCTAATGCTAATACATTTTGAAATACTGAAGAATCTACAAATATAAAATGGCAAAAATTGGCTAAAGAAGGTGGAAAAGTCAACATAAAAATAAACATGAAAGAAATAAAAACAATTTTTAAAGAATTACCTTTATGAAATGCTGTAGATCCAAACAGCAGTATGGGTAAATTCTTTTACAAAATTCAAAGAAGATCCATGGCAGATAAAGTGAATCAAAGCATAGAAAAAGATGGAAAGTTTCCCACTTCCTTTTGCAATGCTAGTATATCACTCAGAAACAAAGCTACGCATTCATCTCGATTGTGCATGTGGGTGTAAAAAATCCTAAATCGTACTGAAGATTAAATCAATCAAATGTAGCAGTATAGCCAACCGTTCTTAGCTGGACTTCATTTTGGAATGTAATAGGTGGTTCAATATAGGAAATCTGTTAATATTAACCCAGTAAAGAAAACAATATACAGTTACCACAAAAGATTCACAAAGATCTATTTTTTAAATTTTGTCGTCATTGAAAATCACACACAGTTGTAAAAAATGATATGGAGTAATAATACAGAAATAATACCAACTTTACCAAATGTAACATCTTGCATAATTACAGTATCACAAATATAATATTTATATTGATAAATTTTATCAATATATTAACTTCATTCAGATTTACATACACACATCAGTGCGCATTTAATTTTATGCAATTTTATTGCAAGTGTAAATTTGTGTGACTACCACCTTAGTCAAGATTCAGGACAGTTCCTTGTGAGGATCACTTAGTCTACCTTTTATGGGCACAACTACTTTCCATGGAAAACACTAATACGTTCTCACTTTCTGTGATTTTTGGCACTTAGTGTTTAAGAATATTACGTAGGTAAAGTCATAAGGTATGTAACCTTTCTGAAGTTGATTTTTTATTATTCAGTATAATTCCCATGAGAGCCTTCCAAGTTGTGGAATGTGTCAATAGTTTAGCCTGTTTCATTGCCAAGTGGTATTTGATGGTATGGATATACCAAAGTTTTAGTTATTTGTTATTAACCATTCACCTGTTGAAGGACTTATGGATTGTTCCTAATTTGGAGTTATGAGTAATGCTGCTGTGTAAATTTTGTAAAGGTTTTTCTGTGAATATTTCTGTTAACATTTCATTATCCAAATTTTTATTTATTTATTTATTTATTTATTTGAGAAAGAGATTGATGCTACAGGGTATGTGGACTTGCCAGAGAAACAGAGAGATACAGGGAAACAGAAAGCAAGAAATCATCTCCCCAGAGGTATGACAGGCTGGAATCCCTTCTCCTTAACTCTCCTCCTAGGATTTTGGGCATGCAAGCAAATACATCCAGTGTGAGTTTCAAGTCACCAGGTAGAGGACTCCAACCATGGTTGGCCTCATGGGAGTCAGCCTTAACAACCACACTGACTGCTGGCCCCTGTTCAAATTTTTTTTTAAAAAGTATAATCACTGGGTCATACAGTTTGCATGTGTTTGGTTTTATAATCACTCCCATCATCATTTTCATTTCATATTTCCATGTGTGAGTGTTCCAATTTCTCTACATCCTCACTGGTATTTGGTGGTGTTGCTATGTTTTATTTTAGATATCTTTCTAGGTGTGTGCTAGTATCTTCTTTTGGTTTGTATTTGCATTTCCCTAATGGCTAATAATACTGAACATCTTTCCATGTGTTTATTTGCCATCTGTGTATCCTCTTCAGCTAAATGTCTATTCATGTCTTTTGCCTATTTTCTAATTGTACTTTGCAAAAATTTTGTACTAGACTGTAGCATGTGTTTTTATCTTCTTTTGCAAGGAGAAGTTTTCTTTTTGATGAAGTTTGATTTATCAATTTCTCCCTTTATGGATTTTGCTTTTGACATTATGTCTAAAAATGCTATGCCTAGCCCTAAATCCTGAAGGTTTTCCCCTGTGGAATTTTTTCCTAAAGACTTCATATTTAACTACATTTAAGTTTATGATTCATTTTGAGTTAATTTTTGAATAAGATGGAAAATGTAAGCAGAGGTTCACTTTAAAAATGTTTTCGTTTTGCACATGAATTTATGATTTCTCCAATTTTGTTTAGTGAAAAAAGCCATCCTCCCTTTATTGTATTGCTTTTGCACCTTTGTTGAAATCAATTGGGCCTCTATTACATTGATGTTGTGTGTCTTCACCTCAGCCATACTATCTCGAATTGTTACCTAGTGATCTTTAATATCCTTCCATTTTTTTCTTCTTTAGATTTTTTTAAAAGTTATTTTGAGGTTTGTGCTTTCCATGCAGATTAAACCTTTGACTACAAAAGTCATTGCTGCAATTGGATACAAATTACATTAAATCCATAGATTAATTCGGGGAAAATTATTTTACATGATTTAAAAAATATTTTAATTAGTTTCATAGTTCTTTCTTTTAATTCTTTATTCATGATTGAATGTACACATGAGCATACAAGAGAGAAAGAGGGAGAGAGGGTAAAAGATGAGAACCCTCCACAGGATTTGGTCACACCTTGGTCTCCTTTTTCTAGGCCTCCAGTTTGTCAGATCCTGAACATTCACCATTCTACTTAGTGTATTTCAGACTTGACCGAGGATCTGAACCACGGTCACCATGTGGGACCAACTTCTCTTGCAGTTCCTCTACTCCATGGAGCAGGCGCAAGCTTTCTAGTTTTTACGTAGAGTCCTGGGCATACTTTTTAAGCTATAACTAAGCATTCCATTTATTTTGGTTATACTGTAAATTGTATTGTGTGTATTTTCAAATTTGAAGTTTTCCTTGATGGGAAAGTAATGGGCTTTTATATGTCAACCTTGCTATCCCCTACAATCTTGCTACCATTGCTATTAGTTCTAGAAGATGAATTTTTTTGTCAATGCTTTGTGATTATCTCATTTATGAATAAAGACAGTTAATGCCTTCCTACCTCATTTTCACTTTTACTTACTTTTCTTATCTCACTGAACTACCTAGGCTTTAAGTGCAATGCTGAATAGGTGTAGTGAAAGAAAACATCCTTAACTTAATCTATGGTGGAAAACATCTAGTTCCAATTTGAGGAAAATTGCATTTTTCAATCCCTGAACACTGTATGCTTCTTCAATTAGTTGTGTTCTTTATTTTCATTCATCATTAGTATGTAATTTCTAGCATTGAGATCCTATGCAACTTATGTTAGATTTATAACTGCATTTTTATTTGGGCCAATCATAAATTTATTGTTGGTTTCTACTCATTTCTTATTACTTTACAGAGATACAGTACTTTTTTTGGGTTGATCTTGTATCCTGCAACCTTACTGAACTTGCATTATTACTTATACATGATATTGTTATAATTCCTTGGGATTTTCTATGTAGACAATAATGTCAATGACAACTAGAGACAAAAGTTTTGTTTGCTTCTGGGAGGCCTTTTATTCTTATTCTAATGCCTTTATTCTTACTGCATGATAGAACTTCTAGTACTAGACTGAACAAGACTGATGAAAACAGATCTCCTTTGTTTCTGATCTTAGTCTTTCGCCAGCTAAGTATGGTGATAGCTATAGGTTGTAGAAGGTCTTTATCAAATTGAAGAAGTTCTCTACTATTTTTCTGAGAATTCTTTTTTATTGCTGAAAGGCATGTGTGCTCACAGAAAGAGAGAAAGAGCACCTCGATGGGACATGCTCACTGGTGCTCATTGGTCACACAAAAATGACTTATCCATTTATCCATCCAGTTAGAATTTGGGGCTTGCACTCACATGATGTGCCTGGCATATTTTTCAAGCTGCCAGATCCAGGATTTAAACAGCTATTAGCCATGTAGGATCTGTCTCCTTTAACAACTGCACTAAAGGGCTGGCCCTTTCTAAGAGTTTTAATTATGAAGAATTTTAATTTATGAATGGTATTGGGACTTGTCAAAAGATTTCTCTGCATTAGTTGATACAATCATATCACACTTTTTGTAGTTTGTTGACGTGGTTGATTACACTTACTAATTTTCAAATGCTGAATCAAACTTGCACAGTTGGGAAAAAAGATCTCATGTGGTCATGGTGTATAATTCTTTTTATTTTTATAAAATTCAATTTGCTAGCATTCTGTCAAGAATTTTTATGACCGATTTGGCTCTGTAATGTCTTTTGCTTTTTTTCCCCCCTCTTTTGTCTATTATTCATAGCAGGAATTGATAATAGTTTCATAAAAGGAGTTGAGAAGTGTTCCCTCCAATTCTGTCTTCTAAACTAGATTGTATAGAATGGTGTTATTTTAAATGCATCATAATATTATCCAGTTAAACCATCCAAGCTTGGAAATTTGTTTTTTTCAGAACTTTTAATCTACAAATTCAATTTTCTTAATGGCTTATGACTATTTATTTTGTTTGTTTTGTCTTGATTGATTTTTGATAGTTTGTGGTTTTGATAAATTAGTCCATATCATTTAAATTGTTGAAATTATGGGCATAAAATAATATATATTTATACTTATTATTATAAATATATATTTACTTTTCTGAATGATAGATGTAGCTGTCTCAATAGTTTTTGTTTCATTTCTCATATTGATGATGCTTTTCTTCTCTCTTTTTTATCTTTGTTGATCTTCTAAAGATGTAACTCTGTCAAGAACTATGGATAGATGTAGCTGTCTCAATAGTTTTTGTTTCATTTCTCATATTGATGATGCTTTTCTTCTCTCTTTTTTATCTTTGTTGATCTTCTAAAGATTTATCTCTGTCAAGAACTATGGAGTATGGAAGCCGGCGGCGGCGGGAGGCAGG
>NW_006202908.1:177321-247394 GCF_000334495.1 Tupaia belangeri chinensis
TAGACTAATTGAGTTCATTGGTAGAACAATTGAATGGGGGGGGGGCGGAAGGCATTGAGGGCAATCATGAATGTTAGGGACAATGGAGGAGGAAGATGGGACATGGCAGAGGGTGGGGATGGGGAATCTAGGATGGCAAAACAAAAGGCAAGGTATGCAGGACACAAAAATTGGGAAATCATTTGCTGAGAACATATATGTTGATGTGCTTGATTGAGCCAATGCACAGTGTATTTTGGATGGAAAATTCATATGTGTGTTGTGATGAGAAAAAAAAATTTATAATAAAAAACAAAGTATAAAAAAAAAAAGGAGAGAGAAGAGGATAAAGACAGCAGTGAACAATAGAGAGGCAGGATGTTAATGAGAAATAGATATGGTTTATTACCTGTTGATGATGACATGTATAGTATTCTCAACTGAACCGGTCTGGGAAGTATTTCATGATGGGTGAAGTCTTTTTAATAAGCAAAATGAGAAATAGTGATTGATTGTTTAAAAAAATTATAATAATAATTATTGGGAAAAGCATGGAAAAGATATTGAATGATAAAGCGGGGAGATTGATATCTCTGTATTGACTGACATGCATGACATTCCCTTTTGAAAAAGCAATGGAAGTCAATGTAAAGTTATATGTAATCTAGTGTAATAGAAAGAAGATTATGATGATAATAAAATAAAAAAAAAAGAACTATGGAGTATGATCTAAAATTGTTTGATATGTAAAGTAAATGTTTGTGGAAAAATGTAAAAATAAATAAATAAAAGAAAAAAGTTTAAAAAAGATTTATCTCTAAAGAACTTACTTTCCTATTTTTAATCTATTGTTGCATTTGTAAATTTTTAATAATTTCTGCTCTTATTGTTATTATTCCTTTTTTCTATTTTTGCTATATTTAGTTATTTTTTTTAGTTTCTTAATGTAGAAATAAAAATTATTCATTTTTAACATAAGCATCTAATACTATGAATTTTCCTCACAGCACTGCTTTACCTATATCCCATGTATTTTGATACATGCATTTTTCTTTCACCAAGTTTTTTTTTTATTTCTTTTTATATTCTCTCTTTTACCAATGGCTTATATAAAAATGTGTTATTTAACTGCCAAATGTTTGGAGAATTACATATTGACCATAAACTATATTCTGCATGATTTCATTTAAAAATCTGTTAGGTTTGTTTTATGTCTCAAGATTTGGTCTATCTTGCTGAATACTCCAAAGATTATTGATATATATTCATTTTTATTTTTTGTGTCATTTGGTTCTTCTAAATTATCAGTGATTTTCTATCTAGTAGTTCTGTTGATTATTGAGACTGGGCTGTTAAAATATGCAGCTATAATTATAGATTTGTCTATTTCCACTTGCAACTCTGTAAGTTTTGCTTCACATATCTTGAGGCTTCATGTAGTAGGTGCAAATTAATTTAGGACTATTATGACTTCTTTGTTGACTGACTTTTTAAAATCAATATGTAATGTTCTTTTTGCTCTGGTCTATTTTATAATTTTATCTTATATTAATATAGTTGGTCTTGTTCTTTTTTTAAAAAAAATTGATGTTTGCATGATATATATATTTCTCACCACATTAGTTTTCCTTTTTTGTTGATGTTTTGATTTTGCCAAAAGATATGTATGCTTGCCAGAGAGAGACAGAGATAGGAAATAAGAAACTGTGCCCCATCTGGCCTGGTAATGCTGCAATCCCTTCTCCATTTGTCCCTCCTTTCAGGATTTTGAGTATGCATTTATCTGTCCTCAGCATGTTTCTCAAGCCACTGGGTCTAGTACTCAAACTGCACAGCCGTGTGATAGCCAACCACCTTAACCACCATGCCATGAACTGGTCCCACCCACCCTATTACTTTCAAATACATATGTTGGATCTGAAGTGAGTTTTCTATAGACAGTATGTTACTAGATTTTTTAAAAATAAAATGATATATTGAGTTTTGTCAATTTATTTCTTTTTTATAATAATGTTTGCTACATTATTTTTATAATAATGTTTATTATGTATATGCCAGAGAAAGAGGAGAGAAAGTGGTAAAGCACTCCCCCAATGGGAGATGACTACAACCCTTTCTTTCCTATTTCTCTCTTTCATGAAATATTTGGTACACACACATACCTGGCATGTTTCTCAGACCACTGGGTCCAAGACTTAAACTACCTATTCAGCTACGTGGGATCCACCCATCTTAACCATTATGCCACCAGCTGACTCACTATTTTATTTTATTTGTTTAGAATTATTTATTTAATTTTATTTAATATTATTATCCTTTAATTTTTGATATAGGGCACATGTGTTCACCAGAGAGAAAGGGAAAGATAAAGAGAGAGAGAGAGAGAAACTTAGAAACCAATCTAACAGATCTGGGACTGGAACTATGGTTGTCCAAGTGGGAGTCCAGTCCTTAACCACCATGCCACTTGCTGGTCCGCAGTTTTATTTATTTATTTAAAGAATTATTTTATTTAACTTTATTTATCCATTCATTTTAAATTTAAAACCAGAGAGGGACAGAGCAAGAGAGAGAGAGAAAGATAGAGAAAGGGGAAGTAGAAAGCAAGTTGTTAGGTCAGGGACTTGAACAATGGTAGGTCATGTGGGAGTCCTGCATCCTTAACCACTATGCTCCCTGTTGGCCCCCACAATTTTATGTTTTTAACTGATATATTTTGGCCATTTTCTTTTAAGGTAATTGCTGACAGGATAGTCCTTAAGCTTGAACTTATATTACTTGTTTTCTGTTTGTATTCTCAGTTTTTACTCCCATGTTTATTTTTTTTTTTACTTCCTATGGGACAATTCCATCTTGATTTATTATTTTTTTTAATTGCCAGAGGGCATGTGCACTCATCAGAGAGAACCAGAAAGAGAGAGAGAAAAGGGAGAAAGTACCTTTCCAATGGGTGTGATCATCCTGCAATCTCTTCTCCTTTCTATTTCCATCCAGTTGAAATTTGGGGCACATGTTCAAGTACAATTGGCATATTTTTCAAGTCATTGGAGCTAGAATTTAAACCGCAGTTAGCCATGTGGGACACAACTCCCACATCGCAGTCCCTTCTCCATTTTCTTCTCGGGATTTTGGGCACATACACACTCACACAGTGTGAGTTTCAAGCCACCGGATCCAGGACTTGAGCCAAGTTCAACCATGTGGGAGTCCAGCAACACAACCATGTGGAAGTCCAACAACATGACCATCCAGAAACAAGCAGGGGAACCTGCTTGTCTCCCTATTGATTATTTTAACAAAGTTGAATTTTCAAAAAGTCTTAGCAAAGTAAAATTTAAATACAGAATATTGCTAAGTAATTAAGTCAGACATCATAGCAAATATGAAAAGCATCTTTTTACAGTCATGGCAATACAAGAAGGCTTATTACCATCATTAATGTTTAACATCTTTTGAAATTCTACATAGTGCAATGGATAAGAAAATGAATGAAAAAAGTCACAGCTCAAATTAAAGAAACAAATTTTTTGAGAGATTTTTACTATAGGGCACGTGTGCTCTCCAGAAAGACAGAGAGAGACAGAGAGACAGAAAGCAAGAAATCACCCCCCTTTAGGGATGGCCACACTGCAATCCCTTCACCTCCATTCTCCTCTTGGGATCTTGGACATGCACGCGCATGTGCCTGGCATGAGTTTAAGCCACCTGGTCCAGGACTCGAACTGTGGTAGACTACATGAGAGTCCAGCGAGATAGCCATTACATCAACTGATGGTCCCATCTTTTTCCTCTTTTACTCGGATAATTTGATTGACTTCTTAAAAAGAAAAAATAACAGGGACGGGCAGATGGCATAATGGTTACATTGCTGGATTTCCACGTAATTGACCACTGGTAGAGTACCGGACTGAGTGGCTTCAAACTCACACTGGGTGCATGTGCATGCATGCCCAAAATCCTGAGAGGAGAATGGAGGAGAAGGAATGGCGACATGGCCATCCCCTCTCAGGGCTGATTTCTCACTACATGACCATCCCCTCTCAGGGCTGATTTCTCACTTTCTGTCTCTGTCTCACCTTAGAAAAAAAAAAAAAAACAGAAAATATAACAAAAAGAAATGACTACCTATAAATAGATATATAAAAGAATAGTTTTCTACAGTCAAAAATGTAAAATGAAGTATGAAGTTCACAGTGCAAAAAAATATATAAATATGTTAAAAATTCTTCAAAACTTTGCTAACTTAAAGTAAGTACCAAAAAAAGCAGTAGGATGTGAAGTAATTTTGAATTGAAAGCTATCTTCAAATAATTTAATACTTCCAAAATCAAATAACATAGTTATTAGGCTTTTAATAAAGTTTGTAGCTAGAGAAAATTATTATATAGTGAGAAATAGGTAAGAAAACTTAGCAATAGTGAAATAATGAAAGAGGCTTTGATTTAGCCACCATTTAAGTATCTTAAAATGTTGTAATAATTAAAACAATGTGGAATTGGCCCTAGATTAGCAGGCAAATTAAAGATATTAGACAAAGCTCTAGAAATTAAATATACAAATATGTATATTTAATATATTACAAAAATTGTGTTTTAAGCAGTAGGAGGGACAAATTAATTAGAATATTCTAAGCAGGCAACATAATACTGTGCATTCCGTTTTTTATAAACGTTATTTCCTTTGCAGGTTTATGTCTGAGTTTATTTTGCTTTTATTTTTCTAAGCTCAATATTAATGATTGCCTTTTATTATTCTATTCTTCCTTCTTTAATATCGAAATCATTTTATATGACATACTTTAATTAAAGCTGTGGCAACATTACATTTATTTCAATATATGTGAGTTACAATGATATATTAAGTTTTCTATAACTACCATTTCTCTGCCTATTTGGCATGCATTATTTGTTTCTTTTTATTTATTTAAAAAAATTGTGATTTACAAGTTTATATTGTTTGTATTTTTCTTGTTAACTTCTAGTTTTATTGAGCTGTTGTCCAAGCAGATGTGAGAGAAATGATCTTTTTGGGCAATATTGAGGTGAGCTCTGTAGACAATCTCATCATATTTAAATTGACCATAAACACCTAAATTATGTAGCATAATTATGTAACTATTATATGACTTCAATTAGCCACATGATTTAGAAACTTATACACTCACAGTTTTTCCTGTGATCTACTAAGAACTCATTAAAGTATGTCAAAATCTCTTGCCTTGGTTTATTTTTAGTCCATTGTCTCTTGTGTTTTCAACATTTATTTATATAATCTAATGCTATGTGATTCTGTGCAAAAGCTTTCAGGAATATTCTCTTTTTAAAGAATTATCGCATTTAATTTCATTCATCATCATTATTATTAATATTATTTTAAATTGGAGCTGAAATAAATAGAAACAGAGAGAGAGAGAGGAAAAGTGAGAAAGCAAGCCACCAGGTCTGGGACTCGAACCATGATCAACAATGTGGGAGTCCAACACCTTAGCCACCATGTCACCTGCCACCCCCCCAGGAATCTTTTCTTCTTTGATGATTGTATCTTACATTTTTAAAAGAAAAAAAAAAAGATCCTCTTGGTTTAGTCATCTACATTTTTGCCTTCAAATAAGCTTTCTCTGACATCAATAAGGAGGGCTAATTCATTTTCCTCTACCATTTTAAGTGATAGACTTGGCTCCGTGTTGTCATTATGATGCTGTCTTTTTATTTACTTTTCCTCGTTATTTTATTTTCCCTTTCTCTTTTCGGCCATGTGAACTGCGATTTATTTGGTTCTTTCCCTTCTAGTAATTTTCAGGCAATTGATTCGTTAGTTGTACTATTGAATGCCATTCAGGGGCCCATCTCACCGTAGGGCCCCGCTACGAGCTCCAGCGAGCATCACAAAGTCCTTGCTTCATCTGTGGCCCCGTGGCTTGATGTGGCCTTGCCTGCAATCCCTGCCTGGTGATGTCAGATGCTGTTACCTCAAAGCTAGACAAGCAGATTTGGAGTAGATCCTCCTCCTTGTGTGTGTGTGACCTTTTCTTGCCCTCCCAAGCTGGGATGATTAGAATCTAGAATCTCTATTTTTTTTTTATTAAGAAGATTTTACCATAGGGTGCATGCACTTGCCAGAGAGAGAGATAAAGACAGTGAGAGGAAAAATGAGAAATCACCCCCTGGGTGGATGCCCAGGTCCCAATCCCTTCTCCTCTATCTCTTCCCAGGATCTTGGGCACACACGCACATGTACCCGGTGTGACTTTCAAATCACTGAGTCCAGGATTCGAGCCACAGTTGGCCAGTTAGGAGTCCAGCTATGTAACCCCTATGCCATCTGCCGACTCCCAGAATCTCTGTTTATATTTGGTTGAAGTGCATGTCTCCCTTCAGATGAAGAGAACGTTTCCTCTTGATGCCTCTTCACATTCAGTCTACCTGCACATTCTCTGGTCTGTTTCCCATCACTTCTGTAGTTCAGCGTAATTCCCAGCACAGGTTTCCCCCCACCCTGCCTGTTGTTTTAGAGTCTTTGCCCATGTTAGTCAGACTGTGGAGAAGGGCTGGTATTTGTACTGAAGGTGGATCTTCATTTAGTTAAGACAATGCTTGAGGCCACGTGTGGAGTATATTATGGAAGAAGGGGGCTCATAAAAGAACTTTTAAAAATGCCAAGTCACATTCTGAGTTTCTAAAAAAAAAATCTATTCTTATATTCTGAAGCTTATTTTAAAAACATATATCTCAATGTGTGTAAGCCAAATACAGTAAGAATCTGACAATATAGCTTTTACATCTTGAATGTAAATATGAGTTGTTAATCGTTATGTTTTTAAGCCTAATATTTAAACCTAAAAAGAATTTTTAAGGTAAACTGAAGTAACGTAAAATGATTAAATCGTATGGTAAGATTAAGAACGATGTTCTTAAATCATCACAATTACAATTTAATATCTGTCATTTTTATATTCTAATTTCTTTTGAGTCAGTTATTTTTACTTGCGGGAGGATGGGTACACTCTCCAGAGAGAGGCAGAGAGAAAGAGGGAGAAGCACGACTGCATGGGAACAGAAATTGGGATTCGGAGCACACATGCCCATGCACCTGTGTGCTTCTCAAGCAGCCAAAGCTGGGATTCTAACTACAGTCAGCCATGTGGGTCTGGCTCCCTTAACCACTGGGCTATAGGGCTGGTCTCTAGAGTCATTTAAATGGGCAAAGCTGAATGCCCTGTTTGTAACTTATTTTTAGGCTATCTTAAAGGTCATACATCTATCTCAACTTCCGAGCGTCTGTAACTTAGAATCTTAGAAGCCGTGTATTTTACAAGGGTCATGCCTTTATCTTAAAATAGATCGCTGGGCCCTGGCGCCATGGCGTAAGTGTTACGACACTGCTGGGCAAGGCTGGAGCCGCATACCAGACCTGGGCTTGAACCCTGGACAATCTGACAACGTGCTGATGTGGCAGCAACTCCTGTAATTCTCGTTACCTGGGAGGCTGGGGCAGAAGGGTGTGGCATGGAGAAGCCCTGTCAGAAATCCCCTCTCTCTTTCATTACAGAGAAGGAAAAAGGCTGGGGTGGTACAGAGTCTGTGCGCCCAATAGTTGTGGGCTTTTATCTCTCTGACGATTTCCTTCATGCAGGTCAAACTGACAGCAATACTTCCTCGGGGCTGCACATTTTCTTCAGAAATGATGATAACTGTTTGAGATCTTTTTTAAAAGGTATCTCTTACTTCTCTCCATACTCTGCAACAGTGGTCCTCAACCTTCCCAGCGCCTGGGACCACCCTCATGGAAGGCAATCACTCCATGGATGAGGTGGGGGTTAGTCCCTGAATAACCCAGGTGCACCACATCCGCTGTGCACCCCATTCCCACCACTACCACCCACCAATAGACAGTGAAACAGTCACCCAGCAATAGGCTTGTGCTGCAGTGAGAACCCAGTATTGCCACTGATTCAACACGAAGTGGGGCTCAGGCAGCAATGTGAGCGATGGGGAGCTGCTGCAAACACAGACAAAGCCTTGCTCACAAGCCTGCCGCCAGTCGCCCATCCCCTGCTCCATAGCCTGGCAGACTTATATTGGTCTACAACCTTGGGACTGGGGACCCTTGCTTTATACTATATATCTTTATATATAGTATATATAGTATATGTAGCATGTATATATACTATATACTAGAGAGAGGGAGAGCAATTTTTGCTATATGGTGTGTGCACTCACCAGAGAGACAAGAGAGGTGGAAAACAGGAAATCACCCCTCAGGGGAATGACCATGCCACAATTCCTTCTCCATTTTCTCTCAGGATTTTGGGGGCCTGCACACACAGGTGCCTGACATGAGTTTCAAACCATCAGGTCCAGGACTTGAACCAGGGCTGACCCTGTGGGAGTCCAGTAATGTAACCATTACACCATCTGCTGGTCCCACTTTACATTATTTTTGGTCCCTCTCTAACACAGATCAAAACAGCACCTAAGAAAATATTTTATTTTCCTATCTTGATATTTCTAACTAAAATCTAATTCATAGTTGGAGCTTAATGTCTTTGAGTTGTAAAGATTAGGAGTTTGCCACCTTCAGTATAATCTAAAGTTTATTTTTTCCTATGATTAATTCCCTCTAGAACGACATGCACAAAATAATACAGTCATGGTCAACTTTGGAAGGAAACGTGGAGACCATTTTATCAAACTATCTTATTTATAGATGAGAAACTTGGGCCCAGAAAAGTTCTATGATTTGTGTAATGAAAGAATCATAATGTTAGTAGCATTTTTGTTTTTCCAAGCAAAACAGGACTAGGCAGAAAGCCGAATTGGTTTCCTGAATAATTCACATCAAAAGAAGCTGAGGTATCCGAATTCAAAGAGCCAGATTGTATGTTTGCCCTTACGCATCAGGACAAATTTTATTTGTAGTTTCACGTGTCCACACTATTTGCATGATTTTTTGATTAAACAGACAATAGTGACCGTTTTAGCTTCAGAAATGCAACGCTCACTTCACTGACATCTGTTAACCTTGGATGGTGTGTGGATACTGAGCCGAGTACCGCACATAGCCCCATTATTTAAACCTCACAGTCTAACCGGGGAGGCAGTACCATGATTCCCGTTTGACAGTAGTGAAAACTATGAACTCTTGTGTAAAAGAAATTATATACCACACTCAAGTTTCTATCTCTTGTAAGAAATTTAGAGGCTCAAGAAAATAACTTGAACAGCTGACTCCAACCTCCGTCCTCCGGGCTGTACGTGAATCTTGGTTAGCGGAAAGTTCATAGGGATGCCATCCCTGCTGGGCTGAGAATTCCTTATATCCCTCTACAAAGCTTGTCTACACCACCTTTCCTCTGTGGACTTGTGTGTGTATTTCAAAACTACTCTTGGGTTCCTTGAGTCCCCTCACTAGAGCCTTCCCAGAGTTGGGATGGGGATGTTGGCTCCCTTACCACAAGCTCGTACATCTCTTAGGCTTGACTCATGCTCAAGCCCCCTGGGGTCAAGCTGAGCCTGAGGTTTTGCCTCACAGAGCCCTCACTGGCCTTTTTCCTTCCATGTCCTGCTGCCCTGTTCCTTGCAGCCACCCTCGGGCCCTTCCCTTACGTCATTAGTGCATATGAGTCTCCTCACCCCACACCGTCTTCCCCAAACCCCACCGAGACACTCAGGCTGTTATCGTAGGGGCTGAGAGCTCATGGACCTGGTGGAAAGTGTCACAACCAGACCCCATTTTTTTTCGTTTTTACATCCTGTTCCTCTACTAGATGATGCCAGAGAAGCTGTCCAGTATTGGAAAGGAATAGCTTGGGAGGAACTTATACTCTTCTTCGAACTCTGAACAAAGAGGCTCATTCGACTAAAAGTTTTTAAAGACGTGATGGCATATTTTCCTTTTTCAGATTTGGACAATGAAACATTCAGTCTGAAACTTTCTGCATTGATTCTTAGCCCCAAGCAGAATTATGTCTAATTTCAACAAAGATCTGTAAAATTAGCATCCATGGGGAAGGACCAGTTCGCCCTGGCAAAGGAAGCCCGTCCAGGTGAGGGGTCGGAAGCACAGTCTGTTGGCAGGAGGACAGCAGCGCCTGTGGGTCTGTCCATCCTACAGGTTGCTGTGGGCTGAGTGGCCCTCACCATGCCTCTTCCTCACTACCAGCTGCTACAGCTCCCGGTCTCTGGGGGAAAGAATGCATTTCGTGTGCTGGAAGGATGATGTTGCCCTTAGCCCTCTCTTCTTGGGCATTTAGTGTCATCTCTTGCACTCTCTGCCTTGTTTTGTTTTTCCACAGGATGCATGTGTCCACCAATGAGAGTGAAAGAAACTGAGAGACTGAAAAGGGGAGAAAGCATCCCTGCCCACCATGGGGTGTGCTCATGCCACAATCCCTTCTCCATTTCTCCATCCTGCTGGAATTCAGGGCGTGCAGGCACATGCACCTGGCATGTCTTACAAGGACTGAACTGCAGGATTGAAATTGCGTGGTTGGCCATGTGGGATCTGGCTTCCTTAGCCACCAGGCCATGGGGCTGGCCCTCTGCCTTATAGTATTAATCTGCCTTACTATTAAATCATTCATGACCCCCCAAACTCAGTATGACAATACCTTTCTATGGTCAGAGATTCATTTCCAGATGAGTCTACCCACCGCTATGATCACAGAGAGGAATGAAGTCTTCGCCCAGACTGTGGTAAGAAATCCATTCCCCTACTTGTAGAATCCAAGCAGGAACAGTGCCCTCACATTTGACTTGTAAAATCCATCAGTCTGGTAATAACTGATAACTCTTGGTAGATGCTGCCTTCAAAATAAACATCTTTGGGAGGCCAGCTTGTGGCGTGATGGTTAAGACTCTAGACTCTCACATAGCCTACTGCAGTTCAAGCCCCAGACCTGACAGCTTGAAAATCTTGCTGGGTGCATGCACATGTGTTCCCAAAATCCAGAGGAGCATGGAGGAGAAGGGTTTGCTGCATGGCCTTCACCCTGGGGGTGATTTCTCATCTTTCCTCTCTCTGTCTCTTTTTGGCACCTACAGGTGCCCCATGGTAAAACCTAAAAATTCATAAATAAATACAAATAAACATCTTTGGTCAGAAACCTCAGTACCTCATTGCTCTGAAGATGTCCTTTGTCCCTGAAGGAGGGGACATGCCGGCTCAACAGAAGAGTCCTCCTCCTCCCCTAGGTGGAAGCCGCGGTGTCTGTGGCTCGCATGACTACACTGTGTAGCTGTGACACACGGCCAGACACACCACCTCATCTGACCCTTGCTGGACAGTGAGGAGACAGACTCTGAGGTGTGACGTCCCCCTGAGATTCCCTTTTTTCTTATCATGACATATTTCAAATTGAGGCATTGAGGTTTCCTGTTTTCTTACTATGACATGTTTTGAATTAAGGCATGGGGTAAAGATATCTACAAAAACAGAGAAGTGATGCAGCTTGTCTTCCACCTCATTATGGAGGTCGGTCTCAATAAGGCAATCAGAACACCTGTGTTAAAGGCCTAATCAGGAGGCCGGCAGGTGGCAAAGTGGTTAGGGTGCTGGCCTGCCACATGCTGACCATAGTTTGAGTCCCAGGCTCGGTGGCTTGAAATTCACATCCCAAGAGGAGAATGGGGGAGAAGGGATCGTGGCATGGCCATCCCCTGGGGGGGGGTGATTTCTCACTTTCTCTCTCTCTTCCTCTCTCTGTGTCTCTGGCAAGCATGTGCGCCTCATAGCAGAAATCTTTCTTTAAAACAAAAGAGCTATTCAGTCCAACTCAGAGTCAAAGTCAGATTGTTTTCCTGCTGGGCTGTGTTGGCATGCCCATGGGTTTCAGGAGAAACTCTTTACTCATATTTCATAGAGAAGCTCAATTTAAGTACTAATTCTCCTTGTTTCACAAATGGAATAAGCAATGAGTAAGAGAGAGACAGAGAGACAGAACAGAAAATGAGAAATCAGCCCCTGGGGGGATGGCCCTGCCCCTTCTCCTCTACTCTCCTCTCAGGATTTTGGGCACACACACACGCAAGCATGCCCAACATGAGTTTAAGCTGCCAGGTCTGGGACTCGAACTGTGTTCAACTACGTGGGAGTTCAGTGATGAACCATTATGCCATCTGCTGGTCTCTCCTGGAAGGAATTTAAAAGCAAGCTGTCAGGGAGGGATGGCGACTCAGTGGGAACACAAAGCTCTACGAGGCTGACCCATGTTGGAAAGTTTTGGGTTCATACAAAGGAACCTCACTGAGGGACCAGCAGTTGGCATAATGGCTATGTCGCTGAACTCCCACGTAGTCGACCGCAGTTCAAGTTCTGGACTTGGTGTCTTAAACTCACGCCAGGCGCATGTGTGTGCATGCCCAAGATCCCGAGAGGAGAATGGAGGAGAAGGGATTGTGGTGTGGCCATCCCCCCAGGGTTGATTTCTCACTTCCTGTCTCTCTGTCTCTCTCACAAACACACATGCCCTATTGCAAAAACATCTCAAAAAATTTAAAAAAGGAGAAAGAAAAGAAACCTCATTGAACACAAGAGGCACGTGTGTACCATGCTCTGGGGCTGACTGCAGCAGGAGGTGTATCCAAGCCTGAAGACACTGTCATTTCTCTCTTTCTCTATCTCTCCTACAGAGGAAACAAACACATTTTTTAAAAAATTAAAATAACAGCAAGTCGAGAGAGAAGACTGCCAAGCAACCCTACATGACAGTGTAAAGGTACAGCACAGCACCCTGGAGTGGAAGGGCTGGGGGTGCATAGAGCCAGGGGGGGCTCAGAGGGCCGAGGACATTGCTGGGTCCATGTGCTGACTCTGGCTCGCCCACGTTTTCACCGGGCAGCCCAAGTCGGAGATGATCAGCAGGTTCCAAGTCGCAGCTATTTGGCCTGATCTCACGGCAAACACCTGGACGTGCAGCGCAATGAGCCTCTTACTTTGCTCTGATGGCAATCTATTGGTACCTAGGAACATTCTGAGTCTGAGCAAAGACGTGGACATTCCAAAAAGGTTCGCGTTTTCAGCCTCTGCCTGTTGAGAAATTTCCAGGTAAATGCAATCTTGAAACTGAGGCAGACTGGTCATGCAACACCCTCAGCTGCCCGTGAGCCCCAAGTCTGAAACCTGATGAGGAAGGCAGACCTGTAAACTGTCTCAGCAGTGGCCAGCAAGGCCTCGTGGTGAGAGCCATGGCAGAGGACAGCGGCAAGGGGAAAGCAGTCTGCTCTGCTGGGAGTCAGTGGCTCTACGGACTCGGCGTTGAACCTTCTCCTACAGAGCAGTGAGGGCGGGCTAAGTCAGAGGAAAGTGCACCTGAAGACGCAGAGGCAGGGCTGGGCCTGTAGCCTAATGGTTGGGGAAAGCTGGATCTCACAGGGCCGACCACAGTTGAAGGTGTCCACAGAGGTCGGACAGATGAGGGAGAAGGGACTGTGGCATGGTCATGCCCCATTGGGGGGGGGCTTTCTCCCTCTTCCTTTGCCCCTCTCACTGTCTCTCTGGCAAGTACCCACCCCTTCTAGCAATTGGGAAAAACAAACAAAAAACAGATGTAGATACCTGACATCGGGAACACTGAAGCCCTGGGTGTATGACAATGAAACTCGCTTCTTTAAGCGAAATGTGCATCTGTGCACAGGAATAAAATAATTTCGTTCACGGGAGCATTGATTTCTAGGAGTTGTTTGCTTTGTACATTTAGGGACGTTGCTATGCATCCTGCTCGATTCAGATATGCCACCAAATAACGCCAATGGATTTGCTAAACTGTACATCTTGGCACTTCCATGCTTCAGCAGGTAGACCTCAGGCAGCCCTTAACACGGTAACTCTAGACTTCTGCCCTTTCGGCTTGGCAAGGAACTATACATGGAGTATTTTCAATCGTGAAATAAAAGGCGAGCCTCACTGGTAGGCGCCACTTCCACCTGCCCTCATCCGACAGAGGCCACCCATAGCCTCCCCTCTCAGCCCGGGGCTCACGTGTCCTCAGATGAATACAAACGAGGGACAAAAACCCTTTGTGTCAAGGCTCCACAAATGTGGAATCAGTCACCAGTCGGTTTAAGAACAATTGGAAGCTTTTCCTGTTTTAAGAGGGAACTGAGACAATACCTCGTGATGACTAGAAGTTGTCATAATTGTTCTAATTGGTGTTATTCTTGTGTTATCTGGGTTTATTGTGTACGTATATGCGTTTGCTTATCACAGGTCATGCTTGAAAATGGGCTTTCAGCCCCATTTACATACACAGTTAACAAACCGAGCACGGCATGCGTGTGTGCCTGGCCCCTTGTTTGTATCAGACGGGCATGCCATATGTAGTCGCCATACATTTCATGCCCACATGTTTATATCTCACGGATAATCCATCTGAGATTGATTTCAACTTCACTTTTAAGTCCCCGGACAGACAGAGCAAATATGCATCTTGAAATCCAAGCCGAAGTTGCTATTTTGCCACAGAACAACAAAAAGAGCGAATGCTTTTTTAACTCTTCGTTACGGTTTTATTTAAAGTAATGCTCCTGTGGCCCGTCACTGGAATTTACTGGAGAAGAAGGTTGCTATCAGAATGCCACAACTCTTTAATTTCACACCAGGCATTTCTTCCTTCACCCCCCACCAATCCCCCACCCCCCACCAGCACTAAAAGCAAAAAGAGGGTGTAAACAGAGTCACAAAGACAATCGCTCTAGGGAAACGCGTTCTAGCATCAAGCATTTATATCATGGTTGACGGAGACATGGCATGTTCAGTGTACACTCTATTTATAAATGATGAACATTTCTACACAAATCCCTACCTGTCTTGCACCTCCCTGTATCCAAACCATGGCAAATAAACCAGCACATAGACAAAGAGAAGTGGAGGAGAGAGTGCCATTGTTTCATCTGCTCCATATACAAACTTACAAGCCGCCAACCCATACCAGGAAACCTGCTTTCTCAGAGGTCAGCGATGTGATGTTTTAATTCAAGCACCATCACAGCCCTGTGGCCTCTCTTCAGTCGAGGTGCCACGTTTACGTTAACTCTCGCAGGACTGTGTGCCTGGCAGTATTCGGTGGCCAAATCAGATGGCAGAGGTCTCCCACCTTTGCACCACCAAGTACTTCATTATCCACATTGGAAAGTCACCCCTCATATGTGCAGCGTTTGGACTTTCGGAGGAATAAACATGGGCGCAGCAGAACAAAGTATCTCCTTAAAGAAGAGTCGACAATGGTTTGAGTCCCAGACCTAGTGGTTTAAACTCACTCTGGGTACATGTGTGTGCGTGCGTGCCCAAGATTCCAAGATGGGAATGGAAAAGAAGGGATTGTGGCATGGCCATCCCCCCGGGGGGTGATTTCTGTCTCTCTGTCTCTCTGTCTGTCTGGCAAGTGCACGCACCCTATAGCAAAAACCTCTAAAAAAAAAAAAAATAGAAAAGAAAAGAAAAAGAAAAAGAAAGAAAAGAAAAGAAAGAAAGAAATCGTGCCTGGTTAGGTTATGTCACTAAATAAATACCCAAATCCAAGCAGTGCCCAGGGCGATGGTTTGTAAGCAGTCTTTGGGGGAGTGAGGGGAGATTGCAGAGTGCGAATAGTATGAAAAAACCTGAAAAGGCTATTAGGGTCCATTGTGTCATTCCAGCTGCTATGCCACGCACACATACTTAGTCCATGTGTCAAAAATGCTTACTAAGTTTTTCTCTTAGCGGAAAATCAGCCGTAAGTACACAATAGCCTTTGTGTACTTCAAAGCTGGATAGCTCAAGGCTGTGCACGTCTGCACTGAAGGTGCCGCAGTGCTGCACCTACTGCTCTCACGCACGCGCTGCATGGCTTCCCCGTAATGTCCCTGGGTGCCTCAGAGTCCATGGCAGGGGCTACCGGAAGCTCGGTGCAGGGTGCCCAGATGGAGGTGGAGAAGGCCAGGCCTCAGCACCAAGTGCCCAGAGCATGATCTTCATTCCTTTTCACAAGTGTGGGCTCCCAGCCCCATGGAATGAAAACACATTCAGGTTAGTGGGTTAAATGTACACCCCGGTCCACAGTGCAGCAGTCCGAGTGCGTCCATCATTGTAGGCAGCAATGAGGACGGCCGTTGTGCAAATACTCAGGCTGAGGCCTGAACACACAGAAGGATGTGACGTAAGGAGAATTTCCAGGGCAGCTCAGTAACGCTGTGCTCCTCACGCTCTGTGCAGAGGGAGCCAGATTGCACATGGCTGACAGTGGTTGGAATGCAGACCCAAAGGCTCAAAAAATACACCTAGCGCATTTGCCCTGAGTCTTGATGGGAGGGAGGAACTGAGAAAAGGAGATTTCAGTATAACCAAACCCCACTGGGAAGTTCTCTCTCTCTCTCTCTCTCTCTCTCTCTCTCCTCTTTCTCTTTCTTTCCCTCTCTCTCCCTTCTCTTTCTGGCTCATGTATACTCTCTGGCATTTACAAAAAGAAGAAGCAAACGAAAAAGAGCCAGACTTAGGGGAAGATTCCAAGAACCATGTGATAAATAGAAGTATTCAGTCGTAGAGATGGAGGAGATGCAGGGATGGTATGGTACAACGAGGACAGGAGGAAGAGAAAAGAAAAGTTACTTGTAGAAAAGGGCCAGGTGCAAGGCCAGGACTCGACTCAGTGGTCTCTGCCACGCTGCACGTGCCCCATGGTGCACACATGCCCGATTCCTCTCCAGATCGTTTTTCTTCAATGAGGTTCCTGAAAGACAACAAATTACATCAAGTAAGTCATGTGGCAGCATACATAGGGACCAAGTGCTTAGATACATAAATGTTTTTCTACAACACGTAGAAAATTGTGAGGTGAGAGACTTATAAATGATTCCATCTGAGATTTTTTTTTCTCATTCTAAGTTTAGCCTATCTCACTACTTCCAAAGAGAGTAGAAACTATGAATGTCTTGCAGAAAAGTGTTTTCGAGGACTCCCGAATGAGTGCACCCCCCTTTTTTTTGTACCCACTGCGGTTCCAATCACATCACAATAATATTGCTCAGGCTAAGTGTTCCATTCAAAAATCAAAGTATGCTACTGCAGACCTATGGCTGTCACCTGAAATTATGTATTTCTAATCATTCGTTTGCTGGAATTCTTTGAATTCAGGGAATCAATCTTGTGAGTGGATCACAAATGCAGCATCACAAATTAGAAAGGCTGACTTCAAAATCCGAGTGTGAGAATTTACCGCTGGCAGGGAAGCGAGTATTGGCCACGCCTGGCTACGCAGTGAGGCACAAGCTACTGCACCCCTTCTGGTATCCATGATAGGCAGCTTAATAAAACGAAGTGAAAAATAAAACCAGTGTCTTAGTAAAACTCTAAAGCACTAGGGATGGGTTCATTAAATCCCAACAGGTTCTTCATATACATCATTGGCAGGAAGAGGTTTTACAAGTAGTAATGAATTTTTTAAAAGCAGATAACACAGTAGATACTGGACTGTCAGAAAAGTCATGACATATTTTTTCTGTTTTGTTATGCAAAAATGCATCATTACTTTTCTGAGGACCCAGTAGCTTAGTACTACAGACGCAAATTCAGGGTCAGAGAAATCTGACTTAAATTGCAAGGACAAGAGGATGAGCCAGAGAGAAGGGGTTGGCTCCAGTGTCTTGCTCATTGTCCCCAGACTTACAGAACAGCTTTCATTGGTTGGCGTGGAAGTACATGAGGAGGGAGATGGCTCAGAGCTAACTAAACTCTGCAAAAAAAAAAGGCTATTTATTTACTCATTTATTAAAAACTATTGAATCCACTCGACTCAGGCCCTATGCTAAGTGCTGAGGATGTAAATAAAAATGCACAGGACTGTACTTGCTTTATCACAGCCACTGTCCTCTGGGGAGGAGTAAAGTCTCTACAACAAGGAACTATGGCACCATGAGTTCCTGCGTGTTGGGTTGGGGCCCTAGTAACCTTAAAGTGTTAAAAGTGTTAAAAGCACATCTTGGGACCAGACCACAGCACAATGGTAAAACACAATGGAAAAACTTTGTGCTGTGCAGCTGACCCACATGCTGGGAGGGGTTCACATCCCAAAATCTCCCAGAGTGCACCTGGCATCGGCATGGGGCCTGTGATCTGGGGGTGAGAGCGGATCTGGACCTCTTAGGAGTGCCATCTCTCTGTCTCTCTGTGTGTTTCTTTCTGTCTCTGTCAATTTCTCTGTGTTGTTCTTGCTTGTGAAAGAAATGCATAAAGTTCTTTAAAAGTAGATCTTGAGGTGGCTGAGTATGAGGAAAGCTTTGGAGGCAGAAGCTATTCCACTTAATGCAGGGGATTGGAGCACACAGATGCACCTGGTATACTTAAAGTTGATCAAGCATGAGTTACGTTGGGCTTTTACTTTAATATGTATGCTTTTGGTATTTTACAAACAGTATGTGACAAAATTCCATCATTCATATAATCAGAAGAAAGAGCTAATGCTCCAAAAAAAAAAAATCAAAGGAAGATTGGCAATGAGATCTTGTGTGAGTTTCGGCTTTTCTCTGAGGACAATGCTGAGAATCACATAGAAGGTCAGAATTGCAATGCAGAAAGTGAAGTTGGCATCAATGAGAACAAAAGGTAGACCTTAGTAATAATTCCAGGAAGCTGAGGAGATTTGGAATTGACTGGATTTATGAGTCAGAAATTTAGAAATATTTTAACTTTTGATGCCAAAAGTAACTTCTGTGTGACTACCTAAAATGTTCTCTGAAAAGACTCAGCTCTCTGCTGAAATTGTCAGAATTTCCAGCCAAATGTAATTAGAATGTCAAAGTTACTAATCTTCAGTAAGGAGTAAAGATTATCTAGGAAAATCTGATTCCAACTCTTTTTTTAAAAAAAATGTTTTGCTGTAGGGCATATGCATGCACTGCCTGTAAAGGAGAGAGACAGAGAGAGGAAAGTGCTGACTGTAAAGGAGAGAGACAGAGAGAGGAAAGTGAGAAATCACTCCCCAGAGGCGATGACCATGTCTTGATCCTTTCTACCCCATTCTCCTCTTGGCATTTTGGGTACACACACACATGCACCCAGAAAGAGTTTTAAGCCACCAGGTCCAGGACTCAAACCACACGCAATCATGTGGCAATCCAACTGCCTTACCCACCATGCCACCTTCTAACCCCCAAAGCCACTCTTACGGACTCATTTCTTTAAGAATTTAAAGCCTATTGTTCATTATTGTCAACTGAAAAAACATACAAAGCCAAAAACTGCAACGATACATCGTCTAAGAGCCACATTCTTGTTCACGCTTACATGAGATGTACTTCTCTTGCTTAGTGGTCATGAGATGATCTCGGGTATCCTCAGGGCCAGAGTGGTGATTTAGATTCTTTTTACCAAGAAATGTAAGTACAAAAATATACAGTGTCAGTAGTTATGAAAGAAAGCTTGCCTTTAAACAAATCTACTTGACGATTCTGAATTATTTTGCAATATGCTATGTACAGCATTAAAGTCTTCTTATTTTTCATGAATGATTCAATTTGCTTGATATAATGAGCAGTTGGCAATTGAAAGAATTTGAAGGAACTTTAAGTAGATGAGAACCATGAGGATTCCTGACATCATTTCACTCCTCCCATAATAAACAAGACATCACAACGATTCAAAAATCAAGATGATGGGGAGTTAAAAGCACGTGTGGTCGCTCCAGAGACTTCGGGAGAAGTTCAGTTTGTAATGGGAGCGAACCAGGGCTGCCGGTTTCGTGAATGGAGCAGGTGAAGTGTTGCAGAAGTAATGCGCATCTCTTCCAGTGGAAGGAACTAAATGAGTCGTTATGAAGACACTCATTATTGGCTGTCTCACTTAATGGCTCCATGAAAAGATGTAACAGGGGCTCCAAACTTTGTGACCAATGAGAGAGTGGAGAAATAATGAGGTAAACTTGCCCAATCTTTAGGCAGATCAAATTCCAATAAGCCACAGTAGGGGGTGAACATTTGGGGTTGTACATTCCTTGGTTCCAGGTGCCAAGGGTTTTCTAAAGCCTGATTGAAACCAGGAAATGAGAGGAAGAGAGAAAGAGGGGGTGAGAGAGAGAGCGGGTGAGAGAGCGAGAGCCTACCAGTAATACAATTTTACTCCTTATAGAAAACGTGTTTTAATGTTCTTATCACATACTTGTTTAGACATTACTGAGTGTTATGTTTCTGTAAAACATTTCAAAGGTTGATGGAAGTTGTACATTTTACGAATTATGAAATAGTCACTGTGCAGTTTCTAATAACAGATGTAATAAATGTATTTTGACGCTTACTTAAGAACTGCATTCCTTGCCTTGATACTCTAAGGTGAAGACGTCAAATGGGAACCCCTTAGACCTATATATCTGGTTCATTCACATAGCCTCCCCCCCAAATCAATTATTTAAGTGGATTAAGAGGACTAAACGACACATCAGACTACATATATCAGAGAGGACTTGATTTAAAAAGTCCGACCCATCCCAACTGATAGATAACACGTTAAACCCAACCTCGGCATCTGGGAGAAGACGAGCCTATCCAAAACCCCCCTCATCTTCCCGAACTTCCGGTAAGTGTAAAAGCCCATCCCATATTTAACCTAAATCTGCCCTACTGCAGTGTAAGCCTATTCCTTCTTGTTTTGTCCCCATTGAGTAATGAGAATAATTGGTCCCCATCCTCTTTATAATATGCCTGTATGCAGAAGTAAAATAGTTATTATGTCTCCCTCAGGTCTTCTTTTCTGTAGATTAACTGTGTCCAGTTCTCTTAACCTTTCCTCATGGGCCACATTTTCTAAACCTTTTATCATTCCTGATGTTCCCTTCAGAACTCCCTCTAATTTGCTCTGTCTGTGAAAGGCGAGATGCCCCAAACCAAGTCTCCTAACTGAGGCTATCCAGTTCCGGTCACACTGAGTAATTGCTTCGCTTGGCTGAGACACGTGCACCTCTTAACATAAGCTGCTAGAGTCCAGCTTTTCTTGGCAGGCGGTCTACCAGCTGGCATTTTATCATGTCCTCCTCTCCAAACGTCACCTGGAGGGGGGAATTAATTGCCTCTCTCTGATGAATCTTCAGCCTCTTCTCGACAGGAATATCCACGCTGCAGTCTTTTCACTAAGAGCCCTTGCGTGGATAACACGTTCCTCCAAATACAACTCTGTGTCGAGTGCCAAACTTTCGTTTTCCAAATTATAGTTAAAGCAAACTCACCTAATACAACTTTAAAAAAAGAAATAGATTTTATCAGGGCAGCTTTAGGTTCACAGCAAAATTGAAAGGATGGTACAGAGTGTCCCTGTATGCCGCGGTCCCCACCTGGGCACAGCCTGCCCCATGTAGACATACCGCAACAGAATAGGACAATTGTCACACAGAGCCATCCCTGGCCCCTGAAGTCCAGATTTGTGTCAAGGTCCATTCTCGGGACATTCTGTGGGGTGGACAGTTGGACAGTGACATGTATCTGCTGTCATCGTCTCTCACAGAGCAGTGTCACTGCCCTACGCCCTCTGTGCTCTGCCTCTTTAGCCCTCCTTCCCTCCCGTACCCCCTCCTCCAACAACCACTGATCTTTTTACTGTCTCCACAGCTCCGCCTTTTCCAGAATGTCAGAGTTGGAATTATACAGTAAGCAGTCTTTTCAGGGGATGCCTTTTGCGTTTTTTAATCCTCAGTGCTGTTCTAAGTATCAGAAGAGAAGGGAGATTTTATGTGGTCTGGGGGCACACCCGGGACACTGCAAGTTTCTCCCCAGTCCTGCCAGCTCCAGGCTTGTCGGGGAAGACCCACCACGGTCTCTCCTTGCGTGCTTTCCCAGGATAGTATCATTCTTAAGGCTCGATTCCATTCCGTAGTCTCCGGGAAAATGACAAATCCTTCATCAGCAACCACAGCACTCCAGTGTTACAATATTTCCCTTTAAATTTGAAAGTATAAAAGCCCCAAGTATATTTTATCCTCCTTTATAGACATAAAGTATTAAATTACCTTTAAAGTGACAAGGAATTGGGATTTACATTTTTTTTTTCAAATTCTGGTAGCCAAAGGAACCAGCAGTTAGCGTAATGGCTCTGTCGTTGGACTCCCACGTAGTCGACCACGGTTCGCGTCCCGGACCCAGTGGCTTAAAACTCATGCCGGGCATGTGTGCGTGCGTGCCCAAGATCCCGAGAAGAGAATAGAGGAGAAGGGATTGCGGCGTGACCATCCCCCCTGGGGGTGATTTCTCGCTTTCTGTCTCTATGTCTCTCTTTGTCTGTCTGGCGAGTGCATGCACCCTATAGCGGAAAAAAAAAAAAAAAAACCTCTCAAAAAAAAAAAAAAAATTCTGATAGCCAAGGCCCCAGACAGACATCATGGAGTAGAGAAAAATATCCCTTGTAAACATTCTGAATTCCTGACCCATAGATTTAGTGCCATTATAAAATGGTTATTTTTTAGGGCTGCAGTTTAGAGTAACTTTGCTCGATAGCCATAGATGACCGGAAGAACATCAGGCCGGGTAAGATGAAGTGATGGTGAAATAGGGAGTGGCATTGCTGGCCAGCAGGACGACTTTCTCTACAAGTGAGCATAGCACCAGCCACGGGTCATCGGAAAAGTCATGACATATCGTCTATGCAAAACACGTCCTGACTTTCCCAGCACCCCAGCAGGAGGGCGAAGCAGCACTGTATACAGACAGAAATGTTCAACTTGCCTGAATATCTGTGGAACTATCCCGAAGATCGAAACCCCCAAGCAAAACAAAAAACCAAAACCTCAAGCGAACTGCAGAACCCCACATACATTTTTTTTCTTTTTTTTTTTTTTTGGAGAGGTTTTTGCTATAGGGCGCGTGCGCTCGCCAGACAGACAGAGACAGAAAGCGAGAAATCACCCCCAGGGGGCGGATGGTCACACTGCAATCCCTTCTCCTCCACTCTCCTCTCAGGATAGTGGGCACACACGTACACACGCACACATGCCCGGCGTGAGTTCAAACCACCGGGTTCAGGACTTGAACGGTGGTCCACTACATGGGAGTCCAGCGACTTAGCCAACTGCTGGTCCTCAAAACACTATTTCTTCCTTTTAACGGTCAGCACATTGAAGTACACTATTCGTTCTCTATAAGCTTCCTTCCATGAGCTTAAATGTTGGTCATTTATTAAACCTTTTTCTCTCTGCAGACACACACAGAGGCAGAGAACATTGTTAGTTTCCAAAATCTATAAATTTCTTCTAACAGGAGTTGCTTCTGATGACACAACGCAATTAGCATGCGAACAAAGTTCCCAATTAAGTACTCAGAACACTGCCTTTCCATCGCCACATTCTTCTTCTGAAAGCTGCCCTCGTTTTGCTTCTTCCTTATACCTTGTAAGACAGATGAAAAGTTGGCAAATTACAGGCAGAGATGTTATAGTGAGTCAGCTCTGTTTGCTCATTCTCTCTCCCTCCTGGAAAATACGGCCAGCCCAGGTGGATGCTCTGTCTCACCAAGACTCTGGAGACGGCCCCTGTTTTGTTGTTGTTGTTGTTTTGTTTTTTATTTTGTTGTTGTTGTTGTTGTTGTTGTTGTTGTTTGGAGAGGTTTTTTTAGCTATAGGGCACGTTTGCTCACCAGAAAGACAGAGAGACAAAAGGCGAGAAATCACCCCCCAGGGGGGATGGCCACATTGCAATTCCTTCTCCTCCATTCTCTTCTTGGGATCTTGGGCACGCACGCACACGTGCCAGGCGTAAGTTTAAGCCACAGAGTCAGGGACTCGAACTGCAATTAGCTACAAGGGAGCTCAGCGACATAGCCCTTATGCTAAATGCTGCTCCCAATAGTTCCTGTTTCACTTTCCCATCACATCAGATAATTTATTAGAAAATCTCCTCTTCTCTTTCCTTTCCTTTGAAGATGAAACTACCATGTGAAAAGCAAGGCGAGGTTGTAAGAGGTCTCGGGCTTCTTCTGTCTGATTTGTGTGTGGTGAGGTTTTGGTTTCGAAAAATGGGATCCCTTTTCCCTTTCTCTTTTCCTTTCAGGTGCTTACATTCAATGCATCACTGTTGGTGAGCTAAATGCCAGGTGAGCCCCCTGCCGTGTGGCCGTCCACCTGCCACCCATCCCCTGGCCACAGAGATTAGAGCTATTTAATTTTGGAAATGACATTTCTTCCAAGATAGCAATGTGTCAACCATCTGGGAACTCCTGGCTGTGACTATGTCAATGGACTTGAATTTCCTACGGGCTTCGGGGTGTCTCTGTGCCTCCTCTGAGCGGTACCTCTCGCCATCATACAGAAAAGTTTACTTCCCAAGGAACGTTCCTCCTCGTAGTCTCAGAAAATCTGGCCTTCCTTTCAGACTCAAAGAAAAAGGGACAATCCTGCGTGGTTGTTTCATAACCCAGGGAGGAGGGGGAGACTGGGCACCCTGGTTCTGGAATGTCAGGGCTCTGCTGTCTCCCGAGACCAGGTAAACCTGCAAAATGGTTCGACACGTGTGAGTTCGGAAAAGCACCGTGGGAAGCCATGTCGCTCCGCATCGATATTACGGTGAAGTTTTGGGAAGACGTGTCAGCGTCATGAGGGCTGAGGAAGGTCAGATTGAAATTCAAGTCACTCTCCCGCATGGCTGTTTGTCACTCAGACAAGTCAAACGGCTGTATCTGAAGGACGTGGGGAAGGCGAACAGTAGCTATGTTATTGAGGAAAAATTTTTGACAATATTTACACTCCTTCACTTTATTTAAATATGTAGGTGACTTTGAATATATTTATTTCATAAGCAGTTTACAAATTCCACTTTGTAGCAGTCAGAAAAGTTATTGTGATCCAGAAGGAAGAGGTGCTTGGAGGGATCGGTAGGAGAGGGGGCAGTCGGAAGGGCCTTTTCCCACTGAGCAGGACCCGGGTGAGCCCCCTAGCTGCCCCGCTGGGCAGGAAGTCCTCTCCCTCCTGACTTCCAGCTCCTGCCTCACAAAGGAACAGGTGCTGGCCATCTTGTAGCAGGACTCATTGTCCTGAAGGTAACTCCTATTTTCCTCTGCCTGGGCCAGAGCTGGGGCTGGACTGTCCTGGTTGTAGCTGTCCACGCTTGGGGCCACCCAGGGCCACGGCAAGGGCCCTGCTCTTTTCTGCTCACTAGGCACAGTCTGTGTCTCCTTCCTTCTCTTCCTCCCCTGAGAGCCGCTCCTGAGCCTCGGTCCCTAGGTCCCTAAGGCGTGAGTGGCAAAACTGTATGACCGTCCAGCTTTTCTTACCACTGGTCAGGCTGGTAGAGATAGGAAGAGGGAGAAGAGCTCACTTACAGTTTATTTCTTTCGTGAGTGAGAGAGAAAGAAAGGGCCCAGCCCAAGTGGTCTTCTCGCCATGATCTATCTCAGTCTCAGCCAGCAAGCTAACGTGCAACCGGCATGCTCATGGAGCTTCCAGGACTTAAACTCGTGGCCTTTCTCATGTGTGTCCAGTTGCTTTACCACTGTGCCTCTGCCTGACTTTGGAAACCTATTTTAACTCTCATTTTTCCCCTCAATCCTTGAGGAAATAACAGTGAGAAGGAAGGGTAGTAAAATTCTAACCAAAAATCACATGTGTGTTCTCCAGCAGGAACAATGTGTGCTTCAGAAGTAGTGATTGAGGGGAACCAGCAGTTAGCGTAATGGCTATGTCGCTGGACTCCCACGTAGTCGACCACGGTTCACGTCCCAGATCCGGTGGCTTAAAACTCACACTGGGCGCGTGTGCATGCGTGCCCAAGATCCCGAGAGGAGAATGGAGGAGAAGGGATTGTGGCGTGACCATTCCCCTGGGGAGTGATTTCTCGCTTTCTGTCTCTATGTTTCTCTCTGTCTTTCTCGCGAGCGCCCTATAGCGAAAACCTCTCCAAAATAAAAAAGAAGTAGTGATTGTGGGGCCAGCAGGTGGTGTGGTGGGTAAAGGGCTGGACTCCCACATGGCTGTCTGCGGTTCAAGTCCCACATGTGGTGGCTTGCCTTCTCATTTTTCCTTTCTTGCTCTGTCTCTCTCTGGTGAATGCACACGCCCTATAGCAAATTAAAAATAATAATAACAACAATAATAAAATTAAATAATTCTTTTTTAAAGAAGGAGAAAAGAGAAGTGGTGACCGTACTATGAGTTGTGTACGTGTGAACTCAAAGCACAGCTACACTCGGAGGCAAAGCGCTGGCCTGGCCATCTTTTCCCACCGTCTTCAAGAGAAAAAACTCCTCCGAGAACCGAGCCTTTGTAACATGTTTCCTTGAGCCTGCTGTAGAGCAATTGTTTCCATCCTGAAGGAGAGTTCTGTGTCCTCCTCACGGACTCATCGAAGGTGGTGGAAACACAACGCTGATTCTCCAGTGTCGACTTTTCCAGTTCAAATCTGGGAGTTTGGGGCGCCCAGTCAGTGCGTACTTTCTCCTCCTGGTTTAGCACCCGTTACAAAACCAGACATGGGGTAGAAACGCAAATGGAGGCATGAGCTGCGTCACCTCTACGCTGGCTCAGGAATGCGGTGGAGATGTGCACCTCCTCCCCTTGTGTGTTTTTAGGGTCTGGGTTGCACATACGCGGGGCAGTGGACAGGTGGCTCTTTCACGTGAACTGAAACCGAGAGGGATATGATAAGCCCGCCAGACTTTGCTTGATCTCCTAAGCTCCCTGTTCACCCAAGTCCCTCCTACCCGACCAACACGGAGTGAAGAGAGACAGAGCTGGATATGTTTCTCCTACAGTTCTCCATCCTGCGAACAACACGCCCTGGAGAACAAGAATGTCCTTCTCCCTGTGGAATCATGAGGTTTGGGGGATCAGTTTCCTTGTGCTACTGTTGAATGTTTATGTGCTCCCCAATTTCATATCTTGAAATCCTCATGGCCTAAGTCATGTCATGTGAAGGTAAGACTTTGGGGAGATGATTAGGTAGGTCATGAAGGCTATGCGCTCATGTCTGGGACTAATGCTCTTGTGAAGTGGCCCCCAGAGAACACCCTCACCCCATAACCGTGGAGTGCACAGGGAGAAGGCCTGTCTGTGAACCAGGAGGCAAGCCTTCCCCAGACACTGAGCCCGCTGAGGCCTTGGTCTTGAGCTTGGAGCCTTCAGAGCTGTGAGGAGTCTGATCCTGTTCATAAGCCATCTGGGGGCCAGGTGGCGGTGCAGCCCTGGGGTGGGACACAGTGTGAGCACTCCATTGCACATGGCTCTCTCTCTCTCTCTTTCTCTCTCTCTCTCTCAAGAAAAGAAATACATAAACTTAGAAAAGCATCGTATAAGTCACCAAGTCTCTAGATTCTATTTTAGCCGCCTGAACAGATCAAGACCCTCTTAACACCTGAAACCTTCTCGACCATCACTGAGGAAATAAAAATTTGTACATGTACCGTAACAGTGTCTAACACTCATTTAGTGGGACTTTCATCATTGGCATAAGTATTGTTTCAGAAGAAGGTCAATAGCACCTTCAGATTCAAAAGTATTCTTTTCTAAACAAAGTAACTCGCCTAGTATTTTGAAACTTATCCTGAGTTGATTAGAAATAGCTTCTGCCCCTATAATGATGGTCGTTGAAGAAAGGCTGAGAGGTGTGGGAACTGCATCGTGGGGATTGATCTTTTGGTATCGCCTACGACAGCCTCTCCTTGAATCATTGATGTAATGGGCATAAGCACATAAGTTTGCCATTTTAATATATAACATTAGGGACCAGCAGATGGCATAATGTTTATGTTGCTTGACTTCCACAGAGTTGACTGTGGTTTGAGTCCCAGACCTGGCAGTTTAAAACTCATGCCAGGTGTGTGTGCGTGCGTGCCCAAAATCCAGAGAGGAGAATGGAGGACAAGGGATTGCTGCATGGCCCTCCCCCCTGGGGGAGGGTGATTTCTTGCTTTCCATCTCTCTGTCTCTCTCTGTCTCTCTGGTGAGTGCATGTGCCCTATAGCAAAAATCTCTCTCAGAAAAAAAAAAGTAACATCACCTATGCACAGACCACAAAGACTCTTTTGACCTGTGTACCGAGAAGTGCTTTTGTTTTTGTTTTTAGTTTTTTGTTTTTGCCAGAAGGCACCCCATTGAGAGAGCAAAAGAGAAAAGAGAGCGAGTGAGCACTGCCTAGTGGGGTGTGGTGGTAGCACAATTCTTTACCTCCAGCTCTGCATCCTGTCAGCATTTGGGCACCCGTGCACACACATCTGCATACTTTTCAAGTTAGCAGGTCAGAACACGAGCCGCAGCTGTGGGATCCCTCCCCCTCAACCACTGCATTGTGCTCCAGCCCAGGAAGTGTCCATGTAGAGTGTTTCCTGTGAGGTATCCACACCGTCGCCCTCACTTCACCAGTGCCTGTGCACGGGGGCGGTGCAGGGTGATGTTGAAGAACGCGTGCAGCTCATCATGGCCACACAGCAGAGGTGTGATGTAGCCGTGTGGAGCAAAGGGATCGCTTGGCCCAGTGCATTCCAGAGGGGAATAGATCCAGGCTATCTGTGGAATGATAAATGACTTCATTCCCACAAAAATGTCCCAAAAGAATGGACCGCTGCATGCTTTAAATGGTGGCAAACCTGTAGAAATCACAGCTAGCTGATAAGGAAGTAGCACTGCCTTTGTTTCCCATGTGCACAAACTGAGTCCCCTAGAATGGAAGTTGTTTCGTACGTGCAGGAGTACCAAGGGCCTTCTAAAAGTTCATGAAAACGTGCAGTATGAGAAAACTATGCATGGATTGCAGATTTTTCTGTGCCAACATAAACTCGGATCTTAATTCCATTTCCCACAAACTCTCAAAAGTACCCTTGTAGTAAGTAACAGCTGGTTCAAGCTCATGCTGTGTAATACAAAATCAGTCTTTATTTTTTTTCTTTTGCACTAAGACTGCCTTCTCTCAAAGACAATAATACTCAGAGTTTTGTTTGTTTGTTTGATGCAGGAAAGGGTGTTTCTGGAGGGTCTCATTTATCCTCAAATACACAGTGCCCCCTGCAATAAACTGGCCAGTGGGAGTGAGCTGTCTCCCCCGAGAATTACATTACTAAGGCTGAAAGGGGTCAGGACAGGGGGTGCAGGGAGGAAGCACCCGTGGAGAGGTAGGGACTTTGTGGAGGGCTTCTGCTGTTCAGGAAAGGCCTCCTTGCTGAGGGAAGAGTGAGCAGCGGTCAGCCAGAGACAAGGCGTGAGGGCAGGGCAGCTAGCACAGAACAGAGGGGGCAGGGTGGCAGGGGGCGGGAGAGTGTCTCAGCTGTGCCGAGACCTGGGAGCTGCTCCATGGAGCAAGGGCCAGGGAAGAAGCAGGAACACAGGCAGACCTGAGACTACAGTCAGGAAAGGGAGCGAGGGTCCAGTCGGACGATGGGCTGCTGAAGCATGTGCAGGCTGGAGGCAGGGAAAGCAGGCAGGGTCTCTGCGGGCGGGGACCGTAGTGAGAGGATGGCAACGACTGTCTTCACCGTTGTCAGGATCGCTCAGCCGGATCACCCACCTTCAGACTGGGTTAAGTGGCTATCAGTGCTAAATGAGTATCAACAGCCAAAATCATATACAATTACGGTCACATGAAGTGTAAGATCATATAAATCACGAGGCCAGCAAGTGCCATAGTGGTTAAGGCTCTGGACTCCCACATGGTTGACTGTAGTTAGAGTCCTGGACCCAGTGGCTTGAAGCTCACACTGGGGGTGCATGCGTGCATGCCCAAAATCCCAAGAGGAGAATGAAGGAGAAGGGTTTGTGGTGTGGCCAAACCCCCTGGGGAATGATTTCTCACTTTCTGTCTCTCTGGTGAGCACACATGCCCTATAATAAAAATTTCTCTTGAAAAAAAATAAGAAGAATCATGTAAATGGCATGTAAGCGTCCTCGAAACTGATTAACACCTGCTAAGATCAAGTAATAAATTACTTGGATAGTTGGACAAGACAAGGCTTCTAACACAAATCAGGGCAATAAACAGAAGAGGCCTTTTTTCTTGGAAGGTAGTCATTTCACCCCTAATTTTGGCTTCCTGAATCTGATCCAGAATGTGGGCACTGTTTGGGCATCACATTTTTTTCGCTAAGGTGATTTGGCCAAGCAAAATCCCAGGCAAATTCTATTTCAAATTCCCTGGGCCTCCACGGAAGCCATCAATTTAAACTACCTTCTGTCTGGATTTCCCCTGCCAACAATTTGCTGCTTGATCATTGTTTCCAATTGCTAAAGTGACCCTTAACTATGGCTGCTACAGAATTCCCTAGTTCCCTCAAAGCAAGGGAGAAATGCTAGAACGGTGGGATTTTTTTCACGACTCTTGTGCCCTGTGCAAAGACCTAGGTAGCTGCATTTTCTCCTGCCCTAAACAGGCACTCTTCAAACGCAGACCATGTGATGTCAGAGAGGCAGGCACGTCTGTAAGACAAGACCGGCCTCTCTAGGTGTCCTATTAACGCCCGCCTTTAACAGTGCCAGGGGGCAGCCCACTGCCCGAGGTGTTTGGGGAGAACTCTATGTCAGTGTGGACAGAAGGGGACAGACCCATTTGTGAGTTTTAGTTAGGCTGTGTCATCTGGAAAATTAAACATACGACTTTATGTTATGATAACTTGCTCATTGACTCTCCTCAAAGAAATGTTGATTTCTGTAGCAAGAATGAAGACAGAATGGCTCGGAGAAGAGACGACGTGCTTGGATTATTCTCGCACCTGGCCCCTCGTGACCGTACCCCACTGACCCTCACTGCAGCTTCCCAGGCTCCTTAGCGTGTGAGGGAGGAAAGCTACAGGTAGTCCCAGAAGTCCTGGACTCTGCTTCAGTGAAAATCTGGGGAAAAGCTGCTTTTTTGTTATTATAGTTTCAACTTTTTACAAAGAGAATTCAGATATGGATTTTATGGGTGTTAAAATGCACGAAGATGGTGTGGTGGCTAAGGAACTGAACTCCTGCATGGCCAGCTGCAGCTCAAGTCCCGGATCTAGTGTCTTGCTTTCTCATTTTCCCTCTTCCTCTGTTTCTCTTTGGACAAATTTAATAATAATAGTTAATAAATAAAATTAAATCAGTAATTATTTTAAAAGACACGTGGAACATTTACTCAGTCATGGATGTCCTCGTTCGTTCATGAACGCATATGGTCATTCAGTGCCTACTGCACATCTTCTGTAGACCATGAGCCATCAAGACTCTGGAGCCACGAAGTGGACAAATCTTGGCTGTCTACTCTGGGAGCCGCAGAAAAAACAAAGGGGCAAATGTGCAAGCATCCAGCTAAAATAAGTGGCCGGCATCCTGGGACATCTAGCCGTGCCGCAATGGAATGAACTTCTGTGCTATGAGTCACGTGTATTCACTTTGGTTGAAAACAAAAAAAAAATATTGGGCATTGGTTTTTATTTCAATTGATAAATGAACAGATATGTAGCTGGGGTGGATATAGAACACTCTAGAACCATGTTACGGATGGAAAATATCATAGTAAAGATGAACTTCCCTGTTACCTAAATTTTACATTTAGTAGAAAACTGTGCAGGATGAATATTTAAAGAGCTTGTTTTTTAACTTTTCCGAACTAAGTATGTTTTCTTCTTAAGGACATTGGTCATTCTTAAGCTTAGATTACAAATACACAGAGATGTCTGCTTATTTGGGATCCAAATCAAGGATCTCAAAAAAGCATATAAAAACGTATGCCATATACACAAAATTTCTTTCCTGGAGAACATTTACTGCCTAATGTCAAGAATTTATTATTGTGGCCAGTAGGTGGCATAGTGGTTAAGGCTCTGGACTCCCACATGGCTAACTATGGTTTGAGTCCCAGACTTGGAGTCTTAAAACTCACACTAGCACATGTGCATGCATACCCAAAATCCTGAGATGAGATTGGAGGAGAAGGGATTGTGGCATGACCATCTCCCCTGGGAAGTGATTTCTTACTTTCTCTCTGTATGTCTCTGGCAAGTGCACTTGCCTTATAGCAAAAATCTCTCTATAAACAAAAAGAAGAAGGGCAAATCAGTCCAACTCAGAGTAAAAGTCTTCCTAAATGATATGAAGACAGTCTGTCTCTCCCTGTTAGAATGCCATTCTCACAAAGGCTATAATCTTACTTGCTGTCTCTGCCCCTTCACTTGAACCCCTCCCCCATTATGACATGTCTTCTGTGTTTTCCCAATTTACTAGTCACACCTTTTAAACTTCTTTGCCAATTCTTCTTCCTCTTTTCATGAGAAATGAACCACTGAATGCCAGGGGAATCGTCCCTTGCACCTCTTCCTCTCTCTCTCCTCCTTCCCTAGGTGACCTCATCCAGTTCTAAGAGCAAAAACATCAACTCTGTGCCGTTAGTCCTCACCTCTATACCTCCAGGTGGGCCATGGTGGTACAGCGCAACATAGCGCCCCGTGACGCTCATTCCACGCAGAGAGCAAATGTGCATGAGGCTAGTTGCTGAGGCTGGGCATGGATTGTGGCATGAGGACCCTGTTGGGAATATCTGCCAGAAGGAGGAAGAAAGATAAAAAAAAAGAAAAAAAAAGAAAAAAAAAAAGAAAAGAAAAGAAGGAAGGTAGGAAGGAAGGAAAGAGGGTAGGAGGGAAGGAAGGAGGGAATGAGAAAGAAGAAAAAGAAAGAAAGAGAGAAGGAAGGAAGGAAGAAAGGAAGGAAAGAAAGAAAGAAAGAAAGAAAGAAAGAAAGAAAGAAAGAAAGAAAGAAAGAAAGAAAGAAAGAGATGGAGAAAGATAGAGAAATAAAGGAAGGAAGGAAGGAAGGAAGAGAAAGAGAAAAAGAGAAAGGGAAAAAATAGAGAAAGAAAGAAGAAAAAGAAAGAAAGAAAAAACTTAAACTATCGATAGTTACATAACTGTGAATAAACAAGTATCTGTGCTATTTATGGCTCCTTGAGGGTATGTACTTTATTTCATTCACCGCTATTCCCATTGAGCCCAGAGTAGTGTCTGGAATCTAGGAGTCTCTAAACACACACACACACACACACACACACACACACACACACTAAATTACAGCATTGTTATAAAGACTCAAAAGCAGTGATGAAAGCTGAGAACACAGCAGGTGTCTAGCATACGTACCCATGAAAGGAGCAGCACTGGGATATTTCTTGAATAAGATAAATATTTTATACTGAGTCATTTTCTTCATTGGCAAAAACAGTTTTTTAAGAGATTTGGTTGATAACTGAGAGTTTACTGCATTATTAAATGTTTTAATGAAGTGTCCTCTCATAGAGATTGCTTCATCTAAACACACTGGAGTCTCATCTTAATTTCAACTTTGCTAATTAAGTTATACAAAAAGATTTGCAGAAGGGATTTCAATGAAGACCAGCAGCAGCTTCTACTTGGTATACAATGTACATTTGATTCTTCTTACACTTTTTAATGACTTTGTAGATAACTAGCCAAATCAAGCTGATTATATATCCAGTGTTAATAATTATCTTCAAGAAATTTATAGTCAATTTTCTAAGGAATCCAACTATCAGAGAAACATCTGTTTGTCCCTCTTCTGTGATTTGTGTCTGGCTTTTAATTTCACTACTGAAACCAAAATGCCAGTTAAACTACTTTTTTATTCAAAATTCAAAATTCCACATTCTCATGCAAGGACTTACTAGGCTTATGTACCTAATAGAATAGTTACAGCTATTTATAAGTATGGCATTGTCTGAAAGATATATATATATAGTTGTTCCCAGGTGGCTGTCTTGAAAAACAAAACAAAACACTGGAATAGCTGATAAAATTTAGGAATGGGCCACAAGGTCAAATATACATTTTTTTTACCCACTCAATACTTCATTGAGTTCAAGATTTTTTAAAAATTAATTTCTCAACAATTTTTGAGTAAAAACTCCAATCGTCTGAATCACATTTACTTATTTTACAGCAAATATTTGCACAGCTCCAGTTTGTTCCAGGCAAGAGTAAATGTCTTCTTCTGAAAATGAGCCCTACAAAAAATATATGTATAAGTAGTACACAAAAAGAAAACTCTTTCTAATTGCTGTTAACCAAATGAGTCGCTAATTGTTGGAAGTAACAGGACTCATATGTTTAAACTATTTGGCAAAGACTTTTTTTTAAAAAAAAACACCTGTTTTTCTACATTAAATGTATGGTAATCAAGAGAGACACCATTAAAATCACCTTCCTCACTTGGTAGGAATATAAAACCATTTCAAATAAGATGACTGTGTAGAAAGCCAGTGGTGTGTTGAACTGCTACTCTCTAGGATTGTCAGGTAAAGGAAATATTTTTGCCTAGGTTTTGGGAAGTGGGGGTCTGGCTGCTGATCCTGAAGGTGCCTGCAGTTGTGAGTGGATGTTGTTTACACCACATTGATGGCCCCTGCATTACATCCTGTAGACAAGTGCTGCTTCCTCTTACACTCGGCAATGGCTGTCGTTCTTCTAGAAGGATCTGGAGAAGAATTTGGGGGCAAAGGAGGAAGCACAATACAGAACTAACAGTAATCTACCCCAAAATATTGAAGACAGTGGTGTAAAAGCCACTGTGAAATTTAGTCTACTACCATACAATATCCTCTTTTTAAAGTAAACTTCGGGACCACAAGTTGGCGTAGTGGCTATGTCGCTGGACTCCCATGTAATCAATTGCAGTTTGAGTCCCGGGCCTGGTGGCTTAAACTCCCATCAGGCGCATCAGGGTGTATCCCCAAGATCCCGAAAGGAGAATGGAGGAGAAGTTATTGCAGCATGGTCATCTCCCGGGGGATGATTTCTCGCTTTCTGTCTCTCTGTCTCTCTCTGTCTCTCTGGTGAGTGCACACGTCCTATAGCAAAACCCTCTCTAAAAAAGAAAGAGAAAGAAAGAAAGGAGAGAAAGAAAGAAAGAAAGAAAGAAAGAAAGAAAGAAAGAAAGAAAGAAAGAAAGAAAGAAAGAAAGAAGAAAGAAAGAAAGTAAAAGAGAGAGAGAGAAGGAAGGAAGGGAGGGAGGGAGGGAAGGAAGGAAGGAAGGAAGGAAGGAAGGAAGGAAGGAAGGAAGGAAGGAAGGAAAGAAGGAAGGAAGGAAGAGAAAGGAAGAAAGAAAGCTTCATATGAGAACTATAGAAAGTCCAATTCAAGTCACTCAGTCTTCAAAAATTCCAGAAAGAGAGGTCTAAAACTCGAGGGGAGGTCTTCAAAATGTTCATGGTAAACTCTTACTTAAGAACAAACAAAACTCTATGCATGAATTCCAAAAATGCTTGCACCAAAATAAAATTGAATTTTAATTTTGCTTTTGATGAATTTTTTGAAGTCTTCTTCTACATAAAGCATCAGTTTTCCTCTCCAATTTGACAAAAGACATGTTCATGTGGCCACAAATGATCTTCATTCTAATGTTTCAGCTATTGTGAGGAAGCATCTCTTTTAAATATTAAGAATTATTCCTGGGAAAAGTGAAAGGAATCAAAGAGGAATAGAGAGGGAAGACATTTATGGAACACAGAAATGGTCGATTATCCGTTTGATAATAATGAGTATGGGATCTTTCAACTGGACTGGTGTGAAGTGTATTTGTGTCGGCTAAATTCACTTTGCAAGCTATCCATAATGATGCATAGTGATTGAGTGTATAAAATAATAATGATAATAAGAAACAGAATGAAACAAACACACAAAAAGAATTCTTTCCTATCTACTATACATTTGCTGTAATGTTCTCATTGAATTTGGTAATTGCTTAAATCTGAATTATTTATCAAGTCACACCCTTTCCTTAGGTTTTATGTCTTGCTCACACGCCTTATCTCTTTCACTTCGATACCATAACCCTCTGACATTTCTTTTTTTTTTCTTTTTTTTTGGGGGGAGAGATTTTTTGTTTTGTTTTGTTTTGTTTTGTTTTGCTATAGGGCACGTGCGCTCATCAGACAGACAGAGAGAGACAGAGAGACAGAAAGCGAGAAATCACCCCCCCAGGGGGGATGGCCACACCGCAATCCCTTCTCCTCCATTCACTTCTCGGGATCTTGGGCACACACGCACACGCACCCGGCGTGAGTTTAAGCCACCGGGTCTGGGACTCAAACCGTGGTCAACTACATGGGAGTCCAGCGACATAACCATTACGCTAACTGCTGGTCCCCTCTGACATTTCTTGACTGCAGTGTTGAAGATTTCTCTGATCTTTTTCTAAGAATCTAACGTTTTAGATTTTAAAACAAAGACATATTTAAACCTATAATAGAAATCTTTGAAAAGTTTTTGGAAAATGCATATTATGGAACAAAATTCACATGAATTTAATTTTTTTTTGGCACCACAAAAAACTTGTGTTTTAATTCCATTTATCCATGAATCTTTTAGAATACTTTCGTACTTGATTTCCTTTTCTATCTCGTGCACCTGAAAACAACTTAATCTTCTCCCTGTCTGAGAGGTTCTGCAAGAAGGACATAGACTTGAATCGGTCAACTTGTGCTACATTTGAGTTCTTGATTATCAGACAGATACCCCTCAAATAAGCAAAAGAACTTCACTCCCTGCTCTAACCTTGCAAGTCCGCTGTCTGTGAACCTTGTCCAGCTAGTTTTCTCCTCTTCTAGCATAAATACCCCTCTCTGCCACCTGAGGAAATGCTCTGATGCATTTTGTTCATTTTCATTTCCATTGTACGTGCTTTTTATCACCCTCTCTCCTGCGCCTCAAGTAAGTGAGAAGAGTTAAACTATGACAACAATAAAAATAAAATTGGAAAGGGAATTACTTCTTCCTTCAACTCACAGAAATTGAACATCAAAATAGCAGGGATTTCAGGATGAAAAAATTAATCTTATAGAATGCCTTGATGTCAGGGTTGAGCAGTGGGAAGGAGGTGGGGAGGATAGAATCTTCTAGCCTCTGATCTTCAAGGTCATAGTTACTCCAAATTCAAAAAGTCATATATGCTCACCTGGATGGTTTATTTCTTTAGCCACTTAAATGATACAATCCTTAATAATGAATTTTGCCGTAATTTTTTTATCTGCTGTGAAATGTTGTTATACCAACATTTGTAAGTTACTAGATCCATTTCTGTTTCTTTATTATTTTCAATATTTATGTGTGGTATTGTTTTGGATTGGCGTTTTTTAAATTATTATTTTAGTTCTTTTAGTTTTTCTATGGGACATGTTTGCTTGCTAGAGAGAAAGAGAGAGAGAGAGAGAGAGAGAGAGAGAAAGGAGAAAGTGAAAAATCACACCACCCCTTGGGGCAGATACCATAATCCTTTCTCCTTCATTCTCCTCTTGGGATTTTTGTGTGATAATGTACGTGCACATACATGCACCTGGTGTGTTTTTTAAGCTGCTGGGTCCAGGATTCAAGCCACACTGTCTGCCATGTGGGATCCAGTCATTTAAACCACCATGTCACCAGAGGGCCCAGCTATTTTTTTGTTTTGTTTAATGCACTGTTAGTGTCAGTCTTACAATCGATTGATATACTCTGTTAATGTTTATTGCAATAGTGATATATTCAGAACTAGTAGTACTGAAATTTTTTTCTTTGTGCCTTTTATTCCTTTACTTCTAATCCTCTTTCTATTTGTTTTATGAAGTTTTCTATATTCCTTTTCCAAAACTTTATCAGAATGTCAACTATAATCTATACATGTTTCCAAGAAGATCAATGTTTACTTGGTGTCTCCATTCTCCTTGTGTGTGAGTCGAGGACTTCAGTTCACATTAACCACACCCTGAATGCCACCTCGTCACTCCTCCTGGCTCCTCTCCTTTCTTTCTCTTTCTCTTTGTTTCTCCTTCATCTTATTATGTTGACTAGTGTTGTAGTTTTGACTTTAAACACAAAAAAGAGTGTTCTGTTTTATAGTTAATTATATTATCAGTTTCATTTTTATTATTCTATCTTAGTCTTCTCTATATTTGTTTTCCATCTTTATTTTTATTAATTATTTTTAGGAGGTACAGTATGGTTTTTCACAGCATACATATAAGTGTGTAATTATCAAATAGCAAATATAGTTAGAATTTTCTTCTTGCAGAAGTACTACATTAGAATTTTTTTATGAGGTCTGTGAGCAGTAAACACTGTCTTTGTACTTCCAAATTAAAAAACAAATTTCTCAAAAAAATTTTGAGAAAAATTGCCTTTTTTTATTTACTGTTTTCTCTTTTGCATAAGTACTTTTTCGTTTAACGCCTGTCTTTTGTAATTTATTATTCTTGTTACTCTTGTAACTCTAGTTACAGAAGGAGATTGCTCTTTCCTTTATTTCATTGATAATTCATTAAATATACTTAAAATTTCTCAAGAAAATTTTTTTTCTCTCCTGATTGGATAATGAATTGGCCAGATACAGAATTCCGAGGTGACGGCACTGAAGAGCCATTTCTATTCTCTTTTGGTACCCTGTATCACCAATGCAAAGTCACCGTTGAAAATGCACCATTGTTTTCTGGTTGACCTTTTTCTTTCTATTATGCTGCTTCACTATGATCTGTCTAAATGTATTTTTTTTCTTTATTTTCTGAGGGGTTTTTTGTTTGTTTTTGTTGTTCTTTTTTTAAATGAAACTTTTAATCTGACTCATCTCTCTAATAAGCGCTGAAAGTTTTTCAGTTATTGTTTTATATAATAATTACTTTCCATGATTTCTTCCATTTCCTTTTTCTGGAAATCTTATTAAAGCTAGATTTAATATCATTAGCTGTATCATAAGCTGACAGACTTTAATTGATGTTCATATATTTTCTTCATAATAAATTTGAAATAAAAGTGTAGAGATAATATCTATATACCTATGTCTGTATACATATGTGCATATATGCGTAGGTGAATGAGTGAGTAGGTAGATGAATAGACTGATGAATGGATAGACAGAAAAAAAAGTAAAAAGAAGAAAGGAAGCAAGAAAGAAGAGAAAGGAGAAAGGAAGAGAGAGAGAAAGATAGAAATCCTCAGTACCATCTTTCAATTTTAAAATTCCCTTGTGGTGGGTCCAATATAAAAATAACTTCACTTGATTTTCTGTTTTACATGAATTGCCTTTTTTTATTTACAGTTTTCTCTTTTGCATAAATGCTTTTTCGTTTAACGCCTGTCTTTTGTAATTTTCTATTCTTGTTACTCTTGTAACTCTAGTTACAGAAGGAGATCGCTCTTTCCTTTATTTCATTGATAATTCATTAACTATACTAAAAACTTTTCAAGATTGTTCTGTTATTTTGCTTTTGTCTATAGTGTACTTACATTTGCATTGCTGATACTCTGGCTGGCTGTCACAGCACTGGAGTTCTTAAATACAGTCTGAAATTTTGATTTGTGGGCTCATCTGTGGAACTTTTTGATTTTTATTATGTGCATTTCTCCCTTTTCCTCACTCACCTCTCACATTGAGTACTTTTGGTCAACTGTACCAGACACCCCTGAGGCCCCGACCGTAGAACCAGGTGTTACTGGGTTTTTGGAGCCTCTCACCTAGCACGAGAGCAGTCCATCTGGAGAATGGATTTTTTTTTTTTTTTGTTCCTGATGACGTGGAGCAGGTCAGTGTCTTCCTCCTGTGTGGGATACAGGTTCACAGGCCAGACACTTTTCCACCCACCTTTTACCGGTCAGGGAGTTCCATTCCAGACCACTATTCGTGCAGTAATTCCAATTTCCTCCTCCCAGCTTGTCTGAAGTGTCTTTGAGCCCTATTATCCACTGACGCAAAATTTCATCCTTTCCTACTTCTTTTCTGACCCAGAGTCCCATAAATATCCCCACTGCCCTAAAATTTTTGCATTTACATTTTTTTTCTGGTCCGCTGGGAGACTTACCTTGTTATCGAGCAACTTTATTTTTCAGTTTTTTTTTTTTTTTTTTTTTCTCACTGGTAGACATGCATTTGGGTAGGTTCAGTGGCATGGGAATTCACGATAGCAACTCTGGAGTCAGGCTCTTTCATTTCAAATCACAATTTAATCACATGCTACCTGCATGGGCAAATCATTCAGTCTCTGTTCACTGTATCACCGTGCTCAGCTATAAAATGGAAATCATTATTGCCTTAGGGATTAAATGAGATGATATTTGCAAAGCACTGAAACACAAGGTGTAGTCCTTGCATGCTAGTTGCGTTATTAAGAATGCAAATAGGCCATAGTCTGCACAAAGAAGTGTACTATTACAGATTTCAAAGAAGAGCCTCAGGAGAGCACAAAATAAAGCAAGTACTAGGAAAATTATTACTTTCCGGATATAAATTCTTTGATTCTTTTTCTAGTGCACATATATAATGTTTATAGATCAGTATCATTTTTTTAGATACATTTTCAATAGATTGTTTTACCTTGCTTTAAAAATAATTTTAATTGCCAAAGGGCACATGTGCTTGCCAGAGAGAGAAAGGGAGAGAAAAAGCACCTATCCCCACCATGGAGCATGATCAGGCTGCAATTTTCCCTCCGTAGCTCCTTCTGATAAGGACTTTGGGTGTGTATACCTGGCATGTTTTTCAAACTGCCAGGTTGGGATTCGAACCATTGTCAATCATGTGGGATCTCCTCCCTTAACCACTGAATTACAGGACCAGCTCATATTTACTTTTATATAATCTGATTTTCTCGCTTTGCTGTGTGACTATTACACAGTAACATTAAAATAGTTGTATTCATTATCATCCATAACACTTTTCTAGATATTTCTGGACATACAATCAGAATATTTCAGTAGTAGTCTCTATTTAATTGATGCCTAATAATTACACAAATTTATTAGTTAAAACTTGATATTTTAACACATATGCAATGCATAATGGTAAAATAGGGGTAATTAGCATATTCATCTCCTCAGACACTCGTAATTTCTTTGTGATGACAATATTCAATCTCCTGTCTTCTAGCTATTTTGAGATATGCAGTATATTATTGTTAAATATGATCCTCCTACTGGGCAGTGGAACATTAGAACTTATTCCTCTTCTCTAACCATACTTTATACTCATTAACCAATCTCTCTCTACTGCCTTCTTCACACTACCCTCCCTTGCCTCTGGTAACCCACTCTTCTCTCTTCTACCTCTATAAAATATTCTCTTCTCTAGGTTCCATAAGTAAGTGAAATTATGCATGATTAACATTTCTTAACCTACCTCATTTCATTTAACGTAATGTCCTCCAAACTCTTTCATGTTGCCACAAGAAGATTTACATTTTTAAGGCTGAGTAATATTCTATTGTGTAAATATACCACATATTCCTTTAACTATCCACCCAACAGTAGTGTTGCTGGATTATATGGTCATTTTATTTTTAATTTTTTGAGGACCCGTAAAATTTTCCATAATGGCTATAGAAATTAACATTCCTATGACTAGTTTATAAAAGTTACAGTTTCTCCATAGTGTCACCAGCATTTATTTTTTTGTCCTTTTAATAATATCTATTCTAACTGGGGTGAAATCGCATCTTATTATGTTTTTTATATGTATTTCTCTGATGATGAGTGATGTTCAGCCTTTTTTCATATAGCTCTTGTCCATGTGTATATCTTCTTTTAAGAAATGTCTATTTAGGTATTTTTCTGTTTTTGAATCTGGTTGCATAGGATATTTTTGTTTTGTTTTGTTTTGCTTTTGCTATTTGGTCATTTGAGTTCCTTATGTATTATGGAATCACTCATTATGGATGCATAGTTTGCAAATATTTTCTCCTATTCTATAGGTTGTCTCTTCACTCTGTTGACTGTTTCCTTCATACACAGAAACCTTTGAGTTTAATGTAATTCTGTTTGTCTGTTTTAACTTTTGTTTTGTGAACTCTTAAGATCTTACCCAAAAAAGTTCTTACTCAGACCAAAGTCACGAAGCATTTCCTTTGTGTTTTTAATCTATTCATAGTTTTGGCTTTATATTTAAATCTTTAAATGATGTTCAGTTGATTCCTATAAGCAATGAGAAATGGGAGTCTAGATTTGTTCTTCTCCATGTAGAAATTAAATTTTCTCAGAACCGTTTACTGAAGAGACTATTCTTTCCCAAAATGTGTGTTCTTGGCACCTTTGTCAAATATCAGTTGTCTGTAAAGGTATAGGTTTATTTCTAGATTCTCTGTTCTGTTCCATTGATCCATGTGTCTTTTCAATGCCAGTGCCTCACTATTTCATGACATTGTTTTATAGTATATTTTGAAGTCAAGTAGGGTGATGCCTTCAACGTTGTCCTTTTTGCTGAGAATTATTTTGACTATTTGTGGCCTTTGTGGTTCCATACAAATTTTAGTATTGTATTTTCTATTTCTATGAAGGATATCATTTGTATTATGTGAGAAATTGTATTAAATCTGTAGATTGCTTTGGGAAGTATGGAATTTAGAGGTTTTTGCCTTAGGACGTATACACTCACCAATGAGAGAGAGACAGTGGAAGGAAAGTGAGAAATTGTCCCGCAGAGGGGATGGCCATGCCACAATCCTTACTCCTCCATTCCCCTCCTGGGATCTTGAGTACGCATGCACAAATACTCAGTGTGAGTTACAAGCCACCAGACCCTGGATTTGTACCACAGTCAGCCATGTGTAAGTCCAGTGATGTAAGTGCTATGCCATCTTTTGTCCACAAGTATGGACATTTTAATATCAACTTTTCTAGTTCATATACATGGACTATCTTTCCATTTATTTGTGTTCTCTTCAAGTTCTTTCTTCAGTGCTTAATACTTTTTCTTACAGAAAAAAAGTATTCCTTGGTGTTTAATTACTTTGGAAGTTATTATAAATGGTATTTATTTTTAAATTTCTTTTTCAGAAAGTTCGTTATTAGTATACAGAAATGTTACTGATGTATGTATGTTGATTTTGTATCTTGCAATTTAAGTGAACTTACTTGTTAATTCTAATCTAACAGGTTTTTGGTGGAGTCTTTAGGGTTTTCTGTATATACAATTATTTTATATGTATATAGAGATAATTTGACTTTCTCCTTTCCAATTTAGATGCCCTTTCTTTTTTTCCCTTACTTAATTGTTCTTATTAGGACTTCCAGTACTATACTGAATAAAAATAGTGAAAGTGGATGTCTTTGTCTTGTTCCAAATTTTATAGAAAAAGTTTTTAACTTTTCCCCATTTAGTATGATGTTAGTTATCAGTTTCTCATATACAACCTTTATTGCATTCAGGAATATTCCTTCTTTTTTTACTCTCAAGAAACTCAGTTTATTTTTTTCTAATATATTTTTCATCATCATCATTATTATTATTACGATTTATACATTCAATCGCTATCCATCATTTAGATTATTATTTATACATTCAATAGCTATACATCATTTAGATCGTAAAGAGCTTTACTTTACCCAGCATGATATACACGTCAGCCCAACTTAATTGTGAATACTATACACATCCTCATCAACCAATAACAAACCATTTCTGTGTTGCACAAATGTCTTACTTCTCTATTTTTTCCCAAATTTTCTTTTCTATGCACTCCCTTCCCACACTCTCCTTGCACTTTGTTTCTAGCATCCATAACCATTTTCAATGCTTTTATGTCCAACAATCTTTCAGCCTCTACCATAGAGTGCAGATAGTGGGTGTATGTTAAGTGGAAACATACAATGTCTCTCTTTCATAGCCTGACTTGCTTCACTCAGCAAAAAATATTTCATATTCATCCACGTTCTATCAAATTCCAGGGACTTGTTGTATTTTTATGGCTGAATAATATTCCGTGGAGTGTATGTGCCACATTTTTTCAATCCATTCATTCATTCATTTGTGGACATTTGGGTTGGTTCCATGTTTTAGCAATCATGAACAGTGCTGCAATAAATATAGTTGTCAAGCACTTTTCAGACTGAGTGTTCTCCTGTCCTTTGAGTAGATACCCAAAAGTGGAATTGTTGGGTCATATGGTAGTTCTATTTGAAGATCTTTGAGGAACCTCCATATTGTTGTCCACAGTGGCTGGACCAACTTATATTCCCACCAACAATATAGGAGTTTTCCCCTTTCACCACATTCTCTATAGCACTTATCATTTTTTTTTTTTAATCTTCACCATTCTGACTGGGGTTAAGTGGCATCTCATTGTGGTTTTGATCTGATCTCTCTTGTGATGAGGGAGGTTGAGCATTTTTTCATATGTTTTTTTGGCTGTTTGTTTGTCTTCCTTACTTATATTCCCACCAACAATATAGGAGTTTTCCCCTTTCACCACATTCTCTATAGCACTTATCATTTTTTTTTTTTAATCTTCACCATTCTGACTGGGGTTAAGTGGCATCTCATTGTGGTTTTGATCTGATCTCTCTTGTGATGAGGGAGGTTGAGCATTTTTTCATATGTTTTTTTGGCTGTTTGTTTGTCTTCCTTAGAGAGTTGTTTATTCAGCTCATTTTCCCATCTTTTAATTGGGTTGATCATTTTCTTCCAGGTAAGCCACTTGAGTTCCCTGCGTTTTATGGCTATTAGTCTCTTATCTGAGGCATGGTTAAAATTCTGTCCCATCCTGAGGGTTGTGATTCACACTACTTACAGTATCTTTTGCTGTGCAGAAACTCTTTAATCTGATATAATCCCATTTGTCTATTTTATGTATTATTGCCTGTGCCTTGGGGGTCTTACTTAATAAGTCTTTTCCTACTCCAATGTCTCATAGAGTTTCTACAGTGTTTTCCACTAGTAATTTTATAATTTGCGATCTTATGTTTAGATCTTTGATCCGCTTTGGGTTGATTTTTATTAATGGTGACAGATAGGGGTTCAGATTCAACTTTGTGTAGGTGGATGCCCAATTTTTCCAGCACCATTTGCTGTATTGACTGGTACCCTTTGTCAAAGATTAGTTGGCTGTATGTTTTGGGGTTAATTTCTGGGGTCTCTACTGTGTTCCATTGGTCCTCATGTTGGTTTTTGTGCCAATACCACTCTGTTTTGATTATCACAGCTTTGTAATACATTTTGAGGTCAGGGAGTGAGATGCCACTCCACTCTTCTTGCACAGAATGGCCTTGGCAATATAGTGTCTTTTATGATTCCAGACAAATTCTATGATTGTCTTTTCTAGATCTGTGAAGAATGTCTCTCGTAATTTTATAGAAATTTTATTAAATATGTAGATTAATTTGGATAGGATTGCCATTTTGATTATATTAATTCTGTCCATCCATGAATTTGGGATGTCATTCCTCTTTTTTGTGTCTTTTTGACTTCCTTTTTAAGGTTGTCATAGTTTTCCTTATAGAGGTCTTTGACTTCCTTGGTTAGTTTTATTCCTAGGTATCTTATACTTCTTGTAGCCATAATAAATGGGATTACTTTCTTCAGTTCTGGCTCTGTCTGCTTGTTGTTTGTATATAAAAATGCTATCAATTTTTGTAAGTTAATTTTGTATCCTGCCACTTTACTGTATGCATTTATTAATTCGAGGAGTTTTTTCATGGATACTATTGGGTCTTCCATGTATACAATCATGTCATCTGCAAACAGAGATCATTTCAGCTCCTTTTTTCCCTATCAGAATGCCTTTTATTTTCTCCTCTTGTCTGATCACATTGGGTCGGACGAGTACTATATTGAATAGGAGCAGAAAAAGTGGGCAGTCTTGTCTTGTACTATTTTTTTAGTGGAAAAGCTTTCAGCTTTTCCCCATTCTGTATAATGTTAGCTATAGGTCTTTCATAATGGCTTTTATTTTGCTGAGAAACAATCCTATGTCAATTTTTCTGAGAGTCTTAATCATAAAGGAATGTTGTATTTTGTAAAGAAGAGAGAAAGAAACCAGATACATCAAATTTGCAATTAATCAGGCAACATTACAACAGACATAACAGAACTACAAAACCTCAGGAGAGGATACTATGAGTGACTATATGCCAACAAAGAAGAAAACCTGAATGATATGGACAAATTCCTGGAAACATATAATCTACCAAGATTGACTTGAGAGGACATAGAAAACCTGAATACGGAACCAGCTGTTAGTGTAATGGCTATGTCACTGAACTCCCACGTAGTCAACCGCAGTTCGCATCCCGGACCCGGTGGCTTAAAACTCACGCCAGGCGTGTGTGAGTTCGTGCCCAAGATCCCGAGAGAAGAATGGAGGAGAAGGGATTGTGGCGTGACCATCCTCCCTGGGAAGTGATTTCTCGCTTTCTGTCTCTCTGTCTCTCTCTGTCTGTCTGGCGAGCACACGCGCCCTATAGCGAAAAAAAAAAAAAAAAAAAAAAAACCTCTCCAAAAAAAAAAAAAAAAACCTGAATAGATCTATAACAAGCAATGCAATTGAGTCAGTAATAAATAACCTGTCAACAAAGAACAGTCCAGGCTGCACTACTGAATTTTAAAAAACTTTTAAAGAAGAGGTATGGTCCAGGCTTCACTACTGAATTTTAGAAAACTTTTAAAGAAGAGGTAACCCCCATTCTACTCACACTGTTTCTAGAAATCCAAAAGAAGGAAACCCTTCCAAATTAATTCTATGATGCCTCCATTACCCTAATTCCCAAAATGGATAAGGATATGACAAAAAGGGAAAACTGAAGACCTATATCTCTGATGAATATAGATGCAAAAAATTCTCAATAAGATACTTGCTAACCATATTCAACAGCATGTAAAAAAGGTTATTCATCACGACCAGGTAGGCTTTATTCCAGAGATGCAAGTGTGGTTCAACATATACAAACCATAAATGTAACACACCATATCAACAGAAAGAAAGATAAAAACCATATGATCATTTCAATTGATGTGGAAAAAGCATTTGACAAAATATATTCCTTCTATACCTAATATGTGAAGAGCTTTTATTAGGAAAAAATGTTTAATTTTGTCAAATTATTGAAATGACAATATGGTTCTTGCCCTTCATTCCGTGAATGTACTGTAATCAGGTTTATGATTTGCATGTGTTGAGCCATTCTTGAATCTCTGAGATGAATCTCACTTTATCATGGTATGTAATCTTTGTGATGTGTTGCTGTATTCTCTTTATTAGTATTTTGCAGAGGATTTTTTCATCTATATTTATTAGGCATATAGGCTTGCAGTTTTCTTATTTATGGGAGTTCTTGTCTAAGTTTGATATCTGGGCAATGCTGGCCTCATAGAATGAATTTTTTGGAGAGGTTTTTTTTTGTTGTTGGTTTTTTTTTTTTTTTTTTTTTTCTATAGTGCCCATGGGCTCCCCCGACGACAGACAGAGAGAGACAGAGAGACAGAAAGCGAGAAATCACCCCCCCCGGGGGGATGGTCACACCGCAATCTCTTCTCTGCCATTCTCCTCTTGGGATCTTGGGCACGCATGCACACGCACCCTCCGTGAGTTTTAAGCCACTGGTTCTGGGACATGAACCGTGGTCGACTATGTGGGAGTCCAGCGACATAGCCATTACGTAACTGCTGGTTCCCTAGAATGAATTTTGAAGAACTCTACTTCAATTTTATAGAATAGTTGTAAAATGTTGTTGGTGTTATTTCTTTAAATGTTTGACGGAATTTAGTAGTGAAGCCATGAGGTTCTGGGCTTTTCTTTAATGGGAGACTTTTTATTACTGATCCAATCTTGTTATTCATTATTGATCTGTTCAGGATTTCTGTATCTTCATGATTCGATATTGGTTGTTGAGGAATTTGTCCATTTCTTCTAGGTGTCTTGATTTTTTTGTCATATAGTTGTTCATAATGATCTCTAATGAGCTTTCCTAAAGTTATTTTATTTTAAAGCTTATTTATTTACTTTTACCAAAAGAGAGATTGAAAGGTAAGTACCCTCCATTCAATCTTCAAGCTGCGATTCATCTCCAGTCTCAGCCAGCTTGTATCATAGGAACATGAAGAGTTGGCATACTTAGGGGGTATTCCCAGTATAGGACCTTTCCCATGTGGGTTCATTTGTGTTGTGTGTGCATGTGTGTGTGTGTGTGTGTGGTATGTGTGTGTGTGTTTCTTATTTTTTGAGAGAGAGATTTTTGCTATTAGGAGCATGCACTTGGCAGAGAGACAGAGAGACAGAAAGCAAGAAACCACCTCCTGGGGATAATGACCATGCCACAATCCATTCTTTTCTTGGGATTTTGGACACACATGTACACATTCCTGGTATGGTTTTTAAGTTGCCAAGTCCAGGACTCATGGGACTACATGGGAGTCCAGTAACAGAACAATTATACCATCAGATGTTCCCCACTTGTGTTACTTCTTAGTCCCTGATCCTTTGTATATCTGTGATATTAGTTGTAATATCTCCCTTTTTATCTGATTTCATTTATTGGTGTCTTCTTTCTTTTTTTCCCCTCAATTTAGCTATAGGTTTATCAATTTTGTTTAAATTATTTTTTAATGTGTGTGTGTGTTTTAAGTTTCTATTTTGTTTATTTCTGTTCTTATTATTATTTTCCCTCTACTCCCTCTAGTTTGTTTTCTGTTTATTTGGGGTGTTTTTCTTTTTTCTTTTTTGCTTTGTATTTCCTTGAACTGAAATATTATGTTGTTTATTAGAAATCACTCCTCTTTTTACAGTAGATTATTGATATAATTTTTATTCTTAGAACTGCTTTTACTGTATCACATAGTATATTTATTTTTTTGTTTTTGTTTTCAGAGAGATTTTTGCTATAAGGCGTGTGCACTCATCAGATAGTCAGAGAGAGACAGAGAAACAGAAAGCTAGAAATCATCCCTGCAGGGAGGACAGCCATGCTACAATCCCCTCTTCTCCACTCTCCTCTCAGGATTTTGGACATGCACACACACTCATTCAGCATGAGTTTTAAACCGCTGGGTCCAGCACTCGAACCACAGTCAAATACATGGGAGTCCAGTGACATAACTTTTACCCTATTTTCTGGTCCTTCCCATCATACTTTTTGGTACATTGTGCTCCCATTTTCATTTTTATCAAGACATTTTTCATTTTCTTTTAAATATTTTTCAGTGACCCAGTGGTTGCCCAAAAGAATGTCACTTAATGGCCATGCCTTCTGCAGTTGCCAAGGTTACTCTTGTTATTGATTTTTAGTTTTATTCCATTGTAATCAGAAAAGATACTTGGCATGATTTCAATTTTTAAGGATTTTTAAAGATTTGTTTCATGGCCTAACATGAGGTCTATCCTGAAGAATGTCTCACGTACTATTGAAAAGAATGTATGTTATATAGCTATTGAATGAAAGGTTCTGTAAATGCCTGTTAAATTCACTTGGTTTAAAATACAGTTTAACACAATGTTTCTTTGTTGATTTTCTATCTGGATAATCTGTTCATTGCTGAAGGTTGAGTGTTAAAGTCCTCAACTATTATGGTTCTGCAGTTTCTCTATCTCTTTAGTTCTGTTGATACTTGCTTTATATATTTAGACTTGATGTTGGTGCATAGGTGAGAAATTTATAAAAGTTTATGAAAAATATGTACTATGAGAAAATTATGAATTTAAAAGTTTTTTGCATCAAGATAAACTCATTTTAATTCCATTTTTCTAGATTTTTAAAGACACTTTGTATATCTATAATTGTTGTATCCTCTTACTGCAATGACCCCTTTGTTGTGGCATAATGGCCTTTTCCGTCTCTTTTTTACATATTTTTAGTTTTTTTTTTATATTATCTAAGTATAACTACTCCTGTTGTTTTATTGGCTCCTATTTGCAAAGAATATGTTTTTCCATTTCTTCACTTTCAGTCTTTGTGTGTATTTACAGATGAAGTAAGTTTTTGTAGACTCACTTTTTCCCAAAGTATATACATGAAGTCAATTTTTTGTAGACTCAGATTTACACAAAAGTGTATTGTAGTATATAGTCGGATTTATTTATTTACTTACTTATCTATTCAGCCACTCTGTATTTTTAATAGGAAAATTAAATTCATTTACATTCAAAGTAATTATTGATAGACAAGAACTTAGTCCTACCATTTTGTTACTTTCTATGTAGCTGCTTTGTGTATCCTTTGTTCTTTCTTCTCTTATTTTTTGTCTCTCTGGTTTGGCTGGCTGTTATAATGATAAGTCATAATTCCTTTCAATTTTTCATTTGGGCTTTTGCTTTACCAGTGAATTTTATACTTTTTTGTGTTTACAGAATTGTACTTATCATCTTTTTGCTTCAAGATATAGGGTGCTCTCAAGTATTTCTTTTAAGGCTAGTCTAGTGATGTTTAATTTCCTCATTTTTTTCTTTTTTGGGAAATACTTAACTTTTTCTTTATTTCTAAAGGACCATTTTGCTGGGTATAATATTCTTAGCAGGCAGGGTGTTTTGTTGCCTTTTTTTTTTTTTTTTGAATATGTAATTTAATTCCTTCATGGCCTACAGGGATTTTGCTGAGAAATCTACTGTTAGGCTAGTATAAATTCCCATATATGTTACTTTACAATTTCCTCTAGCTACTTTTGGAATTTCTTCTTTGTCTTTTACTTCAGACAGTATTGCAACAATGTGCAGCAGAGAGGAATTTTTGAGGTTGAATCTACCTGGAAATTATTGAGTTTCTTGGATCTAAACATCTGTATTTCTCCAAATGCTTGTTAAGTTTTCAGCTGTTATTTTATTAAATAGGTTTTTTATATCTTTTTGCATCTCTTCTCCTGAAACTTCCACAATGCAAATATTTGTTCATTTAATGGTGTTTCAAAGGTCCATAGTCTTTATTATTATTATTATTATTTTAGTTCTTTTAGTTTGATCTGATTTGGATATTTTTTATTTCTTTTGTTTTAAATGTCAAAAGATGTGTTTACTCTCCAAAGAGAAACAGAACAACAGAGAGAGAGAAAGACAGAGAGAGGGAGGGAGAGAGAGAGAGCTGAACGAGGCATGGTTAAATTGCAATCTCTTTTCCATTTTTTCATTTCATCAAGATTAGGGTCATGCACTTACACCCAGCATGTTTTTCAACTCATTCAGGTTGGGATTTGAACCATGGTCAGCCATATGGAATTTGGCACCCTTAACCACTAAGTTATGGGGCCAATTCTGATTTTTCAAAAGACCAGTTTTGAAATTCAGAAAATTTTCTTCTTCTTGATCTACTTTGTTGTTGAAACTCTCAATTATATTTTTTTCTTTTATTGGTTGAATGTTTGTGTTCAAGACTTCATTTTGGTTCTTCTTTATGTGTATCTCTTTACTAAATTTCCCATTCAGATCTTGAATTGTTTTCCTGATTTTCTTGAATTATCTCTCTATTTTCACTTGTGTTTCACTGCATTTTCTTAAGATCACTGTTTTAATTCCTTTTCAGGCATTTTATAGACTTGTTTTTCTTTGAGGTCAGTTACTATAGAATTATTGTACTCCTTTGAGGGTGGTTTCCATGTTCTGTGTGTGTGTGTGTTTAAGTTGATACATGTGCAGCTGAGGAAACCATTGCCTTTTCCAATTTTATGGAGTAGTTTTATATAAAAAAGACTTTCCCCCATAGATGGATTGTAAAATGACAGTTGAATAGGCTGATTTGACTTTGATTCTGGGTAAGCACAGTAGTCTGTGTATGTGTGTGTGTGTGTGTTAAATTTATCAGATGGCATGTGCACTCTTCAGGGAGAGACAGAGGAAAAAGTTTGAAATCTATCCCTTATTGGTAATAGGCACAGTGTAATCCCTTCCCCTCTGTTTCTTCCTCATTTCAAGATTTTGGGCAGTATGCACAAATGTCTGATATGTTTCTCAAGTCTCTTGGTCTGGGACTTGAATTCTGTAGTCAGTCATGTGGGATCCAGCCATCTTAACCACCATGCCAGGAGCTGACTCATCTCTCCATGTGGTTTATACTGCTACATTCAGTGTCAGTGGTGTCTGTGAGTTCATCAGGGGCCTAGTTTGTGGATTGTGGAGGCAGTGATGCAGCTTTTCTGGGAGCAGGAACTCTGGGTGGGTTGTCATTAGATCCTAAGAGTTGCACACCAAACATAGCAGGTTAGTCAGTCCTTGGGGTGACATTCACCATGGAACTATGCTGCTGGGTAGACCTTTTCTCAGCACTGAGAGGCACACTAAGTAAAGCAAGTCTTCCAGTTGTGACAGTGGCACTGTCAGGAGCTGGAACATCTGGTTGAACCAATCCTCAAGCCCTGGAGACACGTTCAGGTGTTATTCTTTTAAAAAATGACGTATAAGGATATTTTCTAAGATTTATGAAACATTATCTTACATATGACATATGGCAGATTATCCTGCAAAACATTTTTGACTTTATATTTCTATTAAAATGTGGCATGATCATATATTTTTAATGGAAATACATCTAATTGGCAATAGCTGATTATAACATTTTAGAGCTATATCAATCCTAGTTTTATATCCAGTGAGTCTAGGTTTAGCTATCTTGTTCTAGTGACAACATTTCAGTTTCTTCAAAAAGTATGATATGATTCTTTTCTAAGACTTTTATGTTGAAGTCCCTCTTTCCAACTATGATTATTTTATGTATAGAGATATTAAAAGCACTTTCATGAATCTTATCTGAATGCTATAATATTAACTCTTTAAAAATTAGAGCCTAATTTTTAGAAAAAATACATATAATATTTTAATTTAATTTCTTTTTTAAAAATAACATATTCTTTAAGAAGTCAACCTTTTGAGATTTGTGATTTGTTTCATGATCCAGCATATAAGAAGCTTTCAAGAAAATTCTATGGGAATTTGAAAAGACTATGTTTTCTTCAGCTGTTGGGTATCTCAGACTATAAATGTCAGTTAAGTCAAAGTCGTTGATAGTGTCATTCACATCTTCCATACTCTTGCTGATTATTCTACCTCTAGAAATAACTAATTGTTTTAGTCATTTTCTCAGTTTATAGAAAGAAGTACTGAATATTTCATTGTGATTGTGATTGTCTATTTCTGTTCTAAGTTGCAAGAGTTTTTCTTTTGAAATGCTATTATTACATCAGTGGTCCCCAACTGGCACCAGAGACTGGCCTCATGAAACACAATCCCTCCATGGATGGGATGGGAGAAAGTTGGTCCTCCTATGACCCAAGTGTACCATATCTACTGAGCACCCCATTTCCACCACTACCACTTTGCAATATATAATCAAACAATAACACACTAGGGTTTGTGATCCCATGAGAATCCAGAACCACCTCTTATCTGGCAGGAAGCAGAGCTCAGACACAATATGAGTGATGAGAAGTGGCTGCAAACACAGACAAAGATTCACTCAATGGCCCACCATCCACTACACTCTGTGTGGCTAGGACGGGCACCCAATAGGCCATGCACTGTCCCAAGTCTGTGGATCAGGCCCTAAAAGGTCCATGGTCCAAAGTTTGGGACCCCTGACATACATCACAATTTTTATGTAAACATTATAATTTATATGTATATATATACAAACACACATACACACACACGTAAACATTATCATTTATATATATAATATATATATATATATACATACACACATAATTATGTAAATAATAATTATATACATAATACAATCCTGTCATCCTAATGTATTGACTCTCTTATTATTATCTCTGGTAACGTTCTTTTTATTAAAGTCTACTTTGATCTTAATAAAGATATGTCAGTATTTTTATGATTAGTATTTGTGTAGCATCTTTTTCTAGCCTGTCAACTTTACCTCTATTTGCCTCTTTTCATTTTAAAAGTGTCTCTTATAGAAAACATATAGTTGGTTATAGATACTTGAACCAGTATTATACTCTCTGCCTTTTAATTGTAGTTTTTAATTTATTTATATTTAATACAGCCATAGGTGTGGTTGTACCTAAGCTTGCCACTTGGCTATTTATTTAATTTTTTCTGGGAACCAGCAGTTGGCATAATGGCTATGTCGCTGGATTTCCATGTAATCAATTGCAGTTCGAGTCCCAGACCTGTGGCTTAAACTCACGTCGGGCGCGTGTGCACGCACATCCAAGATCCTGAGAGGAGAATGGAGGAGAAGGGATTGCAGTGTGGTCATCCCTCCTGCTGGGTGATTTCTGGCTTTCTGTCTCTCTCTGTCTTTCTGGCGAGCACAGGTGCCCTATAGCGAAAACCTCTCAAAAAAATTATTAAATAAATAATAAAATAAAAATATTTATCTTTTCTGTTTTATTAAATAGTTTCTCTTTCTCTTTTCCTGTCTCTTTTTGAAATAACAAATTTTTTAGCGTCCCTTTCTGATGCTTACATAGACTTATCTATGCTTTTTTGCTTTTTTTATGGATGTTTTAGAAACTGCAGTGTATTCCTTTAACTTAAAAAGTCACTCTGAATTCATATTGTATTAGTTAACATAAAATATAAGAAGCTGGCAAAAAGTACAGTTTCATTTACCTCCCTTTGCTATTGTTATTATATCAATTATATCAAAAGCCATTAAAAAGCCTGTAATGCAGGGTGATGCATTTTGTTTTAAATATGTCATTTGTATGTCATTTAAATTTGTATGTCATCTAAATAAATTAAGGACCAGCAGATGACATATGGTTACATTGTTGGACTCCCACATAGTCTACCGTGGTTCAAGTCACAGACCTGCTGGCTTAAAACTCAGGGCATGTGTGTGTGTGTGCCCAAAAATCCCTAGAAGAGAATGGAGGAGAAAGGATTACAGCATGATCATCCCCCTGGGAAATAATTTCTTGGCATTTTTCTCCCTGTGTCTATAGAGAACATGACCCCAATAGCAAAAATATCCCCCCCAAAAAAGAAAGAAGAAAATAGACACATATAGTCTTTAATATGTACTCACATATCTTTTCTGGTGACCTCATTCTTTCTAGTGTCATTTCCTGCTAACCTCATGAAATTTCTTTAGCATTCCTTATAATGCAAGACTGTGGACAATACATCCTCACAGTTTGTTTAACTTAAAATATATTTTTATCTTCATTTTTGAAGGATAATTTCATTGAAGGTAGAATTCTGGAACAATACATCTTCTACTTTCAGCATTTTTAAAATATTCATTTACTTAGGATTTGTTTCATTTTGCTTTGTTTGTGGTTTCATTTTTCTTAAATATGCAGTCATCATGTGTACCACGTTTTCCTTTAGAGTACATATTGTCCATCTCTCCCTGATTTCATGATTTTCTCGTTATGCTTCTCTTTCTTTCAGCATTCTGTCTATAATGTGGTGAAGTGTGATTTTTATTTAGTTATTTGTAACTCATTGAGATTCTGGGGTGTTCCAACAAGATTTTACTATTATTGGGCTGACCCCATGGCTGACTACAGCACAAATCGTGGTCCTTGGGCATATTGTGTTTGTGTGCCCAAAATCCTGACAGAATGAAGAACTGGAGAACAGATGTGACCACATCCTACTTGGGGATTATTTCTCTTTCTCTCTCTGGCAAATATGTACACCCTCTGGCAATTAAAACAAGAAAAGGTTTTTCCAGTATTTCTCTAAATAAATCTTTGTCTTCTCCATTTGAGAGTCTAATTACCAACATGTTAGAATGCTCGATATTTTTCCACTGATCTCTAAGGTCGTGATCATTTTCTTCAATTGTTTTTCTCTCTACTATCCATATTGGAGCATTTCCACTGATGCATGTTCAAAGTCACTAACTTTTTCTTCAGTCATATTTAGTCTACTTTTAAACCTGTTCAATTCTTGTTTTGTTACACTGCTGTACAACTACTGTACAATTCTAGAATTTCCGTTTTTGTTTTTGTTTTTGTTTACAGAGAGATATTTTTGCTATAGGATGCATGTGCTCACCAGAGAAACAGAGAGAGAGAGATAGAAAGTGAGAAATTCTCCTCCCCAGGTAAGGATGGCCACACCACAATCCCTTCTCCTCCATTCTCCTCTTGGGATCTTGGATTCCTGCACACATGTCTGGCGTGAGTTTCAAGCCACTGAGTCTGGGACTTGAACTGCAGTCGACCGTGTGGGAGTCCAGCAGTTATGCCATCGGCTAGCCCCACCATTTAGTTTTATAGTATGGTTTCCATCTCTCTGCTAAGGTTTCATATATGTTAATTAATTATGTGTGTGTTTGCTATATGTTCTTGAATGTATTTATAATAATTTTAAAACCCTTGTTGACTAATTGTAATACCTTTGTTACTTCAGGATAAATTTCCACTGACCATTTTTTACTTTCTTGCTGTGAATTACATTTTCTTGTTTCATTTCACGTTTAGTTTTTTTTTTTTTCTAATCAGGTAGTAGACATTAAAAATAAGATGTTGAAGAGGTCCTAGATTCTGCTATGTTCCTCTGAAGAGGGGCTTTTACAATAACAGGCAGTTAATTTGATAGGACTCAAGCTGCCAACCCTGCATCTCCTATGGCAGGCAACGAAGCCTCTGCACAGCTGTTCTAGCTTCCAGCTGCTGCTTTTTTGGTATACTCTCTGTGTCTCCCACTATGTGCTATTTGATGGGAACCTAAGTATCTGGGAAAAGATTTTACCCAGATCTGGGGCTCACCTCCCTGGCAACACCCACCCATCCAGGATTTATTCTCTAACTTTTTGATTTCTAGATTAGTCAACCAAACTGTCTCCTAACACCTCAAGTCAATAAGGCTTTTTGCAACCAGAACCACATTTAAATTAGAAAGCATCCTCTGGCAAGAAATAAATAAATAAAGTTGCAAACTTTCAAATATCACCTCTGCTTATCCATCTTTCAAGGTCAAACTGCTTTCCTCTAATTCTCCTCTTGCTTTCCATCTCTCAAAGGAGAGAGATGGTACCTTTGTGTGTGTTGTGTTTTGTGTGATTTTTTTCCCCCAGATTTCCCATCATCATTCACAGGAGAGTTAGTCCTGAACTACTGAACTACTTTGCTATCCCTAAAAGGCAAAAACTACACTATGTATTTTTTTTTAAATGTTTTTGACAAAGGGTGTGTGTACTCAGCAAAGAGACAGAGAGAGGAAAAGTGAGAAATCACCCCCAAAGGTGGCCACACTGCAATCCCTTCTTCTCCATTCTTCCCTTGGGATTTTGTACACACACACATGTGCCCTGTGAGATTTTCAGGGCACCAGGTCTGGAGTTTGAACTGTGGTACGCCATGTGAGAGTTCAGTGTTTTTAGCCACAGTGTCACCTGCTGGCCCCTGCATGATGTATTTTAAATGCTTTATGTTCAAACCATGGGTATATCTGTAAAATTCAAATAATGCATAATTTCAAACGCCACCATTTCTAAATATCTCAAACACCAGTAAGTCTTGAGATCAACAGAGTTGGAAGTAAAAGCAAAAGCATAAACAAAAACCCTGAGGAGTTAGCATTATTGGAAATCAATAATGTTATTTCCTACTTCTTCCTGTAGTTGTGGAATATAACAATGCCTAAGATGTACTTAATACATAATAGCAATAAATTTATTTTCCTCCTGAACAGGGAAAAAACAAATAGCATGATGATTTAATTATATTGTAAAATTTGTACACTGTCCAAATTAAGAATGTAGTGCAGTTCTGCCCAGTTAAACTTCTTATTTTTTTTATTGCCAGAGAGCATGTGCACTTCTCAGAGACAGAGAGAGAAAGCACCCCCAAAGACAATCATGCTGCAATTCTTTCCTACCCTTCCTCCTTCCCGTCAGGAAGCAGGCACGCATGCACAACTGCCCCATGTGGTTCTCACCCACAAGGGCTGAGATGTGGTCCAGCTGTGTGGGATCCGGCTCCCAAGGCACAGAGCTTCCTGACATTATGGAGTGTTGCACACATGTGCTGTCTCTCACTGTCGTCATTAGCTGAATGAAGCTAATGAACATCTGAGACACGGCCAATGCTGCTAAAGAACTGACACCTATTTTAAGATTTCTATTTCTTTCATGAGAGAGAGAGACAACCAACCCTGATAGGATGCCGTACTACAAGCTCCACCCCTCACATTCCCAGCCAACCAGACAGTTTCATGGGCATGTGCACCTGTGTACAGGTCAACCAGGGAACTGAACCTGTGATCTTTATATGAATCCACCTTTTTGCTTAACCAGTATGTTACCACTGTACCACTAAGCCAAGCCCTGAATTATTTATTGTATTTAATTTTTAAAAATTGTAGTGCCAGCCAGTTGTACGGTGGTTAAGGCAGTTGGATCCCACACGATCAACTGTATGTTTCTGTTTAAAAACATGCCAGGTGCATGTGTACCTAAAATCCAGAGAGAAGAATGAGGGACAAGGGACTGTGGCATGGCCATCCCCCTGCACTGGGGGATGATTTCTCACTGACCCTCTCTCTGTCTCTCTCCAGTGAGTGCATGTGCCCTATAGCAAAATGTTTTAAAACTTAAAAGTTAAATTAAATAGCCTCACCTACTAATGCCTATCTACCAACCAGCACAAGTAGAACACATACGAAACAAATAAAGGCCTGAAACCAATAGCAGGAAGAAATAATTTCTGATCAGCTAATAGGTATTATTTTAATGTCATATAAAGAAATAATTAGTGACTTTATAACATAAAAATAGCATTTACAGGGCAGGCAGGTGGTGCGGTGGTTGGGGTGTTGGACTCCCACATGGCTGACCACAGGTCGAGTCTCAGACCTGGCGGCTTTCTTTCTCACTTTCCCTTTCTTTCTCTCTCTCTGGTCAGATGAATAATAGTAATAATAATAATAATAATAATACATAAAATAAAATAAATAATTCTTTTAAGAAAACAGTATTTACCATTCTCCACGGTGCCCTTTTACTTCTTCCCCAGATACTCCATGGCAGTTTTGCAGCTGTTCTTTCAAGTCTATATTGTTAGGAACAAGAAGAAAATGACAGAAAGGCAAAATAATAAAATGGATTTATTAATAGATTAAACACTTCATCATGGAGGTTATGTAACACTATGACCCTAAGTAAAATAAAACTCACCTGTAATACGCTTGATTTATTATGGTAAATATGTATATCAAGCACAGTCACGTCTTACTTAGAGGTTAGAATTTTGGCTCAAATGAAAAACACAGTGACCTAAAACACCCTTGGAAAAAGATTTCTTTATATCCACCATAAAACAAAACCTGGCACTAACTCTCCATAAATCTACCACAGACGGATTTTCCTCCCAGGTTGGAATAGATCATGGCTTCTCACACTGAAGCTGTCTTAGATGCCACGCTGTGTGGACAGCACATTCTGGGTCCAGACTCACCAAAATCCCACACAGCGGAGCAGCACTGGCCACTTGGAGAACAGCAGTCTGAGGCCCCTCACCACACTCTCATCTGACGGCAATGCCATGGAGTTGACTGGAGACTTTGCCCACTATTGCTTAAAAAAAAAAAAATTGATAAAGGGTACATGTGCTCACCAGAGAGAGACAGAGAAGGAAAGTGAGAAAGCAGTCCTCGGGGGGGTGGCCACATCACAGTCCCTTCTCCATTTCTCCCTTTCTAGGGGGAGAGGGATTCGGGCACATGTGTCCAGTGTGTTTTTGTTTGTTTTCTTGTTTTTGTTTTTCTGGAAAGAGATTTTACTATAGGGTGTCTGTGCTCGCCAGACAGACAGAGAGAGACAGAGAAGGAAAGTGAGAAAGCAGTCCTCGGGGGGGTGGCCACGCCGCAATCCCTTCTCCTCTAAGATCCTCTCAGGATCTCGAGCACACATGAAATGTTCCTGGCGTGATTTTTAAGCCACCATCCGGGACTCCAGTAATGGCTGACTACATGGGAATCCACTGACGTAAGCATTCCACCATCTGCTGGTCCCGCCCAGTGTGTTTTTTAAGCCACTGGGTTCAAGACTCAAACAACGCAGTAGTTCATGTGGCACCCACTTGCCTGGACCACCACTCCACATGCTGGCCTACCCACACTGATTCAACTCTCTATTTTAATTTTCTCTTTCTCAATTCTCTTGGAATTCAGTGTGGGTAGTGCTTGAATTCCAGCAAATTGTGTGCAGATACAATACACCATTCTAATGTATTTGGGGAAATTAACAGTAGAAATTAATAAAAACCAACATTGTGGGTCCCAATTATTTGCATGTCAGTTACCAGAAAACCCAAACCACGTCTTTCAATAACAGAGCTATCTACTGAAGGCTTTAGATGATTCTCAGTGCCACAAGGATAATAAGAGTATGTGTGACCCCCTTGGAGCACAGGCACCATCTTCAGGAACACGGGCCAGGTGAGAGCATGTCCTGATTAAGGTGTGAGCGCAAACCGTCTGCGTGATCTGGTCTGAGAATGCGTTAATCGGATACATCTCTGTCTGTGTCTATTTTGGTGCCTACCGGAACTATCAGAGTTACTGGAAGGATGTAGAAACTTCCATGCTAAAGCAGAAAAAAATGATAGGCATTGATTAGCAGAGCCACACACTTAGGGGTGTGCTGATTTATAATAAAACAATTCCAAACATGTTAGGCAGAAGGATAGAACACACCTTATTTGTAATTTCATTATATTTCTTCTAAACAGCAATAGGTGATATACTTTTAAATTATCACATGACTATCAGAATCTAGCATATAAAAATACTTTTCACTTTGACCTATTTATCCTTTTGATTGATCATTGTGGAACTAATAGTGATAAGAGTACTATCAAAATATGTCCAGGGGAACCGGCAGTTAGCGTAATGGCTGTGTCGCTGGACTCTCAACATAGTCGACCGAGGTTCATGTCCCGGACCCGGTGGCTTAAAACTCACGCTGGGCGCGTGTGTGTGCGTGCCCAAGATCCCGGGAGGAGAATGGAGGAGAAGGGATTGCGGCGTGGCCATCCCCCCTGGGGGGCGATTTCTCGCTTTCTGTCTCTATGTCTCTCTCTGTCTGTCTGGCGAGCGCACGCGCCCTACAGTGAAAATCTCTCCAAAAAAAAAATATGTCCAGTACTTAGCATGATAAAAAAGAGGTTGTGATCTTAGCTTCTAGGGAAACATCTTCACACTTCAGGCTCGAGTCTTTTTGAATCTTAAATTGAACCCTCTACCCCAAATACTTCTCTCTATTGACGAGAACTGGTTGGTGCCTTATATTATTTGATAAGAAGAGTTGTGTTTTTATTTGAGGATGGGATGATTTTTCGTTTTGAATTATTGTTTGGTTTTCTTCCCACACAATTCCATTTTGAGCCACCGGTGCATGCAAATTGCCTTATTTGTTACCCAAAGATCAAGGTCCTACAGTCTGCGTGTTTCTGCCATTCCTCTGATGTTATTGACTTATCCCCATAAAGCGATTTCGTGGCTCTCGAGGCTCCTTTGTTTCTTCCTATTAGCCCTGCGCTTTCCCATCTCCAGTGTGAGATTGCCATTGTGCCCCATTTGAAACATGTTGCTTTTATTTCTCTTGTTATTGTCCGTCGTCTGAGAACCGATATACTCAGAAAATTGCTTTCCCCTGTTTACCTGCCTCCTTCCCCCAGTCTTCTTCAATCAGACTTTTTCTCCCCCGAGGTCAGAGACAGAGAGTAATCAGAGAAGACCCTGTTAGGATCAGAACCGTTTCACTGATCCTCAGGAGCATTTGCTCGGGGGAACAGTGGTGTTGGGGTTTGCTCAGACCATCGTGTGGCCCAGGACCTCATGCACAGGGTGAGGCTGGATGCAAATGTCAAAGCCGTGCAGTAGTGAGGAGCCCCTCGTGGGTTTTGGATTGTTTTGAACATTTTACTAAAGTCTTGTATACCTTTATTTTGTAACTTTTCATAAGATGAAGATTCAAGATTTCTGGGACCAGAAGATGGCATAATGGTTATGTCACTGGGCTCCCATGTGGTCCACCGCAGTTCGAGTCTCAGTGGCTTAAACCTCACGCTGGGTGCATGTGCGTGCAAGCCCCAGACCCCAGAGAAGAACGGAGAAGGGATTGGGGAGTGGCCATTACCCCTGATGGGTGATTTCTCACTTTCTTTCTCTCTGGTGAGTGCACATGCCCTATAGCAAAAATCTCTCTTTAAAAAAAGAAGAAAAGAAAAGATTTAAGATTTCTTAAAATCTTGCTTTTCTCTTTGAGGCAAGAGTAATGGTTGAGATGAACATGTAAATAAAATCCTATCAAAATTAGAAAATTGGGGGTCATTTCTCTTCCATTTTGGGTAAAAGGGGCTCCTAAAATGTGTCAATTGACTCAATATATTTATGTTTGGATTCCTTTTATTTATATATATATCTGTGTGTGTGTGTATAAATATATATATATATTCAATCACTGTACATGATTACAGCTCGCAAAATTAATTTCCCCAGCAAGAATATACTGTATATTAGTCCAAAGATATTGTTATACATGTAATCATCAACAGATAATTTTCCATTTTTGTGCCCCCTAAATGCGTTGCTTCTTTTTCCCCTTGAATTCCTTCTGTACTCTGGGCTGTGAAGGTCTAGTGACACATGACCCTGCCTAAAGTCATTTGCAGGCATGTCACAGGCTGGGCATGGTAGGAGAGTGCGGGAGTCAAAAACCCAGGGTCAACGCTTTGAGGAAACTTTAAAAGATCCAGAATGCAAACTCGTAGGCATATGTTCAGGGTGCCCACTGGCCTGCAGGCTCTCCCTCACACCTCTAAGCAATCAAGTGATTCGATTCTGTGATCTTTAGAAGAAAATTTGTTAGAAAAGAATCCTTCATCTTCCAACTCCCCAGCTATCAGGACTAGCTAAGGGTCCTTAGATCTTACTATCTGTCCCACAAAAATGCAACCAAACCTCATGTTTCTATCATCACAGTTGGTCTTTCTGGGAATTATGGCTCTCCTAAGTGACTTTCTATCTTTATAACCTCTTATCATTTCCTTCCCCTCCCTGAACTGGTTCCTCATCAAATTGCTATAAGGGTTAGATGAGGTGGTGGTTATGAGCGCTGAGTACAAGCTTGATAAATGGGTACTGTTCTTGCAGATACTGTTGGTGGTAATGACAGTGGTTTGACGTCTGCATAGATGAAGATCCTGGGTGGGAAACTGGAAGTCGAAAAGTAGACAGCGACAGCAGGTGTTAATGCCCTGTCGAGAATGATCTGGAAGCACTCGTTGTTTTACCTGACAGTGCAGGAAAATGGGCCAGGAGCCAGAGGCGAGGGTGAGATGGAGTGAAAATGAAAGATAGGTTTTGCAAAGCTGGAGTGAGCTGAGGCAGCAGCGTTCTCTGGAGATGGCAGAGTCTGGCTGGTTGATGACATTTGTGCTTCTATTCTGGTCCCCTAGAGCATGTCGCCCATGCTGAGGGTTTCAGGCCTATGGTCTTACCTGGCTGATCAGTGAAGTTCAGGGACTTTTCTCTTGCTATGTGAGCCCAGCGAGGAGAGAGGGACATTGACAGAGGTGGGGCAGCACGTGGTGGAAATTGGGAGGACTTAGTGTCTAACCCCCAGGTATTACTTCACACCTCATTGTTTCAAGGGGTTAAAGGCTTCTAAGCTTCTCTAGCTCCATGCTAGGGCATAGGTCAGACTCACGGCCATCGGGTATCTGAATAACAGTCCTCGAGAAGAAACAGGTACGGTCATGTACGTGAGTAAACAGGGGCCAGGAAGGACAGCTGCATTCCACCAATCGCCTCTGGTCCTGCAATTAGTGCTCCGCAGAGCTGGGTCTGGGCTGAGGTCAGGGTAAGCCCTCCCTCAGATCTTCCCATGAAAACTACTGTCATTCCTTTCATGAAAGCTTGCAATCATTTTTTCCTTGGCTAACGAGAAGAAAAGCAAGTGTTCAGGAGCCAATAAATGAAGGAAATTCAAGTCAAAAAGATGGTAAATGTTTCCATGTAAGTCATATTTAGATATTTTACACCAAGTAATATGCTAGCAGACACTTCGTATGCATACTTTAATTAAGCAAAGATGCAGGGAAGCCGTGAAATAGTCTCGCTCACAGTCCACTTTGACTTGAATAAACAGAAAGCTCTTATTAGCGAAGTTGCCTTAGTCAAGAAGCAGAAGATTCATGTCAATGAAGTTAACTGTTAAGAACAAAGTATTTTAACTTCAAATTGTCATTCAGGAAAGAATTTTGAGTACTCTTTTTTAAAAAAAATTGGCAGTTGTCATTTAATATATGATGTGATCTAAAAGCATATTATTTTTTAATGTTACCTAGGAGATTTCATCAGCTTCATGACATTCTTAATCTTTGGGATAATTGTCTAAATTGATAGAACATCTTTTATTAAACTGATGGAGTCACATCCTGCCCTTTCATAAGTCAAGTAAACAGGTGTGATTATTCAAGTCTCTGAGTTCTCACTTCCTTTGTCTCACTTTTTTTAAATCCTCCTAAAACTCTCTGATAATGATAAAAAGTGACATTGTTTTAAAAGATCAGAAGCACCAAAATCATTTTCTCTTTGACCTTTGTAGTTTCCAGAACAAGCAGCTCCTGTTAGCAAAATAGTTCAAGCTTTCTCCTACCAAGAATACCTGGCATTGTTCCACAGAAAAGCATATATTGCTCCTGATAAGGAAAGTTATTAAGCCTTCGCCTTGACTTAGAAAACAATTTAACCGAAAGAAAGTTGGGAAGTATTTTAGGACTACTGAGAACAAATTTGAAGGCAAACATGGAAGAAATTGCACAGATTACATTACATGCGGGTGTTCGTGTAGCTTATAACTTTGACGATGCATTCTTGAGACATGTAAGATAGAAATGGATGTATGTTAGTCATGTTTCAAGTCCTGCACCTGGCCGTTTGTTAAATCGAGGTGTTCAAATTCAGTTGTCACCTTGGTTTGGACTTAAACCTGCGTGTTCTCATGAACTGAGTTCCAGCGTTTGTTCACTGATGCAGCGCGTGTTCACATGCTAATCCACAAGCGGTCAGCTGTTGTCATCATTTTAGGGGAGGCTTCAAAACAAACAAGCATGATCTATGCATCCTAGCCGTCGCTTTGTCACCATGACGCTATTGTCATTAACGCTTAAGGAACTATGAACTTAGCAGTGAAGGCCAAGTTGCAACAAAACCTCTTGCGTGTTACCAAAAGGGTGGGTATTGCTTTTGCATTGTTTTTGACTCAGTTAGAAGCAGCGTAGACAGTCAGGGAAAAAGCAGGAAGTGTATTAGAGCCATGCAAAAGGAAGCACACATTTACAAATAATGAGATTCATCAAGGAAAATAATAGAACAGGAGGTAATAGTCATTAACTCTAGAATCCGTAACTCTTCAGATTTCTCTTTCACAATAAGCTTTGTGGTCGGCCACAGGTTTTTATTCGTCTAACAGCTCTTTTAAAAATCCTTTTCCTAAAAGATGATTGGCTTTGAGTGTTAGAATATGCAAATGCTCCTGAAGGACCGGCTTCACTGACCATTTCTTTGTGTTGGGGTGTATGTTTCTGTATGGCATGATATTTCCACTTGCACCGCTTTCCTGGCATGAAAATGTTTATTGAGCTCATTAGCTAAGAGGGTATCGGCCCTGGTCCAATAAACACAGATCTGCCTTCTGATTTCAGCCATTAAATTGCAATGGGATTCACGGGCTTAACATGGTGGGTGTGAGAATAATAAAACGCAACTCCATCTTTAGCCCAGTTTCCATGGATGCAGTTAAAGGTCATAGTGGCAGCTGCTAACTAGTTGCCTTTTGAGCTGTGTTTTCCCCTCCTGCTCTGCGTTTTCTGAGCACTTTCCTTTCCAGAGATCTGTCATGGAATCCCTTCACCTACTCTGGGGACACACTAACCTCTTCTTTCAGACAACAGGCTCCCTCTTTTCAAGACAATGGTGACCACAGACCTCTTCTTTATTTACGTATTATGGATATGACAGAGAATCCGAAGGTAAAAAGCCTCAATAGGAATACGAATTGTTGTTGCTTCGGCATCCTGAATGACTTTCTCATTTTCTGCACAGCGCTCTACATTCCCAACCAAAAAAATAAAAAATAAAAAAAAAAAAGAGAGAGAGAGAGAGTGTATAGTAAATTCCCATCTCCGTTTAAACTGGTAATGGGTTCAGGCACTGATGCATTCACAACGTGAAACATCAACTTCTTCTTCATTCGGCCCCAAGTCCTAGGAGTTAATTCCCTGTACTGCATGAGGTGTCAGGGTAATTACCGCTGATCAGCCCTATTTCTCCGCGAGCTGCCCGGCTCCTCGGGCCCCCCTGTTTACTGATGCACCTCCACAGCATCACAGCGCTTTCATCCAGCCGACCTCCTTAATCGAAAGGGTTTGGACAATGTCGGATTTTCAAAGAGAAGAAGTGGGGGGAAAAATTAAAAGTAGCCAAGCAAAATAAAGTGCACGGTAAGAAAAGCTGAAAGCGCTGTCGAATATTTCCTGATGTCAACGCTTCAGTTCAATAGATTTCAAAACTCCTGCTCCTCTCCAAAAGGAGTTACCATGGGCCTTACCTAGGGCAACCGAACTATACGATTGTATTTTGAAATATTTGGGGAACATACAGCTTTAAAAAAAAAAAGAAAACACACTTGGGGAAATGTATTATTTTTTGTTCTTTTTACACATAAGTCCTAACTCTGTGTAGCTGTATAAGCTAAAATGCAAAGAAACTTACCCAAAAGAAAGCATACCCCTCTGTTTTAAACATACATTTATATAATGTGTCATTTCATAAAAATAAATTAAGTATTATATGAGCCAAATGTTTCAATTCCACACAAGAATGGTTTCTGGGACTCTTGGCAGGATGCCACTATATTCATTTTTATTTCAAACATGATGTGAAGTCTTTAATTTTAATATACTTCGTAACTATAATGGGTATAAGGCATATACTGTACTCAATCAGCACCACCCTTTCCTGGTCCTGGGGAGATTCTTTAAGAAACAGGAAGTATGATTCCAAGTATCTTGGTGTTTGAAAATGTTATAGTGGCTGGAGGATGAAGCAGTGGCAGCCAGCCTGGGCAGATCAACGTGGGAAGGTTCGAGGTTCATATGCAGAGACTTCCCCGAGCACAGCAGACATGCGTGTGCCCATCATCCTGGGGGGCTGAAGCTGGAAGCAGATGGATGCTTCGAGACTATGTCAGAGTACTATCTCCCTGTCTCTCCATCTCTCTCCTTCATGAAAAAAAGAAAAAAATTGTAAAAATCGAATAAAACAAAATAAAATGTTGTAGAAGCATGGCAAGGAATGGAGGAAGAGGGTAGAGAGGAAGAATGTGAGACTGAGAACCCAGTCTTCACCTTGACGTGTCAGCCCTCCTGGTCCCTGGGCTCCCAGCTCAAGGGACAGCCAAGCAGAAGGTGAAGACCTGTGCCCTGGGTGGCTCCTCATTCTCTGTCCCACAGCTCTGGGGCTGAAACAAGAAGAGTCCTGGTTAGCCAGCTCTTGGGAGCCTCTCTAACCGACTATGTGACCATGGCCACGTGGTCGTGGCCAAATTCTTCCCCACGCTCGTTTTATTCTCTGAAACCCCACTGCTGAGAGTCGGAGTAAGGGAATCGAACGAGAACCCAGCAGGGGAACCTGAACCTGGAGAGTTTAGTCGGAGACATCCTGCCAGGAAGCAGAGGCTGATCCCCAGTAAGAAGGAACCCAGAGGCTATGGCGAAGACACACATAAGTCCATGAATCCCCAGTGATGGTCCTGAGGTGCCGAGTGACCTCAGAAGCAGAGTGGTATTTCTTCATTAAGGGGGCTGGGTGGAGGTGGCAGGAAAGAGTAATTTTCATAAGCCGTACGACTGTATTATTGGGAACACCAGAATTACATGTTCCAGGCGATCACAGAGACTTCAGCCCTACTCTTCTTCTGCCACACTTCTAATCAGAGAATTTCTTCCTGCGCCTTGTTTACTGTTGATATTTTCTGGCTGATTGGAGAGGAATGACATTTTGACAATTTACTGTAGCAGTAAGCACTGTACAAACAAAAGGTGCTGATGAAAACTGGAACCCATTATTATGTAAATGACGGCTGAGTAACACAGAATCCATCTCCCAGTCACCATCATTGAGACCAGTTTTACTCAATGATAATAATTTTCATGATTGCAGACTTCAGAGTGATCAGAAATATGCTTTAGCTGTTGCATTTATCCACTGCTGGTACTTGACCCTTAATTAAATTCTGAAACTTTTTTATATAATAAAGTAAAATACAGCTGACACTTCTGTTGAAACAAAGAGGCTCCAACACAGAGCTACCAAATGAGATAAAGGTATTTCAGACTTACCTCGCTGTATTTATAGTAAACACGGATGGTACAGGGTGTTTTGGAAGCGAGCTTAAAGTTTAAAATGCAGATGTGTGTTTTCAAGTCATTTCGATTCTGTACTTTGGCACCGCTTTGCTTAAACGATGCTAAGTCTCTGCAAGCTCATCTTGGACACGTCATAATTAAGAGGAAAAAAAAAAGACTGCTTGAAAGACATTTAAATGTTCTCTGAAAATAAGTTCTGAGGATTCTTTAAATCTCCCGTCTTAATATCTAGACTATTCAAAGCGCATCTTCAAAACTACGCCACTGACAAAGACCCACACAGCTTAGTAAGCTATTGCATCGTTTTGTGAAGGAATATTTTTGTCATAAATTTGTTCTTGTCTTAAAAAGAGAAAGCCAAGGCAAATTTTAAAACAGCATTTTGACTTTAATGAAAAATTGATTGGCTAAAACAGATGTCAAACCGAAACTACAAAGAAGCAAGCATTATGCAGGTATCAGCTGTTTTCTAAGAATGGCTGACAGGACAGGACACTCCAGCTAATGTGTTCTTCTTCTCTTTAAACCCTGCTAGTGCTCCCCAGCCTTTATTTACCTTGGAGTTTCCTCCCCTCTTTCAGAGCAGGAAAAAGATCTTCATTTGGAATATGCTAATACATACAAGCCCGCTTAAAGGGGGCGATTGTGTAAGCTGGGTTTGAATATTTCCTTAGATATAACCCTTTCCAACCAGGCAGCTCACAGGCCCAATGAGCTAAGAAGGTAATTACTTAAGTGGATTTCATGAAGAGTAGAAAAATGATTGTGCCACATTAAATAACAATTGTGTCCTTAATGATGTGTTGGTCCATAATGCAAACACCCTTCCACCGGCACAGGCGGGCGCCCAGTGTACCTTTCTAATGACTCCAGTGGCTTCCGCACCCCGCCAGGACGCGGGCTTTCAGAGCCTGTGTAAACACTGAGCGAGCTGGTATATTTTTTTAAACCGCAGAGCCTGCAGCTGCATGGTCATTGATAAATTGGCTATGAATTGCTGAAATGCTTCACATGAATATAAACATTGTTGCAGCTTTGTAGCTTTAAAAAAGACAGAAATGTACTTGACTTGAGAGAAAAGACGGCGATTCCAAAACACAACCTTCTAGAAGATTCCTCCTTTGTGGTGTGTCAAGGTTTCATTTTCAACGGAGGCCAGTGAGGTGGTCCCAGAAAGTATGGGGGGAGGGGCATACATCAGGTAGAGAAAATCCATTGTTGAGATAGAGAAGGTTTTAAAAGATTGAATAAAATGTAGTTTGGTGTTTAGCAAGCTCCCTAAAAGAGGAGCAGGAGATAATATTGCAGTATACTAGATTTCATTACTCTAGAATGTGTAGTATTCTGAGCATCTGTCTCCACTCGACTCGGGGTAGCAACACTCTAGAAGGGCCACTGTAGTAAACAGAGCCAATAACTGAATTAGGGTTCATAGTAGCTGCTACCTCACCTTAGAGGAGCAATTTTCACAGTGATGCAAACTGGAGCAAAATAAAAACATAAAAAGGATAATTAGTCCCGAGCTACACGTTTTCTTGTCTGCATTTGGATGCTGTTTAAAATGACTGTTTCCCCATTTTTCACAATACTGTCTCTTTGTAGACTTGCAGATTGAATATCTACAAGGTCATGTATTTCCTGGTGCTAATATTCATACATTGTTAATCTGAGTGATACAATGTAAACGAAGAGCGTGAAGTATAATAAGCAGTACCAATGGTGGTGAAACACTTTGCACTAAATTCTAACAGGCCGATTAGCCCCGTGCCCATTTCAGAGTACAGAGAAACAGGATACCTGATGTCAGAAAACTCTTCTAACACTTTGCTATAAATTAAATACAGCATGGGAATCAAAATTGAAAAATATCTTGCATGGGGCAAGCAGGCAGCAAGGTGGTTGAGTTGCTAGATTCCCACATGGCTGACCATGGTTTGAGTCCTGAACCTGGCAGCTTGAAAATCCCAAAAAGAGAATGGAGGAGAATGAATTGTGGCATGGTCATTCCCTCTGTGATTTCTCACTTTGCCTCGCCTCTCATTCTCTCCTCTCTCTCTCTCTCTCTCTCTCTCTCTCTGGTGAGCACATGTGCCCTATAGCAAATTAGGTAATCATAATAATAGTAAATTTCAAATTAT
>NW_006202908.1:249413-262162 GCF_000334495.1 Tupaia belangeri chinensis
TAAGGCCCCCAGTGGCTTCCGCACCCCGCCAGGACGCGGGCTTTCAGAGCCTGTGTAAACACTGAGCGAGCTGGTATATTTTTTTAAACCGCAGAGCCTGCAGCTGCATGGTCATTGATAAATTGGCTATGAATTGCTGAAATGCTTCACATGAATATAAACATTGTTGCAGCTTTGTAGCTTTAAAAAAGACAGAAATGTACTTGACTTGAGAGAAAAGACGGCGATTCCAAAACACAACCTTCTAGAAGATTCCTCCTTTGTGGTGTGTCAAGGTTTCATTTTCAACGGAGGCCAGTGAGGTGGTCCCAGAAAGTATGGGGGGAGGGGCATACATCAGGTAGAGAAAATCCATTGTTGAGATAGAGAAGGTTTTAAAAGATTGAATAAAATGTAGTTTGGTGTTTAGCAAGCTCCCTAAAAGAGGAGCAGGAGATAATATTGCAGTATACTAGATTTCATTACTCTAGAATGTGTAGTATTCTGAGCATCTGTCTCCACTCGACTCGGGGTAGCAACACTCTAGAAGGGCCACTGTAGTAAACAGAGCCAATAACTGAATTAGGGTTCATAGTAGCTGCTACCTCACCTTAGAGGAGCAATTTTCACAGTGATGCAAACTGGAGCAAAATAAAAACATAAAAAGGATAATTAGTCCCGAGCTACACGTTTTCTTGTCTGCATTTGGATGCTGTTTAAAATGACTGTTTCCCCATTTTTCACAATACTGTCTCTTTGTAGACTTGCAGATTGAATATCTACAAGGTCATGTATTTCCTGGTGCTAATATTCATACATTGTTAATCTGAGTGATACAATGTAAACGAAGAGCGTGAAGTATAATAAGCAGTACCAATGGTGGTGAAACACTTTGCACTAAATTCTAACAGGCCGATTAGCCCCGTGCCCATTTCAGAGTACAGAGAAACAGGATACCTGATGTCAGAAAACTCTTCTAACACTTTGCTATAAATTAAATACAGCATGGGAATCAAAATTGAAAAATATCTTGCATGGGGCAAGCAGGCAGCAAGGTGGTTGAGTTGCTAGATTCCCACATGGCTGACCATGGTTTGAGTCCTGAACCTGGCAGCTTGAAAATCCCAAAAAGAGAATGGAGGAGAATGAATTGTGGCATGGTCATTCCCTCTGGGTGGTGATTTCTCACTTTGCCTCTCATTCTCTCCTCTCTCTCTCTCTCTCTCTCTCTCTCTCTCTCTCTCATGAGCGTACCCACTCTATGGCAAAAATCTAAAAAAAAAATTTCTTGTTCCTTTTTATTTATTTCTTCTACTGTCTTATTCATGGAATAAAGGGAATTGGATAAGAATATATTATTGAAAGGAGACTTAAGTCTGAGAAAACTGTGGTCTATAGTTGGTGTTGACAGATCCCAGGTTATTGTTCTGAGACTTAAGTTTGGAAGTGACTTATTACAAATTCAAATCTAATAATCATGAGTGAAGCAGCTAGGGTGTGCCAAGTACCCGACAGTGTAGACCTCCAAATGGTGATTCGTTCTGAGCACAGAGAGGAAGGGGAGGAGACTGCCAGCTCTGGGTGGGCCTGACCAGATCAGAAATGGCCTTGCTGACAGTCCTTTCTCTTGGCTGAGTTCCCCAAAGTAGGGTAATGGATGCCCCAAAAGGGCTACAGAACTCACCTACTTTGTCAGAAGCTGAGTTCAAGCCAACTCCACACAGCAAGACTTGTAGACAGCATGAGAGGGACCAGGACTGGGAAGAGAAGAGCTGTCCACACTGCAGTGCAAGTGGAGTAGCAGAGCCTCACCCAACACCGCCAGTGTTCTCAGAGATAGCACCACGAGGTGGGTAGTAAGGGGCTACTTCTATCTCAAGTACCCTTTTCTTTCCCTTGATTTGTTTTGTTTTGTTTTTAGGATAGGGTCTTGCTAAGTCATAATCCACTTGCCTCAGCCTCTTCAGTCACTGGGACTCAAGTATTTGCCATTGCACCTGACTTTAGGGTGGGCCAGGAGTCCAACATGGGCTTCCCTTCCTGGCCTCGTCCTGCTGAGTAGTAGCACCAGCCAGCACACACCACTGCAGAGGGCCTCAAGTACCCTTTTCCAACATGAGTGGACACTGTGTAGTCTAATCCTTCAGCAGGTAGTTTGCACTAAACTGTAAATAGCTAAGTATTTTGTCTTAATATTTAGTTAAGCATTACAGACAAGAGGACAAAGAGAAGCAACATAAAAGGCTTCCTCAATACAATGATAAAGGAATGACAGAGCTGGAAAAGGCAGGAGAGCCATGGACTCATCCGCTGGAGGGTAGTGGCCATCTCCCTCCCTTTGGTCCAATGTCTGCTTCTCGAAGGTCTTTCCAAATCTGCTTGTGATCATGTCATTGAGATTTTCAGACGGGAGAAAACAAGTCTGATGTGCAGGACTCAATGTGCCTCAGTTTCTTGAATATTCTTTTCTCTTTTTTTAAGGGGAAATTCATCTGAATAATCAATCAGAGTGGCCCACCCAGGCCATGGGCAGCAGAGAAATAATAAGCTTTGATTAAAAACCTACTGTGTGTGGGACCGGCGGTTGGCATAATGGCTATGTCGCTCGACTCCCATATAGTCGACCTCGGTTTGAGTCCCAGACTTGGTGGCTTAAACTCATGCCAGGCACACGTGTGTACATGCATGCCCAAGATCCTGAGAGGAGAACAGAGGAGAAGGGATTGTGGCATGGCCATCCCTTCAGAGGGTGATTTCTCACTTTCTGTCCCTCTCTCTTTCTGGCGAGTGCACACGCCCAGACTCTCATGTAGTCAACTGTGGTTCGAGTCCCAGACTCACAGTCTTGAAACTCACATAAGGCATGTGTGCATGCACGCCCAAAATCCCAAGAAGAGAATGGAGGAGAAGGGATTGTGGTGTGGCCATCTTCCCTGGGGGTGATTTCTCACTTTCCGTCTGTCTTTCCTATGAATGTGTGTACCCTATAGCAACAAATTTTAAAAATTTTTAAAAACTCTCATACAAGAAACCCCCCCAAAAAACCAAAAAACCCACTGTGTGGGCCTGCAATGGCATAGCAGTTAGGGAGGCTGGATCCCATATGGTTGGCTGCAGTTCGGGTGCCTGAATAGTGGCTTGAAACACATGCCAGGCAGGTATTGTGTTCCAAAATCCTATAAAGACAAGTGGAGAAGGGACTGCAACTCCCAATGGAGGGTGCTTTCTCATCCTCTCTTTCTCTCTCTTTTTTTTTTTGGTTTTCTCTCTCTCTCTCTCTAGTCTCCCCAGTAAGTTCATGCACTCTCTGGGAAATTAAAAAAAAAAAAAAAGTCCGTTGAAAATGAGCTGAGTGTTTATTCTTTTAAGGCTTTAACACATTAAGATGACTTTTTTTTCTCATAATGCATGTAGAGAATTCAAATTAATGTCCACAGAATTCACTCCGTGCCTTCCCACTGAGACAGTGAAGTGTGGGCACAGACCCAGTGGCTGCTGTGCTATGGGGGTCTTCAAGAAGTTCGTGAGAAATCCTTATCATCAAGCAAAGCAACGCTGGGCATGGATTTCAATTGTTTTTGCACCAAAATCAATGCGTACTTTAATTCTATTTTCCACAAACTTTTTGAACTCCCACATAGCACATGTACTATATCAGTAATTCTGTACTGTAGCTAAACGTAGCATCTCTTTGATGTCCACAACTCAATTTATATAAAACATAGTTGAAAAAAAAAAGAAAGAAAGAAAGAAAGAAAGAAAGAAAGAAAGAAAGAAAGAAGAAAGAAAGAAAGAAAAAAAATTGTTCTGGAAACACTTGAGGAAAAGACATAAAAGTATTATGATAAATATCAGAGGAAGATATAAAATTATTTTGTGTGAGGTGATTGCAGTATTTGCCTAAAATATTTGAGAAAGTAAACTTTCGTATCATTTTGTTTGTTTTTGGGAGAGGTTTTTGCTATAGAGTGCATGTGCTTGCCAGAAAGACAGAGAGAAACAGAGAGACAAAAAGAGAGAAATCACCTCCCAGGGGGGTTGGCCACGCTGCAATCCCTTCTCCTCCATTCTCCTCTTGGGATATTGGGCACGCACACACACACGCCCAGCATGATTTCAAGCTGCCAGGTCCGGGACTCGAACTGCAGTCGATTACTCAAACCGTGAGAGTCCAGTGACATAGCCATTACGCCAACTGCTGGTCCTGCTATCTTTAAATGATTTATGAATTTCTCTGCCTGCTCTGCTCTCTTTTCACAGGTGACATTGAGGGACAGACCAGTTCCCCCTTGCAGTTTTAGAGCAGGCAACAGAACAACAGGCCACTTTCTCTCTTTCCTGCAGCCCTTAGACAGAGAGAGGCAAGGTGGACACATCCCTGGCCTCCAGACCAGCTGGGTCAGTAGCTGCCACATGAACATACATTGGAAGCTTCAGGACAAATCACAAGGTAAGGTTTCTTGTCTACATTTTTTTTTTTTTTGAGAGGTTTTTGCTATAGGGCACGTGCACTTGCCAGACAGAGAGACAGAAAGCGAGAAATCACCCCCCAGGGAGGATGGCCACACCTCAGTCCCTTCTCCTCCATTCTCCTCTCGGGATCTTGGGCATGCATTCACACGGCTCGGCATGAGTTTAAGCCACCGGGTCCAGGACTCGAACTATGGTCGACCACATGGGAGTTCAGTGACATAGCCATTAGGCTAACTGCTGGTCCCTACATTTTTAATTCTCAGTGCATTTTCAGTGAGTTTGCCCTGCAGTATTCGCCTGGCCCTCTGAACACTGCAGTTGGCTCCTCTAAGAGAACGCTCAGATTCCCCCCAGTTCAGCCCCCTTTTCTGAACACAGGGTTCTCGCCTCGCCCACCTGCCACTCCCCCGAGGCTTACTGACGATAGGGCGCTTTGTTTCCTTGCACTGCTGTGCAATATCCAGGAATGGAGCTCGGGTACAGGAGGCTGAGTGGGGAGATCTGTGCGCATCCACTTGGCAGGCTGGAGGGGTTCAAACTCAGGCAGGAAGAGGGACAGACTGGCTGCTTCCAGTCTCAGCAAGTGCCAGCTGACCTCGGGAGCCTTGCAGCTAGAACTGCCCCTCGAAGTTGTCGCAAACTGGGGTCTGGTGTTTGTACACCTGTGTCGACCCATGGCTGAGGTGTGACCCCCAGGCTAGGCAGCTCTTTCCAGCAAGGACAATCTCAAGGTACCCTCACGCTGAGAGCTGCCGGACCACAGGAAGCACAGCACAGCGACCACTGTTCTGCCCGGTTATCTTAAACCTAAAACCCTGTGTTATTAACTGGGAAGCAAATCCAGAGAATTAATAAGTCTCAGAGCAAGGCAGAATCTTAGAGAGGCCCGAGGTGAGTCCCCGCAGTGTAAGAATTCCTCTAATGGTGCCCCTAACAGGGGCATCTATGCAGAGATTTCTAGAGACAGACAGTCATCGTTGGAAAACTCTAGTTGTCTAGTTGTTCTGTGAGTCTTAATTATATTGAGTCAAAAACTGGTAGGGCAAACTTGCTCTTTTTTTTTTTTAAATTTTGCCAGAAGGCACATGTACTAACCAGTGAGAGAGAGAGAGAGACAGAGAGAGAAGGAGTGGGAGAAAGCACCCCCAGTAAGGTGTAGTCACTCCACACTCACTTCTTCATTTCTCCCTCCTGTTAGAATTTTGGGCACACATGCACACATGCCCAGCGTGTTCTTCAAGCCACAAGTCTGGATCCCAGACTCCAGTCTCACAGTTGTCAACCATGTCTGATCTGGCTGCCTTAACCACCAGGCCACTGCTGGCCTGAAATTGCTCTTTAAAAAAAAAAAAAATTATATATATATATATAGCCAACTCCATTGTTTGTTTTTGTGGGGCTTTTGTTGTGCTTGTGTATTTCCTGCCAGATCTGGGACTCAAACTGCGGTCAGTCATGTGGGAGTCCAGTGCCTTAAGTACCATGCCACCTGCTGGTCCTGAAATTGCTCTTTGATAACAATCACCGCACTGACAAATCGTTAGCAATTTACTTGAAATGTCAGAAAAGTAGCAGGATGTCTGTGCGAATTAATGTGGGCCCAGGCTTGAAATAGTAGAGCGAGGATTTACTCCTTTTCTCCCTTATTCTGCAGATACTTTCTGCGGAGTAGTCATAGTGCTGGCTTCCTCTCGACAGCTCTTACAATTCCTGACAAAGAAGCTGCGTGTGTGCGCGTGTGTGTCAGTATATACACTGGTACATCTATACACTATGCCTGCATATATATATATATATATATATAGAGAGAGAGAGAGAGAGAGAGAGAGTATATACACACATATGTATAGGAGGAGACTTCAAAAACTTTATGAAAAACTGGAGTCGAAGTACAAGTCATATTTGTATTACACACACACACAGACACACTGTATATATCTAATCACTATATATATGCATGCATATATGGTGTGTAGACACACACACATACACACACACCATACAGGAGGAGACTTCAAAAACTCATGGAAAATGGATTTAAAATGCAAGTTATATTTGTGTAAAACATTTTTTAAATTCGTGCGTAATTTGACCAATATAGTAAGCTGATGGCTAAAGGAACTGGATACCATATAGCCGACTTTGGTTCAAGTTCCAGCCGCAGCAATTTTAAAACATATCGGGTACATGTGTATACATGCCTGGAATTTCAACAAGATGGAGAAACGGAGGAAAAGAGATTGCATCTTGGCCACACCCCACTGTGGGGAACTTCCCCCTACCCTGGCTCTCTGTTTCTTTCTGATAAGCACATGAACCCTCTGGCAACTAAAAATAAATCCATACAGAGTTTTTCCATAGTACACGATTAATTTGAACTTTCTGAAGATACTACACATGCATACACCTTGTACATATACATATATGCTCATAGGTAGATACAAATACACATATATGTAGCTATTCATGTATAGATACACATATATGCATCCATTTTAAATGCATGCATGTGTATCTATACATGTGTGTATTGAGCTTTTGTTCACCATATAGCTGTATGCTCCTAGAACAGTTTCTGACACATGGTAGCATTAAATAAATATCTGTTGAGGGACTGGCAGGCGGCATGGTAGTTAAGGGTGCTGGACTCCCACATGGGTGGCGGAAGTTCGGGTCCTGGAAGTGGCAACTTGTTTTTTTCTGTCCCCTCCCCCACTGCCCCTCTCTCACTCTGTCCCTCTCTGGTCAAATTAAAATAAAGACATAAAGAAATAAAGTTCAATAAAATAATTCTAAAGAAAGTTTATTGAATGAGAACAGAAATGAATACATTAATAAACAAATAGAAGCTTATTTAAAAAGTACGGATAATGTAGTTTGTAAGTTACTGAAATTTTCAAGGAGGAAATGAGAATAAATCGTGGCTAAAAGAAAATAATCTAAGAAATGGAAATAAAAATATTTTTCTCCCAAGTTATAATCAAGAAGAGCATTTATACCGCAGTCCATTTCTGAACACCAGGTTGTAAATTCCTGGAGGACAAGGACCTTACTTCACTCTTGCTTTCTCCTTAAAGCCCCTCCCAGGGAACCTCGAATGTGTTAGGCGCCCAGTAAATGTGTTGAACTTCATCGGTTTCGCCTCTCAGTAAATCTCGTGGTCGAGAGAGAAGATGGGGGTTGTGACTGCAGAAAGCTGACGCGTTCCAAACACCATTGCATATTTTGTGGGTCATCTTTAATCGTCTCTGACTAGGGTACCAGTTTTCCTCAACACGCTTCTAGACGTGGAGTTGGGGAGAACACATGAAATATTGCAGCACTATTTCAGAGTTTGCTAACTTCCATGGGAATGAAAGGCCCATTGAGAGCAGCTCAAGGACTAGCCCGTCAACCGCATTTACAGGCCGGACGCTGCCACCCGCCGTGGTTGGACCCTGTGTTTATGTGTGGTGAACCAGCCACTCTACCCCCTTAGGAGAAATGTGTACTGTGCGACTTGAAGCAAACAGACGAGTGACCCTGACTGTCCGCTTCTAGGGAAAAACACTTCCTCAGGAACGCTCTTAAGCGTCCTTGTCACCACAGCCTTGGGACAGGAGGACCAGCTGCTCGGGAATGCCAGGAGAACGGCTTAGCAAGAATATGGCAATGCAGACAGTCATCCGCAAATATCCCACTGGAAGCGTCTGCCCACATTCAAACACAAGCCTCACCAAGTCTAGGCCGAAGATCCCACCGGCGACACTGGCAGAAACAAGGCGAGGAGAGAAATGGAGAGAAAAAGAATGAAGGAGAGCAGGGGCCACAGCTGCAGCTGCAGCTGCAGCACAGCTCTGGGTTCTGCTCTGCAGAGCCAAGGAGACCCTTGGCGTGCAGAGGTTAGCGCGCTGGTTCTTACTGTAGTACAGATAACCCATGCCCTCTCTAAAGTTGTAAGCAACACTCGCACACACATACAAATAACATAGACTCACCTGTAATCCCACCACGTGCAGATGGGCACGTGTTAGTCTTTTCATGTGGGTCCGAAAAATGTCTTTTTCTCTATGGAATACATTCATTTCTATTACCCAGTTACTAACTGTTCTGCTTATCTGTGATTCCGCTTCCCGCTAGAAGAAACAGTCACACTATTGCATTCCTGAGTATTTGGTTCATCCATTCAAGGCAAGCTTTCAGACACCTACTAGGTTCTGAGAAATAGACCAATACTTTGTGATGCAAAACGAAGGACATCATCCTTGTCCTCCAGCATTCTAGGAAGAAAGGAAAGAACTTAACAGTTCAGTAAATTCAGTAAGTAGGAGCATCTTGCTTAACCAGAGACCAAGAATTTCAAAAGACATGGTAAGTGAACTTTGTATTGATGAATAGGAGTCAGTTAATAGGGAAAAAAGCTAGAGGGAGGGGACGAGGCAGTGCCAAGCCATGGTGTGAGGGTAAATGTGCGTTGGAGAGACAGCCAGGAGGTGCTCAGAAGGGCTGGAACTCAGGAGATGGGAGACAAAGTAGGGAGGTGAACACAGGATGAATCCTGCAAAATATATGGACCTGGGACGAGGGTGCAGTGTGAAAACACAACTCTGCGAGGTTGACCCTTACAGGCACGTTCCAGGTTCATATCCCGAGACCTCCCTGAATATGCCAGGCATACTCATGCCCCCGATATAGGGTAGTGTGAAGCCCCAGGTGAATTACAGTGTCAGGACCCTATCGGGAGTGCACAGCCTCCCTCCCTCTCTCTCTCTCTCTCTCTCTCTGAAGAAACAGATAACTGTGTGTGTGTGTGTGTGTGTGTGTGTGTGTGTGTGTGTGCACGTGTGTGTGTACACTTTGTCAGGTGTAGGACTGAGGAGCATCCTGAGGCCATCATACTAAAGCATTTACTAAAAGGACTCTGAGCATAGAGGGAAGAATGTTAGTGAAGGGACAATAGGAGTCCAGGTGTTCAGAAGCTTCTAGAAGGAAGCATGTTTGGCGCTCACTCAGCAATGAAGAACAGGAAAGGGGTGAGAGTGGGTGGCCAGAGGGAGCAGTGTCAGATGTCAAGGCAATAGACAGGGCAGGGAACAGGAACCAGCCTTCTGGAAAAAGGACTGGAAAGATGTGGGTGCCCAGCACCAACTCAGTGGAGAACCAGGTAGCAAACTGAGGATAGTAAGTCAGTGTAGTAGTCATAGGAAGTAAGCTCTACAAGAATAAAGGAATTAGGGCAAGGCAGGGCCTGGTAGGTCTGCTGGTGTTTGACACACACTGGGCACCAGGCACGTGGGAACAAGACTGTTCACTCCGGACCCCTCCCCGAATGCCCACCTCAGGGCATTGCTGCACTGCCGCGTCGCCCCAGGGTTTCTGCATCTCCACTCACACCTCACCCAGTTCCACCAGAGCTTTCTCTCTTCTTCCACACCCTGCACATGTAAACCTACTTTCCCCTTTGTTATCACTGTCAATTCATACCTGGATTTCGCAGAAAACAATCTTTTTTTGTTTTCTCTCCCTACCTTTCTCCCATAGTCTTAAAAGTTCATAGAAAATATCTACTATATGAAAAGTCTATACCATGACTTCAAAAATTTTTGCACCAATATAAACTTGGACTTTAATTTCATTTTTCCATCATCTATTCCATGCAAGAATATTACCATTAAGAAACAAAACAAACAAAAAGAAGAAAGAAAGAAAGAAAGAAAGAAAGAAAGAAAGAAAGAAGAGAAGAGAAGAGAAGAGAAGAGAAGAGAAGAGAAGAGAAGAGAAGAGAAGAGAAGAGAAGAGAAGAGAAGAGAAGAGAAGAGAAGAGAAGAGAAGAGAAGAGAAGAGAAGAGAAGAGAAGAGAAGAGAAGAGAAGAGAAGAGAAGAGAAGAGAAGAGAAGAGAAGAGAAGAGAAGAGAAGAGAAGAGAAGAGAAGAGAAGAGAAGAGAAGAGAAGAGAAGAGAAGAGAAGAGAAGAGAAGAGAAGAGAAGAGAAGAGAGAAGAGAAAAGGAATGAAAAAAGGAAAGAAAAGAAAAAGACCAGCTGTGATTTGTCTGTGTAATAGGGGCTGAGGATGAGAAACACCTAGATTTGGAAAGGTTATTAGAAAATTAGAAGTTTCCATCAGAAGCTCCCCACAGACATAGGTAGATGCACCTACATGCAAACCTTGGTCTACAAATTAAACCCACAAGATTAAGAGAGCCAAATCCCATATGGCCCCCACTATTTAAATCCCAGTCCTGGTGACATAAAATAACACACCGAGTATGTGTGCATGCATGACTCAAATCTGGATAGCATGGACAAATGAAGAAGGGATTGCAGTGTGACCATGAGGTATTGGGGAGTGCTTTGTCCCTCTCCTTCCCTCTCTCTCTGTTTCTCTCTGGAGAGCTCACATTTTTTGGTAATTTGGAAAATAAATAAACATGTAATGGGCAAAGGAATACAAAATTCTCTGTTAAAAGAAAAAGTTCTGTACTCTATGCTTTAAAAAATGAAAATTTAAATTAAAAAATAAACCAGCAGGTGGTTTGGTAGTAAGGCACTGGACTTCCACATGGTCGGCCACAGTTCAAGTCCTAGACTCAGTGACTTGAAACCCATGCCAGATGCCCCAAATCCCCAGAGGAGAATGGAGAAGGGACTGCAGCACGGCCATCCCCCTTCGGTGGCGATTTCTCTATGTCCCGCTCTCTGTTTCTCTCTCTCCAGTGAGTCATGTGCTCTATGGCCAAAATCTTTAGGAATAAAAAAGAAAGATAAATAAATAAACAAATAAATAAAATCAAACATTTTAGATCAAATGTTGAAAATAATCGCTTAGTCCATTTATTATTTGGTTGAACTTGTCAGCGGGGCAACCACGCTGACGGCTTATTTCCCTAGCGTACACAGCGTTTCGGCCAAGCAGGTGCAGTGAATTCAAAGTCTTTTCTAGGTTAGACAGATCTAGAACATAGTCATTCTTTGTAATACATTCCTCTGGGAAAATGTGTCCTGGATTCTAAGCAACATACTTCAGACTGGCTGTAGAAGTTACCCACTCATAATTTGGAGTTTCCTGAATAGAGGACAGAGACAGATATTTGTAAGTACATCTAGAGAGAACTCTCAATATAAAATAGAATTGTGTTATAGCTAAAGACAATGTTCCACAGCAGGGAAAGTGAGCGTGTTCATGAATTATCCATGTTTAACATCAGTTGAAAAACTCTAATTATTAGCTAAAGAAAACCTTATGTCTTGATCAGAAAACTTCCTATGTAAACATTATTTATTGAGCAATATAGCTTGGAATGAAAGATAAAAATCCAAGTCAAACAAGCTTGTGAATTCCAGACCTGATTTCATTTGCTGATAGCCACTTGTCAACCATGGAGGATCTTTAAGGTAAACTAAATAGTGCAAGGAAAAATTAAAAGAAAGCATAATTAAACATTTTTTTCCTGCTACAGATGAATCTTGAGACATAAATATTATAAGCAGAAGTTTAGGAAAATGAGTACCAAGATAGATCCTGTGAAAAATTAGTGTCTTATAAGATGTTAACAGTTGTTCTATTTAAAAACAACAACAAAAACAGTCAGGTAGGTTTGGACGTGCTGAGTTAACCACAGTTACACAGGCTTCCTTCCTCCGCAGCTTCTCAGAAGCCTTACTATGCTATATGTGTCGTGAATTTGTAAGGAAAGGCATTATTGCTCAAACTCATTGCTGGCTTGACCATCCATAGTGGAGCTTAGGGACCTACAGGGCAGAAAGCTAAGGCTTAGAACGGCGAGGCCTTTCAAAATGGGCAAAGATCCCAGTGGTTTCGAACTGTATGATGGGCCTGAAATCGGTGTCAGGATGCCCAGGTGTCCAAAAGTAATTTGTCAAAGATTTGCTAACAATTTAAGATCAGAATACAAGGGACATAGACAGCAGTCACTTGGAAACAAATTTACAGGGTAAGATCAGAAAACGAGGGACACAGACAGCAGTCACTTGGAAACAAATTTACAGGAAAGGATAACAAATTAAGAAAAGCTTCCCACAGCTGCCATTCTTAACGAGCACCCTGTGTGATCCGGCCTCGGTGGCATAGCAGTACCACAATGCACTGCAGTGCTGGAGCCATGTGGAAGACCCGAGTTCAGCTCCTTGGTTGACCTGTATGTGCTGAGCCCTGTGCCTGGGATTCATCCTGGCTCGCTGTGCAGGTTGGGAGTGGATTACAGCGTGAGAGCCTATTGAGTGTGCCTGTCTCTCTCTTATGAAAATAAATATATATATTTTTTAATTTTAAAAATAAAAAGCTTTGTTGTTCCAAGAGC
>NW_006202908.1:269907-293389 GCF_000334495.1 Tupaia belangeri chinensis
AAACACATTTTTTTCCACTCAAGGAAACCCTAATTTTATTTTTCCCAGTTTACCACCTCTGCCACCCACCCCAAAATAAGACAAAATAGGATATATTGTGAGCTTCTTCACCAACATGGGCTTCAGTCCTCAGAGCCAGGGAAATGTGCCAAGGCATCTTGTGGTTACAGGTTTGAAAAAGGCATTGACTAATCTCCCCTCACCTCCTGTCTCTTTTAGAACCAAGAATGCCTCGGTTTGGGCCACTTTCCAAACACAACAATCGCCACAAAACCCAGCATAAACCTGAATATTTCCTCACTTTTTCGATCCTTTACATCTGGTGGTTTGAAAAATGAAAATCACCCCTGATGGCACTCAGTTGAGAAACCAAGAGGAAACCAAATACTTCAGGACTGTTTTTCTTCCTGTGCAATGAAAATGGAGCCCTGTCTGGGAGGAAGAGAGCGAGGACCTTGCAGGAGGGAGAGTGGCTCACATTCTGAAAGGATGTTCCTGGTGGGACTGGCAGGGAGCGTGTGGGTGGTGGTGACAGGGGGCTCTCCTGAATCCAACAATTGGGAAAACCTTGCTGAGATTCAGCTTCGAGCGAGTCCCAGGGCTTTGAACTCCCCACATTTGTTCAACTTGGCAACAAAGAAGGAAGTTGCACCAGGAGGTGCTTTCAGGCTCTTGACGACGTGGAGGTTGAACGAGGGCCCTGCAACTGTCAGTGCTCGCTTACTGCTGCTGGGAAGCTGTAGTTGCAGCATCTCCTTGACATCTGCCTCATTTCAATAATTTCCAGCCATTGAACCTCTGTCTGAATGAGCATTAGGAAACAGAGGCTTGTTTGGTTACTATTTTCAGTCTCTGTCCTTTCTCTCTCTCTCTCTCTCTCTCTCTCTCTCTCTCTCTCTCTCTGCAGTTGGAATTTCATGCTGTGAAGAGGCCGATGACAATTTGGATGTCTGAAGCTTTCCTTCCGTGTGACCAGACATGTTCTCATCCCGCCATGTATCCAGGTGAGCGAGAGAAAACCTGCTACGTGTGTCTCCTTTTCCCTCCTGCTAACTGTTCGCGTCAGCTGAGTGATGCGGACATGTCTCTATTAAGAACTCAGCTGAGACGAAAGCCTCATTTTGTGTGAGGCTGTGCGGAGGTCAGGGAAGGCTCTCCCAGGTGAGATAATGCCCTTCGGTTACTGCATCCTGGATTTGCAACTGTGACCTACCGGTTTGCCCAATGCAAAGAACAAATGCTCTGAAATTGATTTGCCATAAGACACGATGAGCTGCTCCAACTCGCCTGGGAGAAGTGAAATATTTCACCTGTGGGCGAGGCCCCCATCCGCCCTGCTAGCTCAGCCTTGTCACTGCTCCAACTGGGAAGTGGCTTGGGCAAGAGCTGGTAGGAGTGAATCAAATGTCTCTGCCGGACTAGGATCAGTACCTGCCGATTCAGTCCCCCATTCCCATCCCTCCGTCCTCCACCTCACTGTGGGCCTATTGTCAGTCATTGTGCTTGGTCCATTCAGAAGGGGCTTGAATATTCATAGTCATCCTAATTTACTAATCTATATTCACTAATGTCAGAGATCTGGAGAGATTCCTGAGCTTATTACAGTAACAAGTTTCTTCAGTGCTACTGGGCATATTCTTCATGTCTCTCTTTCCAGACTAGTGACTCAATTTAAGATTACATCCTTTGCTCCTTTGCGTTTATTGCATTTGCCCTGTAAAGCTCATTCCTTTCATGTTGCAGGACGTCTAGAGACATGGGGGCACTCCAAGACAGAGCCTAAGACGTGTTGCATGTCTTTTCTGCGTGACTTACTCTTTCTTTGACCTGTGAAATTCCCTAGCATTCTGCCATGGCTATTGGAGTTCAGGGAGAGGGTGTTGGCGTCTGCTTTAGTAGTAATTGTCTTGTGTTGTGTGATTTCTCTCTCGACCATTCAGGCTGCTTCCTCTGCGTTGTGGTATAAAGCACCTCTTGCTGCATCACTGAGGAAAGAAATGGTAAATTAAGTAGGTTTTAAAATTGCCCATTGAACTCACATCATTAAATAATTCTATAAGAAATTCATAAGCGGAGACAAGTAGGAGGATTAAAATGCTATAAATTACGGAGGGGGGTGTTAAATTCTTATGTTGCCCTTTGTTCTGGCCACAAAGCATGGGATGGTTCTGCCCACTGCTTAGCAATAAGTACCTGGAGGGAAGAATGACCCCTGAGTGCCCCCAAAAGGGGGATTATTGTAACAGCATATAGCTCCTCTCATAACTAGTTAAAAGCACCTTTACATCTTCCAAGCCACACTTGTCCCCGGAGAGGCCTTCCAGTTCATCTCCTTCCCTCTCCCTTTCCCCTTCCTCATACTTTCCCTGCTCAATCCTTTCCTACCCAGTGGCAAGGAAATGGGGAAGAAACAAGGCTCAGTCCGCATATATGACATTTCCTTCTCTCACTCACCCCCAAACGCCAAGAAAGTTCTAGTTAGACCTGGTCGTCAGTACATTTTTCTACCATTATTCTTGTCTTCTTACCCTGTCTCTTTGAAAGATGTTTATGCGAATTGTCGGCATTGTTTCTATTTTGAATTGGTCCATAAATTTCATGCAAATAAGAGCATTTTCATTTTTCAAATCATTGTACTTCAGCACATAAAACAGCTTCTGGCCCTCTGGTTATCCAAGGTCGTGGAACAAATCAGCCCCAAATGTATTAGCATCCAATAGCAATCCCTTCATTAGCTCTCATAGTTCCTCTGGGCAAGAAGTTAGGGAAGGGCCGATTTCTGACCCACACTCTCACTTGTCCTTTCTAGGGTCTCTCAGTCGCAGGTGCTGGAGAGGTAACAGCTAGAAACTTTCCCGGCATCCTTCTGTTTTGCATACACTCAGAGCTGCTCACTGTGAGCTCTTCATCTGGCTAGTTGAGCTTCCTTACAACATGGCCATCAGAAGGCAAGAGGATCACCTACATGACAACTGAGGGCTTTGAGAACAAGCATTCCAGCATCAAGGCAGAAGCTATTAAGCTTTTGCTGACATTGCCTTTGGAGTCACCCATTATGTTCAAAGCATTCTCCTAGTTACAAATGAATTACAAGCCTACCAAGATTCGAGGTGTGAGGATATGGGTGGGACAGGATTCCAAATGAGCAGGGCATATTGGCGATATTGTGGTAGCCATCTTAAGAAAATGCAATGAGAGGGCCCAACGTTGTTGATTAAAGAAGTAAATAAATGCCTTCTGAGGATTTCTCTACTCTCTACCAGAGATTCCCCCGACCTCAATTTTCAAAGAACTATATCTTCATTCCAATATTTCAAGATCTCCTTTCAAAACCGCATTCTGTCTGATCTGTCAATGGCCTTCTATAGTCTACCAGCTCTTTTATAGACTACCTTCATAAAACACTGGCTTTTGAATTTTTCTTCAGTTCATGTGTTTTCTTTCCTTGAATTCCCTACATTTCTACTTACCAAGAAGACTCTGTTGTTTAAATGTTTGTTTGCCTTAAGCATGAGTCTAGAAAAATCTAATACATTTCCCCCTCATCTCAGCAGTCACGTCCTATCCCAACCTCTCTCTATTGAAAAGATTTTATGTATTTTCCATCCCCTCTCTAGTGAAAAGATTCTATGTATTTTTTCATTGTCCGTAATTTTTAGGTATCTGTATTCATGCCTGACCTCTCCCAAGGCATCTAATTTGGTATCTGTTTCTGTGTTCATAAGCTAACTAGACTCCTAATTAATTCAAATTTAGCAAGGCTGCCTAAATTATTTTCGACATAAACTCCTCTTCTTTATCCACCTCTCAAACAAGACTGCTTTGAGTAAGAATTGCTCATTTCTTTACACATCCGTGTTCATACAACATTACTCACAAGAGCCAAAGGTGAATGCAACACAAGTGCCCGTTTTCACAGGAATGGTGTCAGGGATGTGGGGCCTCTCTGCAGTGGAGTATCACTCAGCCTTCAAAAGGAAGACGATCCTACACCTCCATGGATGAATCCTGCAGACATTATGGTAGTGTAACAAACCAGCCGCAAAGGGACCAATATTATGTATTGATAACTCCACCTACACTGGGTCCCTGGAGAAGTCGGATGTTTAGAGAAGAGAGGTGGAGATGAGGGCTGTTTTAGCCGAGAGGGAGGGACGGATGGGGCATTCTTGTTTAATGGAGACAGTTTCAATTTTGTAAGATGAAAAGGTCCTGGTGACAGATAGTGCTCACAGTGACTACTGTACAACAGTGTGACTGTCCTTGACGTGATTGGGTTGTGCGCTTAAAATGGCTAGCCTGGTCAATTTTATGTTGTGCACAACCTACCCAAATTAAAACTTTCTGCATATTACATCATTTCATTTGAAGTTATTATGTAATTTCATGTTTGGAAATTAATTTTTTACGTTGCTACCAAGGTATCATTTATTTAATTAAATAATTCCATTTTTGTGTGTCTGTACTTGATGTTTTTTGATCAAAAAAATTTTTTTAAAGTGGTTCAATTTCCTGATTTTAGTTTTTAGTCAAGATTTAGAAACCAAATTCAAATCTATCAAAACTCTCAGCCTATTACTAAGAAACTTATAAATGTAATGATTGACATTGCTCAACTTTAAGGTAAAGGAGAATAGAAGCATTTCAGCTTTACAAAGGAGAAATAACTTTATTAAATAAACTCAAAATAAGCCCCCCCCCTTTACCCTGTACATACACACACACACACACACATCCATATCCTTCATAACATAAGGGCTATTTTATTAGAGAGAGTCTCTAATTCACTTATATTCCTGGTATGAGGAATAATACATATTCTGCATATCTTATTGCATTAAATCTTCATATTTACCTGGAAGGAAGGAATTACCATGACCCCATTTTACATGAAAGGAAGTGAACTTAAAACAGAGAAATTCAAGGTAGAGGTGGGATTTGAACCCAGGTATCCAACCCCATAGTCCTTTCTTCCAGCCATTCTGCTTAGGCATCAACTGCTAACTATGAGATGTTCAACCCTGCATCGTGGGTTTGCTCTGAGATTGGACTCAAGATGCCAGAGATCTAACCTGGGATCCATCCCCAATGGCGGTCACTTCTCACTCATCATTTAACAGTCGACTGAGCTTCAATCTCACCATCTACACAATGGGGAAGTAATATCTTCTCTATCCACCCTAACGGCTACTTGAATGACAGAAATCAAAATTAAGGCCCAGCCAGTGGTACAGAGTTAACACAGTACTTTGCAACGCTAAACTTACACGGGAAGGTCTCAGGTTTGCATCCCGACGCCTCCCAGAGCATGCTGGGTACGTGAGCACCTGGGATCTCTGCTGGCTCAGGTGGGGGTGGGTTGTGGTGTGAAGACTCCGTTAGGGGTGCCTGTTTCTCTCTCTTGCTCTCTGTGCTTCCCTCTCAGAAGAAATACATAAATAAAAGCTCTTAAAAATCAAACTACCATATATAAACGTGCTTTGCAAGCTATAAAGTGCCGGATATGAGGCAGTATTACCATGACCAGATAACAGGAGCAATGACTCTAAGCCCAGAAGGATGATACAGTAAAGAAAATGCCAGAAGTAGGAGACGGGGAAAGGCTGGTCTGCTTCATAAAAGCTACAGGACAGGATTGTGCGTGTAAGTCTACCCCTCCAGGGCAATGCATTCCACGGAAAACTCCCCAGGTCCTCCCTTCTCAGGTTTTGAAGGAAAGAACAAAAAACTGTAATGCTACCTAGGCGAAAAAGCACACTCAGGTATTTGTGTATGTGTGTGTATTTTTGTGTGTGTGTGTGTGTGTGTGTATACACACTTCAAAAGTTTTCTGAACAATTAAACTAAATTATGAGTTTATTTGGGTGCAACAAAATTAGAAATCCGTGTATAGCTTTTTCATATATGCGTTCCACAAACTTTTTGAAGAATCCGCATGTTTGTATGTTTGTGTGTTTTGTGTGCCCATATGGTGTGCGTGCGTTTGTGAGACTCCCGTGTGTGTGTAAAGACCATCTTGCAAGCGCCTCTGTTTGTGAGCTCATTATGTCCTCTTAATAGCAAGGAAGGAGGGTGAGGAAAATGGAAAAAGGAGCGAATCGGTTTGCATGAATAAAGATGGTTTCCTTAGAAATGCAGTACTTAATGGACATTTTCAGGAAACATTTTTATTAAATAGATGGATTCTCCTCTCACTATGACATTTGGCAAGTCTCAGTGACTCTCCCAGAGGCAGAAGATGACAGAAAAAAAAAATGGATGCAAATGGTTTACCCAGTGGCAGTCCAGGAAGTGAGGAAAGCTAATGCAGGTACATCTATGAATGGGAGAAAGAAGTACGAGCTCATCCGAATCTGCTGGGGACCTCAGTGGGTCTATGTGGAGTGAACTTCAGAGTTTTCTCTTTTGCCTCTCTGCTCCTTCCTGCCATGGCTGATGCCTGGAGAGTCTCAGTCCTTCCCATTTGGCTCTCTGCCCTTCTACCATGTATGTGGCCATTTGCCTTTAGTAACAGCCTTCTATTTGAAATCCCTAGAATGGGACCAGCTTGGTCAGTGCCAGCCCCTTCTCCACAGGGATGGTGACCCTGATATCCTCATCCCACTGAGCCAGGACAGTGCAGTCTCCCTCCAGACAGTGCATAATATGAAAAAATCATTGACTTCTCTGCCTTCTTCTCTTAATCCGTTGTGACTGGGGATTTCTTTCACCCCTAAAGAATCACTCTGTCACTTCTCTCCACTTACTTGGTTCCTTTCAGCAGCATGAGTGATAGACCAGCCTCATGCAGTTCATTCCCTAGACACGCATTTGCTTCTTAGCAGGTCGTGCACTGTCTTCTCATCCCCAGATCTATAGGGGAAGCGAGGCAGCAGCTAAAGAGTTATTTCTGCTCGCTCTTCCTTTTGCAGCAAACTGAGCTGTCTGTGCCTTGTACCACCACACTGCTCTTGGACCTTCACCCTTCACCCTCAAGCCACATAGCACACCTAGGCTTGAACCACACTTTCTGCCATCCTATTGGCCAATGAGGGTCCTGTGGCCAGGCTCAGCACAAAGGGAAATGAGCTGTGTTTCTGCCCACAGTAGGAGGGGAATAAGAGAGCTGAAGAAAAACTCTCTACCTTCAGCATGCGTCGGGGCGCCCTGGCAGGCTTGCCAAGCCAGACCGTGGGGCCCCACGCTCAGAGTTTCTGATTCCATTCTATAGGTTGGAGTAGGGCCTGGTAATTTGCATTTCTAACACATTTCCTGGTGATGTTGATGATCCTGGTCCAGGGACCATACTTTAAGGATCATTGATCTAAATTATCACAGTAGGCATCTAGTGAGGACATGCGGCATCTCAGCGAAAGCGTGAAGTACAAAAGGAATGAAAACAACGGGGATTGAAGTCTCGCGATTAGTCTCTATGAGAGAATGCAAAAGGATCTCGGTTTAATTAAACTGGAAAGGGGCAGAGAACTTAACAGTATTCAAGTATGCATCAGGATCTGAGCAACTGTTTGTTCAGAGGACAGGAAAAAGAGCTAAAATGCAGTTAAAGGAGACATTCAAGTTAGCCATGCGTGACAACAGTCCGCTTGCAAGGATGTTGGCATGGCAGGTATACGACGAAGATCTAGAAACTCAGAATTAATCACCTGAAGCATATGTCATTATTTGAATTTTCTTCAACCCTGAAGCAAAGTTAGAATTGTTTCTAAGGGTCAATTTTAACCTTATAGTTTTTCAATAGCAAAAAGGAGATAGCGGCAAAAACCCTGAAGAATAAATGCCTTTTCCGTTTGCAAGTGACTTCAACGATGTCAACAGTAGATATATACAAATACTTCCTCATCGTGCCTTCACCCCAATATGCTACATCTTGCTCTATCGGGGAGATTGCAAAAGGCCGCCAACTGAAAGCCACAAGACCTGGCTTTAAGTCTAGGTCCTGCCATGTTACCTGAATCTTTCCATACTTTAAATTTCTAGTCTGTGATGTGGGAACAACACTGTAATATATTAACCCCACTTAGAGCCACGGAGCTAGGAAAGGAGGAAGGGTTTTGCAGCCATCAAGTGCTATTTGCAGTCTGCCGTAGTGAGGGTCTGAGAAATGGTGGTAAGAGGAGGCCCGTCCACCCCAGGGTGCACAGGGAAGCACCAGGAACTGTTCCCTGAGTCAGAATTGCAAAGGTCAGTGAGAGGACGGTTCCTGTGTTGGACCTCAGATGACAGACGTTCAGTTCAGTTCAGTTCAGTTCATGGGATTCTCAGTTCAAGACATATGAAAATCAGCTGGTGGAAGGCCTTTCTCTGGACTAATCGCATGATTTTTTCTTAACCTATTCTCAGCCCCATCCTGCTCTCCTCCACCCCTCAGAGCTTGGCCTGTGTCCTTAATACACATCCATCTCTGAGAGAGAGAGAGTATTTCTTTATTTGTGTGTGGGGCAAAATACTGTGCTTTTCATCTGTGTGTTACTCAGTACTATGGCCGGTTTCCTTTTCTTCTTTTATTTAGTCTATCCATTTAACATTATGTACCTCTAGTGACTACTATACTGGTAATTCTTTTTTAATTAGATTCTTGACATAAGGTAATAAACTTTTTATTTTGCCAATTAAGGATATAAGAAAAACAAATGTCTACTATCTATTTTTCCTATCATTTCATCAAAAAGGGTATGTTAGCACCAAAAAAATCAAACAAGGATAAAATATCAAGCTAAAATAAACAATATATATGTATATCTTTTTCCCCCTTTTCTTTTTTTTTTTTTTTTTCTTTGCTGGATTGTGTGTGTGGTCAACAAAGAGAAATGAGAGATAGAGAGGAAGAAGGGATATCCCCCCTGGGCCCCGGTCATGCTGCAATCCACCCCTCAGAGCTTGGACTGTGTCCTTGATACACATCCGTCTCTCCCTCCTTTTGGGATTTCGGGTGCATGTGCCTAGCACGTTTCTCAAGCGCCCTGGTCTGGGATTCAAACTGTGCAGTTGGCCATGAGAAGTCAGCTGCCCTAAGCACCAGGCCATGGAGCCAGCCCTAAAGGATACTTTGAAATGTGAACTACATCCAGATCATCTAGATTGGCAGGAACCCTCTTTCATTCCTTGCATTTGTGGAACAGTGAAGCTTTGTCACGGGCTGGAAATGGGAAAATACTAGAGGTTAAAATGCTTCTTTAACATGCTCTAGCTATAGGGTGGGCTTCCGGGCCATGAGGCCTGCTCCACTGCACACGGCCTCACACTTGGAAGGGTCCGTGGCTTGCTTTGACACTTTGCTGCCACTGTTTCACTGTTTCTAAATTCCTAATTTTTTTTAATTTAATTTTTAAATTTTTGCCACAGAGCATGTGTGCTTGCCATAGAGATAGAGAGAGAAGGTGGGAAATGCCCCCCTAGAGGGAGGGCCACACTGCAATTCCTTCTCCTCCACTCTCCTCTTAGGATTTGGGGCATGTACACACACACACACAGAGCATGATTTTCAAGCTGCCGGATCTGGGACTTGAGTATTGGTTGGCCATATAGGACCCTAGTACCTTAACCACTCTGCCACCTACTGGACACAACTTTCTAACCCTTTAAGAAGGAGAGGCCCTGTGTTGGGTTCTGTGTAGGTCAGATGGCCACTCTGCACCAGCACAGCACAGACGACATGCAAACACAGGAGAGTGGCTCCACTCCATGGCCACTGTATTGATGAAATAGGCAGCCGGCTGCCCTGGCCTGTGCTCACAGATTGCCCACCCCAGTCTCAGAGCACGAGATGCAGGGTAAGCTGTCTTAGTTCAAATGCTGATGCCAGGATCTGTGGCTGCATGACTTTGGTTCATTTACTTAAACTCTCCTTCATTGTATTTGCCCCATTTGTTCCATTAAAATAATATCAGATTTCCTCCCAGGCTGCTGTTGGAATTAAATGAGATTATATCTATAAAGAACCCACTACCCTCTAGGTGCGAGCTTGAGAATCCCATTTCCACTCCTACTCTTATTTCTCTCCAGCATAGACTCTTTCTCTATTCTGATGCCAGTTTATCTGTGTTCCAACACTTCAGTCTCTCAGAACTTTCCAGAACATGAGTCAGAGGAAGATGGACATCTGTGGATTATTCCTCCTTTTTCTCCTTTCAAAGTAGGCAGTTTTGGCTAAAATTGACAATGGCTTTCCCTAAAGACGAGGTGATCTCTCATACAGGGTTCGCCAGTCTTAGCGCTAACTACAGATGCCCATCGAACTCCCACTGCTGGCTGCTCAGAGCTGAATCGCTCATAGGTCCGACAGCTAATAGCATTGCCTCGTCAACACATGCTCACCTTCAACGTCACGCATTCGCGGTTCTGATACTTTTCCTATGGCACCGACTCTCTCTCCTGTTCATCATCAGAAATAATGAGTCAGTCCTGTAGACTCATGGTGAAAAGGAACCAGAACTCACATGATCAGCTACGGTTTGGATCCCCTCCTCAATGGCTTGGGAAAAACAAAACCAAACCATAAACAGAGAACAGGGAGCATGTGTGTACATGTCCTGAATCCCAGGAGCATGGAGAAATCAGAAGATGGGATTGCAGGATGCCTGTACCCCTGGCCTCCCTCTCTCTCTCCCCCTCTCTGTCCCTCCCTGGTACCCACATGCACCCTCTGACAATTAAAAATATAATAATGTAACAAGTAGGGGCTGGATGGTGACACAACAGCAAAGTGCAAGGCTCTGTAAGCCTGGCCTGCATGGGAGGGTTCCGCTTTTGCACACTGAGTTTTCCCTCTGTATGACAGCCAAGCACATGCTCTTGTCCAGGGCTGGTTGGGCTGGAGGGGGATTGTGGCATTGAGACTCCATTGGAATGCTGTCTCTCTCTTTCTCTGTCTCTCACTCATGGGAGAAATACATGAACTACAAAAACAGAATAATATGACAAGTGACTTCTTACCTAGAGTAGACTTCAGTGTGAAGATGTTTTATGGACTCTTTTTCCTTATATTTACTTATTTATTTAAAGCTGTGATCTACTGCTTGGGGCCACAGATACATGCGAGAGTATAAAGGAAACTGTGAATATACTCCTTTGGAGGAAAACAATGCTCCCCCGTGTGCATGTGCGCACCCACCCACACACACATACACTTTGTAACCTTAAATTTTCAGAGCGTCATGATCCTCTGACACCTCAGGCACAACGTAGGAATTCTCGCCTGCGACAATTTCAAGGCTTTCTTAGGGAGGCGTCAGAATCACAAGTTGTATCTATGCAGGTTATAGTCCCCAACAAGGAAAAGAGATGCATTCTTAAAAGTGCGAATTAGCTAACGCGAATTCCTGACAGCCTGGAGTCCTTGTAGGACGCGGGGATGATGAATGGACGGCGTGTAGAGAAGAAGCATGTCAGCTATCCATTAGGGTGGCTTTGTGTTCCCTCGGCGATCAGATCCACGCGCATGGTTCTTCCGGTTCCTTTCAGGGCAGTGAGTGTTGCTTTGGAAAATGTGATTGATGTGGCTGTGCCTCCATGCACACATCATTAGTCGGTGGCGGGTAAGCTCAGATGGTCGGAGCACTGTGCTAATGAGGCGAAGGTTAGGGGTTCAGTGCCCATGTGGGACACTTAGCTTTTGTCTCGTTCACGTCCCCAGACTACTCCCAACATAGGCATCCTGTCTCGAAAATGTATGTCTATGACAGACAGAGGGAGGAGCCAAGTAGCAGGGTTTGGCAAGGTCACTGCAAATCCCTCACGACTCTGGGAAATCAGCACCTCTCTGAGAGCCCAACGGTGGATAAGAGAACACAGCTTCCTTTAAAAAGGGCAGCAAGCAGGGCCGGCAGGGGGCGTGGTGGTTAGGGCACTGGATTCCCACATGGCTGACTGCAGGTGTAGACCCAGACCTGGTGACTTGCTTTTTCACCCACCCTCCACCTCTCTCTGGTCAAATTTAAAAATAATAATAAATAAAATTAAACACATTATTTTTTAAAAAGGGATAGCAGGTATAAAACTCAAGACACACATGCTCTCAAGGCAATGGAATTTTTGCAAATAACTTGTTAAATTGTCACTTGGTTTTACATCTTTGTAGCCTATGCAATCGAAAGAGGCTACGTGAAAGAACACAGTGGTGAGGGCCCTTCACTTTACGTAGATGCCATATAAATATTTACTAGCATATAGAAGAGTGAGCAGAAGATTCATTTTACAAAAAGCAACCATGGATGGTTTTACATTTTTATTTATTTATTTTGAGAAAGTGTGAGAGAAAGAAGAGAGAAACGAGCAACCTCATCAGGGTCCTGTGCCTGCTGCCACCAGGACCACAGGCGACCCGGTGTGTTCAGGTAAGCCCAGGACACATGACCCAGGACCCAGAGCCTTTGTGTAGGGCCTCCAGCATTGCTCAGCAGCGCCCCTACTGGCAGCAACCGCTGAGGCTCAGCTTCTTGAATTAAATATTTAATTGACAAATCTTTAATTCAGTGCTATCAAAATAATACCTGAATTGAAAAACACTTTTCAGTCTCCTGTATCTTTCATAGAAGAAAGCATATGTTTGCATCCACAACTGTTCTTCCTCACGTACCCCCGTCTGAGTAAATAAGAACCCTATGATCCAATACCAGCTAGAGGTCAGGAGATAATCCTCAGGGCCTCCTGGACCCAGCAAGGGGTTTTGTTTAGTTAAAACATGGCTTTATGTCTTCCCCTTCCCTTTCAGCTCAAACTCTCATCATGTCCTTACAGGACCAGGAGTGCACACAGCTGACCCACCTCTCTGTTCCCCCACACAGAGGATAGCTTCTGAGGGGCAGCTCTAGAGTTCAGCTACCTGAGTTCAAAACCCAAAACAGTCATTCACTAGTTCGGTGACTTTTAGCTTATGCCTGAGTTTTGTTTTTGCTGTTTGTTTGTTTTCACCTGTAAATTGAAGACAAAAACAATAACTGACTTGGGGGAATTTTTTGATGATGCAAATTTTGTTCATTTATAAATTGTGTTTTAAAATGGCCTGGAACGCAGTATGCAGTTAACAAATGTTAACTATTGTAGTTCTTATTGTTGATCATCATCATTTCTATACTTGCACCATGCACTAAGGAGAGAACTGATTTAAATCCTATTACCTACCATTGCAGTGAGTCTCCCTATCAGCAAAAATGTTGACTCACACAGCATTAATGATAATATCTGTATTTTAGGGTTTGATTAAAATTTAATTTGTTGCTGGGGTCAGCAGATGGCATAATGGTTATGTTGCTGGACTCCCACATAGTTGACCGTAGTTCGAGTCCCAGGTCTGGTGGCTTGAGTGTCACGCCGGGTGCTTGTGTATATGTGCCCAAGATCCCAAGAGGAGAGTAGAGTAGAAGGGATTGCGATGTGGCCATCCCCTCTGGGGGACTGATTTCTCGCTTTCTGTCTCCCTCTCTCTCGCTGTCTTTCTGGCAAGCACATGTGCCCTATAGCAAAAAATCTCTCTCAAAAAAAGAATTTAATTAGATATTGCAGTGAAGTGCTAGGATGACAGCTACCATGTGTAACTCTTGATAAACATGGGCAAGTGTGTAAGTTCCAAATCATTAATAAAAGCCAGCACCTATATTCCTCCCCTATATAGAATCATGTAACAGTTTCTCATTAAATATAGCCATTGTTCTCAATGTTTTGGAAGCTAAGAAACACTTTGACACATAAATTGCAAGCAGTTCTAAATATACTAAACCTATGTTTAATATATAATATATTGATGAGTTATTCTACGTTCTTCCGCCTCTCTTATGTGTGACAAGATGCCTTCAGTTCAGCAACACGGCAGACCCAGCAGGTGTAGAGAGGAGCCCTCTTGTAGGAATGCACAGATACGTGGAAAACTACCTAACAAGCTCAAATGGAGACGCAAGTTCAAATGGACAAAAGGAGCTCTCCAAGGGTTAGAATCTCAGGGGTTCATGCAATGCGAGGTCAAACCTACCACTGCTCACAGGAGCACCTTTCCTGATTCACAGTCTAGGGCTTGGGGCTGGGACTTTCCTGTTGAAACAGATGAGGAATCTCCTCACCTGACTGGGCTGCAGAGCTGGAACGAGGCATCTTTATAAAGACTGGAGTCACCAACAGTTGCCGTGGCCTTGAGAAGAGGAGCTAACTCCATTCATCAGCCTGGGGAAAAAGCCATGCAACTTTAATCTGCCTGCAGCTACAGGAGAGAAAAGATCTGAAGAAATTAAGAGCCCAAGTTTGTGTCCCGAGTACACGTGAACATCAAATCTGTGTTATGATTTATATGCTATGGATGCCCCAGACTGAGAAACTAACACAAGAATTTTAATACAAATGCCCAAGAAATCTAAAGAACAAAAGTAAAACTGCTTTATAGGGACATTTTCACAACCAAAAGGAGGTATGTGATTCTTCCACCCCCAGAACGACCCCACCAAGATATAAACCACAACTAAAGAACAAGAAACAGGCAAAAAGGCAAGAATTTTAATATCAAACTATAAAAAACACCCAGAACTAAGGTTGTAGTCATTACAAATGTCTAAAAACATAGGCTATGGGGCCTATGCATTTCCATGGTGGTTAAGGTAACTGAATCCCGGGACTAGCAGTTAGTGTAATGGCTATGTCACTGGACTCCCATGTTGTCAACCACGGTTCACGTCCCGGACCCAGCGGCTTAAACTCATGCTGGGTGCATGTGCGTGCATGCCCAAGATCCAGGGAGGAGAATGGAGGAGAAGAGATTGCGGCGTGGCTATCCCCCCTAGGGGATGATTTCTCGCTTTCTATCTCCCTCTCTGCTTTCTGGCAAGCGCACGTGCCCTATAGCAAAAACCTCTCAAAAAAAAAAAAAAAGAAAAACCCACTAAAAAAAAAAAAAAAAAAGTAACTGAATCCCACATGGACAAGCACATGGATTGAGTCCTGGACACAGTAGCTTGTAAAGCACACTGGACACATGTGAACACATGCCCAAAATCCCAACAAGAAAATGGAGGTAAAAGGATTACAGCATGCAATTCCCCTGGGGGGCGCTTTCTCTCTGTGTGTGTGTGTGTCTCTCTCTGTCTCTCTGTCTCTCTCCAACAAGCACACATACCCTATATCAAATTAATAGAATGAAAATAGGGTGTGTTAAACGGTACACTAGATATAGCTGACACATAAATAAAAAGGTAAAATGTGAAAGGAGTTAACCAACAGATGGGACTGGACAGTGACACCGCAATGAAACTGAATTCTCTGTGAGGCTGACGCCCATGGATAGTTCTGGGCTCACATCCGGAGGCCTTCCTAAGCATAGTCAACATGTCTGTACCGTGATCTGAGACTAGTGAGGCTCGATGTGAACCACGGTATCAAGGCCATGTCGGGAATGCTCTCTTTTGTCTCCCTTGCTCATGGAAAATAAAAAATAAATAAATAAATAAATAAATAAATAAATAAATAAAAATTTCCATGGGAAAAAAACAGAGATAATGCTCCACATTCATTTAATAAGAATTACATTAAGGAGACCAGCAGGTGGCATTGTAGTTAAGGCACTGGACACTCACATGGTCAACTGCAGTTTGAGTTCCAGACCCGGTGGCTTGAAACTCATACCAGATGCGTGTGTGTGTGTGTGTGTGTGTGTGTGTGTGTGCCCAAGTCCCAAGAGGAAAATGGAGGTGAAAGGACTGTGGCATGGCCATCCCCTGGGGGGGTGATTTCTCATTTCCTCCTTCTCAGTCTTTCTCTTTCAAGCAAGCACACACCCACTATGGCCAAAGCCCTAAAAAATTTCCGTTAAGTAAAAAGTCAAAAGAATATTTGAAGAAAAAATAACGGGTAATTTTTCAGAACTGATGAAAACCATAAGGTATCTGATAAAAGAAGAACACCATTCCCTAAGAAACTAAAAATCAAGTTATATCTAGATCCATCAGACAAAGTGTGAAAACATGGAAAAAAGGAGAATATCCTGAGAACGTTTAGAAGTCCAGCCTCCGTAGCACAACTGGTGGCATGCCAGTCTGCAGAACAGAAAGCCACATGCTGACTGCAGCTAGAGTCCATGTCCTGGCTGGCCTGAAAAAATGTCAAGTCTGTGTGCCCAGGATCTGCATGGCTGGAGGACTGGGGAAGGGGACTGCGGCATGACTGAGCCTTGGGGAAAGTTCCTCCACTTTCCGCCCATACGCATGCTCTATCTGACTTTTTTAAACGAGTGATCAGAAAGAAAGTAGAGATTACCCACAAAGGAAATGCAGGTGCTAACTATAGGCATCTTGTCACATATAAGAGAAGCAAGAGAACGTAGAATAACTCATCGAGCTGGGACAGTTAGAATATTTATACACAAGAGTTAAATGAAGATATTTTCAGAGGTATTTAGAGAGCACAGCGTTCACTGAGACACCTAGAACTAATAAAAATCACATCGAGCCAGTCAGGGTGAAGCAATGGGAACACAACACACTGCAATGCTGCAGCCAAAAGGAAAGGTCCCAGGTTCACATCCCAAGCTCTCCCTGTCCACACCAGGCGCATGTATGTATGCCTATGATCCTGGCTAGCCGAGGCTGAAGGGATCGCAGCATGAAGACCTGGTAAGAGTACCTCTCTCCTAGAAAAATAAATAAATAAAATTTAAACAACACATTTAAAAGGAAATTAATGGGGAACCAGCAGTTAGCATAATGGCTATGTCTCTGGACTCCCTCATAGTCGACCGGGGTTCGCGTTCGTGTCCCGGACCCGGTGGCTTAAAACTCACGTCGGGCGCATGTGCGTGCGTGCCCAAAATCCTGAGAGGAGAATGGAGAAGAAGGGATTGCGGCGTGACCATCCCCCCTGGGGGGTGATTTCTCGCTTTCTGTCTCTATGTCTCTCTCTGTCTGTCTGGCAAGCGCACGCGCCCTATAGCAAAAAACCTCTCCCAAAAAAAAGGGAATGAATGCAGAAGGATAAAAAGTGAATTACAGGAACCGCTGATTAAAAATTGGTAAATATATAAGTAAATATAAATGTATGCAAACTGGTTTGTTTTAAATGTACCTAAATTGGAAGAGTTTGAAAGTAAAGATTCAGAACACAAGTTGGAAATACCGTGGAAGAGGGGACAGGACAATAAGACATCAGAGGATCCATTCTCCTGGAAAAGAGCAGAAATGTTAAAAAATTAGATCTTGTCATATCAAAAATGTTCATTTACGTGTAAAGGTAGTGAGGAAGCAGGTTTTCCGGAACCTGAAGCTTATATAGTTTGTGGGGCTTGAACTGATTCCTCTTTAAGAAGAAATACGACACAAGGATGGCATGTCATCTACTGAAGATGATGGACACGGCTGTGTCTTTGACCTGATTGACATGCACTGCAAGTATATTTTGAAAAACCATATTATATTGAGACTAGCAGATGGCATAATGGTTATGTCACTGGACTCCCACATAGTGGACCACAGTTTGAGTCCTAGCCCAGGTGGTTTAAAATACATGCCAGGCACATGTGCATGTGTGTCCAAAATCCTGAGAGGAGATTGGAAGAGAAGGGATTACAATATGGCCATTCCTCCCTGGGGAGTGATTTCTCGCTTTTCGTCTGTCTCTCTCTCTCTGCGTCTCTGGCAAGCACATGTGCCCTATAACAAAAACATCTCTCAAAAAATATTACATGCTGTAAAAATGTACAGTGATGGGAACCAGCAGTTAGTGTAATAGCTATGTCACTAGACTCCCAGGCAGTCGACTGCGGTTCGTGTCCCGGACCCAATGGCTTAAAACTCACGCCAGGTGCGTGTGTGTGCGTGCCCAAGATCCCGAGAGGAGAACGGAGGAGAAGGGATTGCGGCATGACCATCCCCCCTGGGGAGGTGATTTCTCGCTTTCTGTCTCTATGTCTCTCCCTGTCTGTCTGGCGAGTGCACACACCCTTATAGCAAAAACCTCTCCAAAAAAAAAAAAAAAGGATGTACAATGACTAAATGTAAATTCAAAAAATTATTTTAAAACAGAAAGAAAGAAAACAAATCATAAATGGCAATAAAGATCTTAATGCCTTAAAAATAATGACAAATACTTTTAAGTAGATTCAGAAAAATTATAGCCATTTTGAATTTTTCCAATTTCACAAAAATGTATGAGTCACATTGCTAGGACTTGGGAGAGGACCAGGCATTAAGGGGTCAGGAAGCTTGACCTTTGGCTTCACAGTAAACCCACATGTGGTACAATCTTTTCTTCTTTTTTTTTTCATTTCTCCTGTACTTCACATATTTGCAAACCTTTGAAATACATTCAGATGGCACGAAAACCAATTCTCAAGAAAGTGAAAGATTAATTGCAAAATATTCCCCCGTGTCCCCAAACATCGGTATGTTTTTAATTTACATGCAGAAGTATGCCTTCAGATTGTTTCAATGATACGATGCGATACAGGAAGCAGTCTTCAAATAATAAAGGCACTCGCCTTACAGTTTTAAGGAATTAAAGATGTGACACATTTTACATACAAATACACATGTGCCAATGACGAAATTCGGCTGCTCCTAAAGTAAGTACAGAAAGGCCACCAAGAGCTGCCAGGAGGGACCACGGCATTGTCTGTCCCTACAAGCCACATCGTTGCCTTTAGTCCAGTAGCAACTCTGGGTGTATCTGAGAGTGGGGATTCTAATGGCCATTGAAATCCTGTGGAGAACTGCCCATTTCCACCCAGTGGTGCCCTAGAAAAATGCCCATGGGTTTTCATTCCCACTTCTGCTGCTGTCTCTCCCACTCCTCGTGTACCCCCGACCCGATGACCCCGGGCTCACTGCCGGCACAGCAGTTCGTAGGTCTCATCTTTGATGTCACAGAAACAGCACATCAAATTGCCTGGTTGATGTTGGTCATAACCAGAGACCTTATAACCAGGCCATACCCCTGGCAGCTGGTTAGCAGGAGTGTTCACCCCAACCTTCATGAGTTTTCTCTTCTGGGTCTTCTGAACTTCAGGAGGGCATAGTCATACTCCAGTCCCAGGTTGCTGGCATTGCCCTTGACCCAGCTCTTGGGCACATGTGTCTGTTTCACTCTGATCCACTGAAATTGCATCTTCTCGGGCACGGTTGAGCTTGAGTTATTGCCTATGCCCCACAACACCGCCATCTTTAAACCTTGGCTTCGGGACCAGCAGTTAACGTAATGACTATGTCGCTGGACTCCCATGTAGTCGACCGCGGTTCGAGTCCTGGACCTGGTGGCTTAAAACTCACGCCAGGCGCTTGTGCATGCGTGCCCAAGATCCCGAGAGGAGAATGGAGGAGAAGGGATTGTGGTGTGGCCATCCCCCCTGGGGGGTGATTTCTCACTTTCTGTCTCTCTGTCGCGCTCTCTGTCTTCTGGCGAGTGCACATGCCCTATAACAAAAACCTCTCCAAAAATAAGTAAACAAATAAATAAATAAACCTTGGCTTCAGGAAGCCCCTAAAAAGTTTCTGGGTTTCTTTCACACAGGTTTTTTCATTGCGCATGCAGTGGGCAGCTGTGTGGACACGCATCTCTGCCACCAGGGTGCCAGTGCAGTCTGTATTTAACATCACAGATGTTGAGAAGGGGTACTTGAGCAGGAAGACCTCCCAAACAAGCTGAACCTGCTGCTGTCACCGTAACTCTGCTGCTTCCTCAAAGACTTCTCCAAAGACTCTGTGTCTCAGTGCTGGGTCCCACCTCTGCCATCGCTGAGGACAGACGTATAGGCTCACCTGCATCTATGTGTGGCTGCCATCAGCACAGAGCGTTTTGTAAGACAGGAACTGCCTGGCCTCTTCAAACATGAGCAGTGGAGTTCCTAAATGGCACTGGGGTCCATAGGAGGAGACACTGTCAATTTGGCTTTGCCCCCAGAGTCTGGTTTAGTTAAGTTAAGGGTAGACTGGTGCGAGACAACAGAGAGGCAGTAAGCGGGACAAGGAGGTCTCCAGAGGTATGGTAAGGGCTCACCCACTGGCAGCAGAGAGCAGCAGAAACAAGAGGAGGCAGAGGAGCCCTGGAAAGCCCACCATGCTGAGCACCATTAATTCTGGTGTGAAAATCTGAAGTTGCAAGCCTATAGCATGACCAGCCTAAGCAAAAAAGATGGTGGGCATCTGCGGAGAGCAGTACCATCTTTAGAAAATCAAGATAAGGGGAACCAGCAGTTAGCGTAATGGCTATGTCACTGGACTCCCACATAGTTGACCACGGTTCGCGTCCTGGACCCGGTGGCTTAAAACTCACGCCGGGCACGTGTGCGTGCGTGCCCAAGATCCCGAGAGGAGAATGGAGGAGAAGGGATTGTGGCGTGACCATCCCCCCTGGGGGGTGATTTCTCGCTTTCTGTCTCTATGTCTCTCTCTGTCTGTCTGGCGAGCACAAACGCCCTATAGCACAGAACCTCTCAAAAAAAAAAAAACTAGAAAATCAAGATAAGATGCCAACTAGCTTTCCAATTCAGGAAGGAGACGAGGAGAGAAAATGAAGAAATGCTATCAAACTAATTAAATCAAAGAAGTCAGCAAGGAAAAGTCATTGAAAATAGAAAACTTAACAATATAAACTATCCCAATAAACAAGTAATTACAATAAAAAATTTGTTCAAGTAAATAAGTTAGAAAAGGTTTGAAGAAATATAAATCCAAAGTAATAGAAAGAAAAAATAAAAATATTACAGATATTAATGAACTAGACAACAAAGAAGCTCAAGCAACCTGAGGCTGATCATCATTCTTTATAAGCAAATCCCTGAACTGGACGATTCTCACAAATAAGGTCTCTCACATTATGGGTTGCCAAAACATTAAGAGTTTGTTAAGTTTGAAATTTATGTAACGTTTTTCTTCCCTCTGTGTGCCAATTTTTAAATGCTCTTTTCATCAACTAACTATAATAATCAGTTGTGCTTGTTTTCATTGGATGATCATTTCAAACCTAACATCAGTCCAAAATCCTTGTATTTGGGCTAACTTTTATCTTTAGAATGGCCACCTGGAGAGAATCGGCTAATGTTTAGACTGGGCAATAAATCTGCAAGTCATAGGTGTGTAGGAGTGTGTTTTTATTGCCTACTCCCTAGGGCTCTATCTCGCATGTACCCAGAAGAGAAGTTCAGCACTCAATTAATTCTTATTTTTCATTTATTTATTTTTTTTTGGAGAGGTTTTTGCTACAGGGTTCGTGCACTCACCAGAAAGACAGAGAGAGAGACAGAGAGACAGAAAGTGAGAAATCACCCCCCCAGGGGGGATGGCCACGCCGCAATCCCTTCTCCTCCATTCTCCTCTCGGGATCTTGGGCACGCACGCACACACGCCCAGCATGAGTTTTAAGCCACCGGGTCTGGGACGCAAACCGCGGTCAACTACGTGGGAGTCCAGCGACATAGCCATTACGCTAACTGCTGGTCCCGTGCTCAATTAATTCTTGATTAGCAAAAGCAAGAGTCGAAGGCTGCCTGGTGCATGCTTCTTTTTCATTTCTTCTTTATTCTCTTTTATTCTCTCGTTATTACCTTCTGTCTTGTCTTTAATTGGATGAAGGTACGCACATGTCATGTGTGTGTCATATATACACCATACGCCCGCATGTGTGCATCATGTGTGCCTCATGTGTGCCTCATGTACATTATATGTGCCTCATATGTGCTGATCACATCATGCATCACATGTACACCATGACCTATAGGCCTTGTGTGTGCCATGCTTGCATCATGGACGTGACATTCTTGTGACATGTGTGTGTCACATGTGTGTTGTGCAGGCTATACATCATCACGTGTATGCCATATTTCATTCATGTGTGGCTCATGTGTGTGTCATGTTTGTTACACCTAAATGTCACGTGTGTCATGTGTGTCATATGTGCCTCATGAGTGCACCACGTGTGTGTCATTTGTGCCTCATGTGTGCCATCCGTGTTATTTGTGTAATATATATGTGAGAACTTCAGAGTGTCTAAAATTATGAAAGTAAAGTACAAGTCTATTCTGATACAAAATTTTTGGGAACACACCTAGCATTTTCACGGTGACATGTATACACATACGTGTGGATGCACATCTGTGCCTGTCTAGCTGTATATGTACGGAAGTGTGCATGTCTACATTGTAACTGCAGCACTCAGTCTGGCCCTAAATGGGCTCTGAAACTATCGCAGCGGTGCTCCTGGACTGGCCCACATGCCAAGGCCCCAGAAGGTGGCCGGCGGCTCTGCCCCGAGTTCCATAGCACGGGCCTCCCAAAAGGAGGAGACGGCCCCCAGCGGACCATGCGCTGAGAGCCATTCGCAGCGTGTTAAGAACCTCCTCCAGATACAACCCCCAAACTACTGTTTATCAGCAGAAAATAAACCCGAGCGGGAAAGAACAAGGTGAAGGAAAGCCTTTCTCTCTGAGCCTCAGAATGTCAGTGGGAGCTGGGACAGTCTTTTATTACACAGTTAATTCAAAGCAAGAAATCTCCTGTCAGGATAGGGACAGCCTCTGGGCCGAAAAGGGCAACCAGTGCCACTGCCCTCGGAGGCCTGGCCGCTCCACAGGTGAACGTGGCCTGGAATAAAGGTATAAATTATCAGCCCAGCGCCTGGGACTTAGCCTTCACTGGCCCTCCATTAACCTCACACCCTCCTGATGTCTGCAATCACCATGTGGAGAAGGGTCCCCGTGTGGCCTGGCAGAAGGTAACACAAATGTTTCACTGACTTTTGAATTAGGAAAGAAAGAAAGAAAAACCCTAACTGTGGCATATAAAAGACATGGCAATTTAGGGTTTGGCTGTTTCCTTATGGAAGGTGTGTGATTTTTTTTTTCACTACTCCTCTGTATTTTTTTTTCTTTAAAAAAAATAATTGTGAAGTTTTTCAACATTGTGGCCTTAGGAGGTAATTTGCTAAATAGGACAAAATTAGCTGATTTTTGGACCATTTAAAAGAACATTTCTTTTGAAAGCATATAAAATGTATTAAAGCAATCTTCGAAGTCTTTACCCCTGCTTGAGATTTTAATTTACTCCGAGCTAATAAATTATCCCCCCTCTCAGAAGCTATTGAAAAATTTCAGTTAAATCCTTTTTAAATTTTAATGTGTTCAATTGAATCCCGAGCAATTTAGACATACACACTCACAGCTTGGGGTGGTCAGCTCACCAAGGCAAGACTGAAAAGGGGTCAGATTAATGCGAACCCCTCTGCCCCCTGGGATTACCAAGGTGATATTAACGAATGCGATTTCCCCCACACATACCCGTCTGATTGTTGGATAATTACTTCTCCACAACAGCGTTTAACAAATGCCCCTATTCGAAGGCCAAGACCGGTTTCCCACACTGGGGGGAAGCTGCAGCGAAGGCAGGAGGTGGAAACTCAAGGGGCTGGAGGTGGGGGGAGGCAGGTGGTCAGGTAGGTAGGTGGTCAGGTAGGTGGTCAGGTAGGTAGGTAGGTGGTCAGGTAGGTAGGTGGGCAGGTAGGTGGGCAGGGAGGTAGGTAGGTGGGC
>NW_006202908.1:293568-319223 GCF_000334495.1 Tupaia belangeri chinensis
AAGAGGGAGGAGAGCAGGAAGCCGGGCGGGCGACTCTAATCAGAGCCCTACTGGTAGTGCCCGGATCTGGGTCACTTGGCCATGGAGCTCACGGAAGCACAAAGACTCAGCTCATCTCAGGCAAGGCTCTGCCTCACCCCTGCTCACTGATCAGAAAGATTTTTTTCAGGCTATCAATTATTATATTTGAACATTGCATCCTGGCTCTGGGGAGCCCTTAGCAAGCTGTAGCAAAAATCAATCCAGTTTTACAACTTTTACCTTGGCAGGATTCCAGGTCTTTATCTACGTTACCCATAATTTAAAGATGCCATATCTCTTGCAGTGGCACAGATACATCCCCAAGTATGACATGTCCTTGATAACAACAATCATTTTTGTCAAGTTTGCGGTGGTTAGTCTGGGCGGGGTGAACTTTCACGGAGGTTGCAGGCGTCACCAGGGTAGCTTCAGATGGTCAGTAATAATCCTTACGCCAGGAGTGAACAATATTAATTGCTGTGCCTATGACCATGGCCCTGGGCACTCCTTTCCTCTGATCAGGTAGGAGAACCTATTGCATTTCTAGAAACTACAAATCAGGAATAGAGTCTGGGTCGCGTCTGGAAAAACTGGAAGGCTGTGAAATGTACATGAGCACACGAACGTCCAGAAGGGGCCTCTTTCATGTATACAAGGGCCGGGACGAGGACAGAGAGACTCCATCGTCATTAGCTGAGTGTATGTCAGTGTGGACTAAGGGCTGGGCCACGTGGCTGGCACCGTGAGAGACCATACCAAAACCCAGGACAGACAGGGTGTGCTCAGGGCACAGCCACTGCCTCTCGGAAGGCGGGGCTTCGGAGCCCAGGTGGCTGCTCTCAGATCTGGCGGAGCTGGTGTGCGTGGCAAAGACCATCTTAGAACTCTGGGCTTCGGCGTCCTGTGAAGAAGTAAGGGAAGAGGAAGCCTTGTCTTAGAGCCGCGTTCTGAGAAGTCCTAGATGCTATCGGGACCTCAGTATCTCTAGTGAATCCTCAAGTACAGATAAACCAGTGAGCAGACAGGGCTGCTTTCCAGTTCCTTATTTGGTACTCGTGCTAGTTCCAAACGCGCTTTCCCCAGTTTCGGTGAATCTCGTTTCCGCATGTTCCCTCCGAGCACGGAGCCAGGGCTGAGAGGATCTTCTGCCTGTCTTTGAGCAGGTCTCCGCAGAATATTTGGGAGCCGTAGCAGCTCTGAAGTCCAGGTAGAATGATGTTAAATGAGAGATAAATGATCAAAACCGACTTTTTTCTTTCTTTCTTTTTTTCTTTTTTTTTTTTTTTTTGAGAGGTTTTTGCTATAGGGCGTGTGCACTCGCCAGAAAGACAGAGACAGAGAGACAGAGAGACAGAAAGCAAGAATTCACCCCCCAGGGGGGATGGCCATGCTGCAGTCCCTTCTCCTCCATTCTCCTCTCGGGATCTTGGGCACGCACGCACACGCGCTCAGCGTGAGTTTAAGCCACCGGGTCCAGGACTTGAACCATGGTTGACTACGTGGGAGTCCAGTGACATAACCATTATGCTAACTACTGGTCCCAGAAAACCTGCTTTTTGGAAATAGAAAAAAATGGCAAATTATAAACCACTGATTCTCCCTTCCTTCTCTCCATCCCCAGCATTCATTCATTCATTCATTCACTCGGCTACTCCGGTTCCGTTATAATCCCAGGCTAAATGTCAGGTTAAAAACAAAATAGAGTAAGCTCATACATAGATTTCACACTTTTTGAGGGCCAGCAGGTGGCATAGTGGTTAAGGCACTGGACATTCCCACATGGCCGATCATGGTTCTAGTCCCGGAACTGGTGGCTTGCTTTCTCACTTTCCTTCTCTCTGTGTGTCTGTCTTTCTCTGGTCAAATTAAAACAAATAAATGAATAAATAAAATAAAATAAAATAAAATAAAATAAAATAATTAGTTAAGGAAAAAACTTAAAAGAATTCATACTTGTCTTCTGTTTTGGAGAGATTTAAGAGGGCTTTTTGTTCTTTTATGTATTTTTTAAATTTTTATTGCATGAGACCAGCAGAGAGCACAATGGCTATGTCACTGAATTCCCATGTAGTCCACCATAGTTCGAGTCCCAGACCCGGTGGCTTAAACTCACGCCAGGCACATGTGTGTGTGTGTGTGTGTGTGTCCAAGATCCCGAGAGGAGAATGGAGGAGAAGGGATTGTGGTGTGGCCATCACCCCTGGGGGTGATTTCTCACTTTGTCTGTCTCTCTCTGTCTTTCTGGCAAGCACACGTGCCCTATAGGAAAGATCTCTCCCCCCAAAAATAAAATTTTTATTGGACAATAATTCGATTCACAGGAAATTTTCAGGATAGTACAGAGACTGCACACCGCTCCCTGGTTTCCTCTGTGGTGACACCTTACATAACTGGGCTGCAGTAGTAAAGCTAGGGACTCCACAGTGCGACCTCTCACGGGCACGACTGGTTATACGCCATCTGCCGTGGTACCCACCTGGCATTCCTTAACCAATCAGGACACGAGTATTCCGTTACCACCATCCTGCTCCCTCGTGGTGGCCACATCCTCCCCTCTCCCTAAACCCTAATGATCACTCACCTGTTTCTCACCTCTACAAGGTTGTCATCGAAAGGGGTCTTCACAAAGTTCAGAAAACATGAGCATCGTTAAAAGAAAAAAAAAAAAAAACCCTATATGTGGGTTTAAAAAAAAAATTGCACAGAAATAAATTCATTAAATTCTGTTTCCCATGAACATTTTGAAGTCTTCTCATAACGGATCAGGCACCACTGTGTGACATTCTGACCTGACTTTTCTCACTCAATATTATGCCGCGAGGTCTTTGCAAGTCGTTGCATACGTCAAGAGCACACTCTGTTTTGTAGCCGTATAGTTGTGTGTGGTAGGCATTGCCGCTACAGAAGCACCCGCTTACAAAGGAGCACTGAGGGAATTTCCAGGCTGGGGTATTACAAATGAACTGCCGTGAGCAAACACATGCACAGCTTCGTAAGGATTTAAACTCTCGCTTCTCTGGAATAAATGCTCAGGATCACAACTGCTGAGTCACGTGGTAAAGGGACAAGGGGTCTTTAGAATATTCCCAAAAATGGGACCAGCAGTTAACACAATGGCTATGTCACTGGACTCCCATGTAGTTGACCACAGTTCAAGTCCCGGCCCTGGTGGCTTAAACTCACGCCGGGTGCATGTGCATGCGTGCCCAAGATTCCAAGATGAGATTGGAGGAGAAGGGATTGCAGCATGGCCATGCCCCCTTGGGGGGGGTGATTTCTCACTTTCTGTCTCTCTGTCTCTCTCTGTCTGTCTGGCAAGTGCACACATCCTATAGCAAAATAATAATAATAATAATAATAATAATAATACAAAAAAAAACCCTCTCCAAAAAAAATAAAAAAATAATATTCCCAAATATGCATATTAGGGAAATAAATAAAACCTATGTGTGGGTTTCAATTTTTTTAATCCAAAATAAACTCACACTTTAATTCCATTTTGTCATGAACTTTTCAAAGTCCCTTTATAGTTTCAGTTTTTTAAGAAACTGCCAATTTTCCAGAGTGACTGACTTCTCCAGTATTCACTCTGGGATATGCGAGGCAAAAAGGAATAGAAAACCCAGGGACCAATGGATGGCATAGTGAGAAAGTACAGTGTTCTTTAAGGCAATCCCACAGGGGAAGGTTCCTGGTTCAAGTCCAGAGACCTCCTTGAACATCCCGGCCACATGCTCACCTGTGATCTTGGGCTGGCTGGAGCTGGTCTCGTAGCACTGAAACCCTGTTGTGCATCTCTCTCTCTGTGTCTTTATCATTCATGGAGGAAACGAATAGATTAAAAGAAAAAGAAAACTCATAAAGCTCACAGACAAGTCACTGCTGGTCCTTCGGCCCTGAGCAGACCCCTCATGTCTGTCCCATAGACTCAGCCGTGGCTGGGAGTTGCTGGGAACAGGACTAGGGAGCAGAGCCCTGTTCCATCTTTTTGGAAGCAGAAGTCTTTTTAAAACATATCTTCTTAAATGATGATTTCATTTTCAAAAAAATTACTTTTTCTCATGACAGTTCTATAGCTAGATTCATTAGTGGACAAATGAGTTATTTTTTTCAGGTATTGAACTTTACCACAAAAGTAGCATTTGTGTTCATTAAAATTTGAAAGCAAATATAAACAACAAATAGTTCTGATGATAACTGCCTCGTTTTAATATTTATGTAGGGGCTGCTGCATCATAAATATTGAGTTAGGCTATTATCCTTGTCTATCCCGGCTGTTAATAAATGGAAAATCTGGCAAACGCTACTGCATCTATGCCTTAGTTAGCTTTGAACTTAAGAATAGAAAATGTATTTCCTCATTAAAGTTTGAGGAATGTCTATTTTGTGAATAGAATTTCCACAGATTCTGTTTGGTGATCACTCTCCGACCACCACGATATTCCCCCAGACTTGTCCTATCTTCATCATTTTTGTAAATGCAGATAAATATGAAATGATTTACGTTCCTCACAACTACGGAAAAGCAATAAGATACGTTATTTCTCACCTACTCATGGAGATCTTTTTAATTATTTGGGAGAGGAAAGAAATGGAAAGGAAGAGAAAGAAAAATGGGGTACGTCCGGGTGCAGATGGCAAGGGAGGAAAAGGAGAAGAGGAGAGCTCGCGGAAGGAGTGGTGTCCGGTCCAGTGCCCGTGAGGCCACAGGAGAACATGTTTTGATGTTAGGACCTAGAGTTTCATGTACTAAGAATGCCCCAAATCTAAAAGTCCAAATGATTACATTTTTCTGCCAATACCCCCAGTTTAAACTCAGAGTTGGGACCAGCAGTTAGCGTAATGGCTATATCGCTGGACTCCCATGTAGTTGACCGCGGTTTGAGTCCCAGACCCAGTGGCTTAAACTCACGCCGGGAGCGTGTGCACGCATGCGTGCCCAAGATCCCAAGAAGAGAATGGAGAAGGGATTGCCGCATGGCATCCCCCTGGGGGGGGTGATTTCTCGCTTTCTGTCTCTCTGTCTCTCTCTGTCTTTCTGGTCTTTGTAGTGAGTGCACAAGCCCTATATCAAAAGCAAACAAAATGCTCAAAAATAAATAAATAAATAAATAAATAAATAAATAAATAAGCACAGAGTGAGGTTTGAGGTTTGACTCAGCTACGCAGGAGCTCCTATTCAGGAGTTCAGTCTGTTCATTGTCTCCAATGGTGACTTTCTCAGGGATGAAGGGGCCATATGAACATCGGGCACCCAGCACACCGTCCGGTGCATGTCAAGCCACTGACACATGCTAGAAAAATAAATGATGAACAGAGCGTAATGGTTACATCACTAGACTCCCACGTAGTTGACCACAGTTCGATTCCCAGACCTCATGGCTTAAAACTTGCACGGTGCACGTGTGTGTGCGTGCCCAAGATCCCGAAAGCAGAATGGAGGAGAAGGGATTGTGGTGTGGCCATCCCCCTGAGGGGTGATTTCTCCCTTTGTGTCTCTGTCTCTTCAGTGCCCTATAGCAAAATCTCTCAAAAACAAAACAAAAAGAAAGAAAGAAAGAAAAAGAAATAGATAAATAAATGGTGGACAAAGCAGGGACATCACTTTCTCCTCTGGACAGGGGCTCACCCAGCCACAGCCTGTTATCACTCCCAGGACGATAGTGCACCAAACCAGAGGGGCCGAGAATATAATGCCCAAGCATGAGACAGCGTAGGTGACGCCTCACACGACCTGCAGCGGGATCTGCAGGGGAGCAGGTGGTGTGTCTCACCGCACCCCTGTCACTGATCAAGGGCAGTTACAAAGCCCCCTCACCCCTGATCCTGCTGGGCTGCCCCAGAGCATCCTGCACCTGTGAGGCAGTGTGAGCAGACCCACCTCCCACCACGGCAGGCCATGCAGTCTTCTACTTGTCTCCTGCCAGTGTTAAACAGAGACCAGCACACAATGAGAACAGTCAGTCAGACGGAGCACAGAGCTGACGAGGCCCAGCTAGAGCCCTCAGGTTCCAAACGCTTCACTTCGCTGCAGAGAATCCACAGACTTCCGCAGATCTCGCCAGCCTTTCACAAAGGCCATGGATAACCCATTACTGTTATCAGTTACCAAGAAGACCTTTGGAAGCTCGAGCGTGGGGCTGCTACTCCTAAAAGGAAGTCTACAAGGAGGTTTCAAAATGTTTATGGAAAATGGAATTAAGGAACAAGTTTATTTTGATGCAAAAAAAAAAAAAAAGAAAGAAAAATGAAGTCCATGCATAATATTTCCACAGCGTACATGTTTCAATGCATCTGTTAACACCCCTCCACCTAAACAACAGCACGGTATGGGCCTGTGTGGCCCTGCTGTGTGTGCGACTGCCTGTCCCCTCGGTACCATTAGCACATCACGCCAGTCCACTCGCTCAGAATTCCCTGGATACTGCTACACCAAGGCACGGCATTTCTGTCTCTGCAGCTACTGAGTCCAGGAGGGAAACGTGAAGAGAGGATGGGAGAGAAAGGCATCATGGGAATGGGGAGGGAGCTAGAAGGGCAGAGAGGAGAGAAGTTGAGAGAGGAGACAGAGAAAAATGTTTCTTGCTGGCCCTGCCTCGTGGCCAAGTCCACAGGGTACTGAACTGCAGTCCTGAACCCTGCATGACCAAAGGCAGGTTCGGATCCCACCCGGCGGGCCTGAAACACACTGAGTAAGCCTAGAGCACCCAAGATCTAAGAAGCTGGAAGCTTGGGGATGGGAGATGGTGGAGTGACACGACCCTGTGGAGGGAGCTTCTCTTTTTCTCTCTCTGTTTCACAAGCACACATGTTCTCTCTACCTCGAGTAAGATACAACTTTTTGTAAAAAAAAAATGTACTATCTACTGAGTTACAACTGTTACATTTCGTTTTGCTTTCTAGCATCTGGCTTTTCAATCCTTGCACCAATTATGCAAATAAATGTGGTGATGCCCACTTTACCGTAAGGGAACACGAGCCTCAGGTAAGTTCAAGTTTCAGAAGAAGGAGAGAATTAGGAACCCAAATCAACTTTCAATGGCCCTTTTCCACCTGAGGACCCTTGGGAGGGACTGGAAAGTGGGCTGGATGGGAATCAGAAAAGTAGGCTCTAGTTGGCTCTCGGGCTGAGGAGCTGCGGGATGCTGCCAAGACACAGAATGTCCTCAGTCTCTGTCTCTCGGCCTACAAACACAGGGCTGGATGTCAGGGGGACAGCCTGTAGACCTTGCCCTCAGCCACTGACTGCCCCAGCAGGGCCTGTGACCAACCCCAGCCACCAGCACCCTGGCCCTCCCTACTGGGGTCATCTCCCTAAAGGCACTACAGCTGACAGCTCCGGCCCTTCCAGATCCCACAGGCTAGCAGACCAGGCCGCAGTGGAGCTTTTTCCCAATATTGCTACTAAAATCGTTGGTAGCTTTCAGAGTTTGGAATGTGCAGTTTACTCGGAATGGAGCACCCACAGCAATTTAATACCCACGGTCATTCCAAAGACTCACCTTCAGATTTACCCACCAAGCGTGGACTGTGTTAACACACCAGGCAGGCAACTCTTTCAGAGGGACATGTAATCCGGCCAGCTCTTCTAACAGATGGCAAGAGACGGGGTTCCCTAAAACTAAGGGCTTAAAAAAAGGCCCCCCGGGAGGTGATTTCTCACTTTCTCACTTCCTCTTTCTCTCTCTCCCTCTCTTTGCCCTATTGCAAACCAACAGCAAGCACACACACCCAAAGAGCTAGGCCTTTGACCTGGAGTTATAAACCAGCTAGAACTACACTCACCCTGAGATTGCAAGCCTGAGTATCCTCCGGAAATGGAGACACACCTGAACAGTCACGAGGCTGCGTCCACCAGCCGAGCTGGCTCTGTGGCTTTCACAGGGGGACACAGCGTGTTCCACGTGGACACAGCAGAGGGTAAGCGAGGTGGCGAGGCAGATGGCAGGTCAGTTCTCGGGACACGCCTGCCCATCCCTCCCCCTTTTTCCTCTTCCCCTTCAAGAACTGAGGTGGACTTTGTGCTAGGACAGAAGGGGTTCAGCCAGAGTGCAGGGCCATCCAGGGGGGCTTAGCACCCCCACCCAAGGCCACCAGCCCAGGTTAGCACCTCTTTGCAGACCGCGTTCCCTGCAAGGATTCCTGGACAGTGGGCCAGACTCCAGGTGGATGGGGGCCTGTGAGAACCTGTCCCCACGTCGCGATGCCCTCAGCGGGCAGCATGTGGTGGTCATGCTCATGCTTTGGCTTGCCCGGAGCAGGGATCGCAGGTGAGGGCACAAGACGATCTGAAGTCCAGAAGCTCAGAGCCGGCCAGAGGTGCAGTGGTAAAACAGGGCACCGTGAGGTGAGGCTAACCCACATGGGAGGGTCCCAGGTCTGTACCTATAGACCTCCTCGAATGCACTGGGCCCACGTGTGTCCTACCCAGGGCTGGCAGAGGCCACGGGGTGGGCTGCAGAATCAAGACTGTCGAGGGTTCTGTCTCTTTGTGTCTCTCGACTCATGGCATAATGAAATAAACTGTAACCAAAAAAGTCCTGAAGACTTTTTTTTTCTTAAATTTGGAACTCTGGGGAAAGTGGTGGGAGACAAATGAGGGCTCCTGGGAGCTGGGACGTTTGCACAGCCAGGTCTGGGTCCCAGGCAGAGAAGAGGGAGGGACCACGGCGGCCTGTGGGTGCGTCATCGGGCGAGGAGGGACACTATCACACCAGCTGCCACTCTAAGAAACCAAGCACTTTAAGAAGAGAGGAGGGGGCTGGCAGGTGGTGTGGTGGTTAAGGGAGCTGGACTCCCACATGACCAACTGCGGTTCAAGTCCCAGACCTGGTGACTTGCTTTCTCGTTTTTCCTTTCTCTCTCTCTCTCTCCTATTCTTGCTCTCACTCTGTTCCTTTCCAGTCAAATTAAAATAAAAAAAATTAAATCATAAAAAAATAAAATAATTAAAAATAAAAGAGGAGAAGAGAAAGATGAAGCTCTAGTCCTTTGGGGATGAAGGCGGTGGTGAGTGCGACGCTGATGGGAAGTGGAGCCAGAGCCCCAGGACCTGTGCGAGGTGGCTCTGCTGACGGTTCAGATGCCTGACTAGGTTCCTGGGCTCTGAGTGGCCACACACCGGCCGCACGGCCTCTCTGCCTCTCTGCCTCTCTCTCTCTCTCTCTCTCTCTTCCCCTTTCTCTTTCTCTCTGATTTTCAGACAGTTCTCTTCCCTCCTCACTCAGTTCTGTCTTCTCAAGACAGGCACACAGTAAGCAAGCTCTCTGCGTCCTACACGGGCAATTCCAGTCCCTGATTGAGAAGGCAGCATGGTCACCTGACTTCAGGGGAGAAACAGCCTTCGAGGAAAATAATAATAATAATAACTCTGCTGGGCTTGTGCTACAATTAAAAGGTGAGAAATCTTTTCTAAGATCATTCAAAAGACAACTTGAGCATACGTACGCTGAACTCTACAGCACCAAGTACACGCAGTGACAGCAATGGGAAGATCCAGGGATTTGCCGCTGGTGTCCGCCCATCCACACGACCAGACAAGTTGCTTTGTCTGTATTCAAGTATTTGATGTGAAAATAAAGCACAAACTATAGGAAAATTATATATTCGATTGCTGAGTTACCTTTTTCTCGTGGGTTATTTTATAGATGCTTAGAGTATGAATGGATTGTAGTAGGAATTGTAGAAGTTGTGTTTTTTTCATTTTTCTGAAAAATAAATTTTAGGCCAAAAAACTCCAAAATTTTTATTTCACAAGAAGGTGTAGGTTGTTTCTATCTGAAAGGGAAAATGTTCACCTGGAATTCAAAAGGGGCATCTCTTATATTCCAAACAAGATTTTTAGCCCAGAAAACAGAGACATCGATAGCACTCTACCCTGCCTCAGAAACCCTGTGAGATATGAGCAGTCAATACAGCTTCCTTGGCGTTGCCAAATGTGTCCTGGGAGTCAAATAAATGCAAAGTAGCAATCATTTACCGTTATCAAGTAATATTTTATTTAATCTCCGTATTACCCTATACCTTCTAAGTTAAAATATGTATACTGGACACTTAACTGGCATCAAAAAAGACTTTTGAAGCTTTTATATTACTTTTCAAACCTTTCTGGGATATGGAACTGTGGGGCGTTGATTAAAGACGACGATAGCTATGTTCTTAATTGAACTTCCAAGCTTTTGTGATCACTGTGTTACTGTCAAATATTTAAGAAACCTAGGGACCAGCAGTTAGCGTAATGGCTATGTCGCTGGACTCCCATGTAGCCAACCGCGGTTCAAGTCCTAGACTCGGTGGCTTAAACTCACACCAGGAGCATGTGCATGCGTGCCCAAGATCCCGAGAGGAGAATGGAGGAGAAGGGGTTGTAGCGTGGCCATCCCCCCTGGGGGGTGATTTCTCGCTTTCTATCTCTCTGTCTCTCTCTGTCTTTCTGGTGAGCGCATACACCCTATAGCAAAAACTTTTCAAAAAAAATGTCTTCAAATATCTAGTCTAGGGGAGGAAATTGCTTAAGGTATAGATTTGGTCAAAAGGAAGGAGAAACAAAAGTTTAAATGATTTGATGATATCATCACCAAAATAATTTTCAATCAGCAAGTACACACTTAAAACAAACAAACAAACAAACAAAAAAGCAATAAAAACCCCAATGCCTCCATTGCTTTATTTCTCATCTCCAGAGTTGTACTTTTGTATAGCTCTCCCTGGGGCTCAGAGAGGGCTAGGTTTTCTGCAGGGCTGGCTGGGCGGGTGGCACAGCGGTGATGGTGGCTCCAGCTGGGTGGTGTCCATAGAAAGGACTGAGAGTTTGGTTCCTCAGTTGACCTACATGTGCTGGGCACCCAGGATCCTGGCTGGCTGGAAAGGATGCAGGGACCGTGGTGTGAGCCCCTGTTGAGGGTGCTTATCTCACTCTCTGTATCTCTCACTCCCATAAAACAAATACACTTTTAAAAAATACCTAAGATTAAGGTGTGTCTATATCCAGTTCTCCTCTGGTTGACTGGAGGTCAGTTTGCTTTATAGAAAATGACTCATGGTGGGGCCAGCAGGTGGCGAAGTGGTTAAGGTGTTAGGCTCCTACTTGACAGACTGTGGTTTGAGTCCTGTACCTGGTGACTTAAAGCTCATGCCAGGCATGTGTGTGTGCATGCCCAAAATCCCAACAAGAGAATGGAAGAGAAGGAATAATAGCATGGCCACCCCCCAGGGGTGATTTGTCATTTTCTGTCTCTCTGTTTCTCTCTCTCTCTCTGATGTGCACACACTCACTATAGCAAAAATCTCTTAAAAAGAAAAAGAAAGGAAAAGGACAATGATCCATGGTAAATATCTTCTGGTAACTGCAGTCCTCTCTTCTTTCAGAAAGCCTCTCCCTGCCTGTCCCACAACCAGCCCTCCTATCAGCAGTCCTGAAGGATGAGAGGGCCCTCAGTGCATGGAGGGAGAGAAGCAGGACAGCGAGGACCGTGCCAATGACCACACACCTGATAATGAAGCTGACATGTTTGGACAAAGCAACCCAATTTGCATTTGTCACCAGAGTGAGACATCAGCAGTGTGAATGTTGAGAGGGCCAGATGTGCCCCAGCAGGGCTGCCACCTCAGACGCCCATGGTGCTACCAACACCAGGGAGGCTGCCAGCCCAGGGGACACTCTGGCCTCCCAAGTCCCAGGTTCTGCCAGACACAGCCAAAGAACAGAGACATATGTGCTTCCTCAAGGCCGCGGGGTCCTGGCTAACGGATGGGGACAAATTAGCCAGTGTCCCCTGTGCACTAAATTCATGGTCCTTGGAGATGGTCCTACTTTAAGTATGACACCTCATCGTCTCTTCTAACTCCTCCCCACGCACGCCCTTCCTGCGCTCTGGGAGATGCAGACCTTTTACCAGACGCACTATTCTGAGTTGGTCTGTGCGGCTTCGTCAGTGTCACCAAATTCTCACTCATCTTCCATTGCTTCCAAACCGCAGCAAAAATAGCAGCCTAGGATCGGCTTAGCGTAGACCATGTTATGCCCTGGTAGATGGGAGTAACACTTTGGCACTCTACCTGAGCTCTCTCTGACTGTGTCATCATTGTAAGACAGGAGTTTTCTATTAGCCTTCGGTAGAATGCCTAAGTTATCTGTTGGCTCGTTGGGAAAATCACCATACCTTTTTGCATAGAAAAACATAGAAAGATATGTCATGGCTTTCCCGATGACCTAATGTTTTAGGCAACCGTGTGGTTTAAGGCAGACGTCAGCAAACACTTTTTCTATAAAGGACCAATGATAAACTGTCGGGCTTTGTGAGTCTCCATAGTCGTTCAACCCCAGAACACATCACAGATGGCGAGTGAGTGAGCAGGTGCCACTGCACGCCGGGGCAACTTTCTGTACAGAGGTGGGCCGTGGGCCATGGGCCAGCTTGGTCCCACTGACCACCCACCTTTGGTCTCTGGTTCAGAGGCAGAAGATTACTGTGCTACTGTGACGTAAGGATTTTGACTTTCACTGGACTTTTGTCTTTGGTTTTTGTTTGTTTGTTTGTTTGTTTGTTTGAGAGGTTTTTCACTACAGGGCGGATGCGCTCGCCAGACAGACAGAGAGAGACAGAGAGACAGAAAGCGAGAAATCACCCCCCAGAGGGGATGGCCACGCCACAATCCCTTCTCCTCCATTCTCTTCTCGGGATCTTGGGCACACATGCACACACGCCCGGCGTGGGTTTTAAGCCACCGGGTCCGGGACACAAACCACAGTCGATTATGTGGGAGGGAGTCCAGCGACATAGCCATTACGCTAACTGCTGGTTCCCTTGTCTTTGGTTTCTGACACAGCTACAGGACCACTCCAGAAAAGGAACAGTGAAAGACTGTCCCCTTTTTTCTACCACCCCGGAGTGGATCGTAGAAACTGCAATCTTTCTTCACATTGAAGACTCTCCCTCCACAGGGCCCTGCCCCATGTGGGAGGGGAGAGGTGGCGGTGAAGAACGCGGTGAAAAACGCCCCCGGGAGAGGCCGGGAACCTGGACAGACCTTCTGAGTTTCCCCACCTGTCTATTGGCATTCTACACGGACGCAATGAGGTCCCCTTCAAAACCCTCACAGCACGGGGTTCAGGGAGCTTCCAGACAGATGAGCACAAGATTTCTGGAGACGGTGTGCTGGAACAGGCGTGGAAGCTCCTCACGCCCTGCCCTGTGTGTCTCTTCGTCGACATGCTTTACGATAAACTGGCAATCACAGCTTGGTCCCACTTGGTCTCAGTTCTGTGAGCCACTCTAGCAAGTTCATCAAACCCAAGAAAGAGAGGGGGCTGTAGAAACCCCAATTTTGAGCCAGTCGGTCAGACGTTCCTGAGGCCTGGACTTGTGGTTGCCCTTTAAACTGGGAGCAGGGCAAGCTCGAAGACTGAGCCCTCCGCCTATGGATCGGACGCTGCCTCCAGGTAGACAGTGTCAGAACTGGCCCAGCTGTGCCCACGGCCAAACTGGTTGTTTGCTGGTGGGGGACAGTTCTCACATATTTAGGGTCACAGAGTAATCTGTGTAGTGAGAGGCAAAAGTGGAGGAAAAACTGTGTTTTCCTGGACTCATAATTATCCAGAGGCTAACTTTAGAGTTTTCAGATTTTGTCCTGATTTGGAGAAAGAGTCAGCAAACCCACCGTCTAGCAGAGAGGCAGGGCTCTTAAAGCCAGGCCCGACCTCGGGCCTTCTCGCACAGCTGAACGGCCTCAGCAAAGTCCCCTGCCTTCTAAACCTACAAAACAGTCCCCTTCTCCAGGGTGCCAGTTTGTCACCGGGATTAAATCAGATGGTGTCTCACGAGCTTGGACCCGTGCAGCAAACAGAACAAGTTAGACCCCGCTACCTCCAGGGCTAGGCCCCGTCCCACCCATAGCCTGAAGCCCTTCATTCACTGCCCTGCCTCCCTCAGACTCTTCCAAGGTGTCCTCTTCCTGGTGCCAGGACACCTGGATGTGTGTCCCCCAAGGTTCTGACCTCAGCCCTCCTCTCCCTCCTGGAAGAAGGTTGGGTTATCCCCTACCCTCATAAGCTCAGTACTGGGGACCTGCAAATTAAAGTGACAAAAGACAGATTAGCAAGAGAAAAGGCAGGTTTCTATTCGTGCACAGAAAAGGAGTTCTCAGAAAAGTAAGATTGGGGACTGTGAGAATTTGAGGTTTGTATACCTCCTAGGACACAAGAGTGGGGGAGGAGGACATGTATGGGAAAACGTGGCTTAGGAAAGACAAAGGGCAGTAAGGAGAAGAGATGGGGGATGCGACAGTTTGTGACCGCGTCTGTTTAGGTGTGGCACCAAAGTGCCTGTGTCTGGTGATAAGTCAGTCTTCCCCAGTTGTGAAGCTCACAGAGAGGGGATCTATGACAATTGCATTATTTTGGGAGGTTTGCTTTTAAACGGATAAGGGAGTTCAGGAAATATAGCTTATTCCCAGGTGCCTTCAGCTCAAATCAGTTCTGTGGCATGCAGCGCATTGTGGGCCTCTTCAATGCAGACTCAATCCCACGCTTCCACCCAAAGTCCTGAACCAAGGATTGCCACAGGAACTCCTCTCTCAGCTCTAGGCCATCCTCAGGAAGCCCCTCCCACACCTGACCCACAGCAGGGCCCACTAAGGGCTGGCTTTGAAAGCAAAGCCCTTGGGCCATGCTGCTGTGTAAGGCAGTGCAGAGGCCATAGGGAAGGTCCTGCGTTTGTGGCCTAGGTCTCCCTGTGCATGATCCCTATGTGAAGAGCTTGTTGGAGATGCCACCTTCTCATTCTCTCTCACTCTCTCTCTCTCTTTTTCTCTTGCTGTAAAAAAAAAAAAGGAAGAAAGAAAAAGAAAAGAGAAAAGAAAAAAAGAAGAAAAGAAAAGAAAAGAAAAGAGAAAAAAAAAGAAAAGAAAAAAGAAAGCCCACAGCCTAGCTGATTGCTGCGAGTCCTGGTCCCCCACCTTTCATTTCAGTTCCTTGCATCACAGTGTCCCAGCCCTCAGTGGACACGCACCCCATCCCTGACATCCACACCACTGCCACATCCTGCCAGTCGACATCGAAACTGTCTGCACACCTCCCTTCCCCTTCCCTCCCATCTTATCTCCGATCCTCAGTCTCAGCCAGGCATTGAGGACCCTTCTGGACCAATTCTGCTGCCAAACCAGGCTGTTTTGATTAGAAACATGAGCTTTCTGGCTGACTCCTCCGCTTTTCCCCATGCTGTTCCTTCTGCCCAGAACACCATCACCTCAGTCTGTCTTGCTGTTCCTTCTGCCCGGAACACCATCACCTCAGTCTGTCTTTCAAAGCCCTGCTTGCCATTCAGAGTTTTTCCTGGAGCCATCTTGCCAGGCCATTTCTGTGTGACATGCCCCTATTTAGGTTTGACTGCTTTGGATGTATTCTTTTTTTGTTTAAAGAATTATTTTATTTAATTTTATTCATCATTACTATTTCAAAACTTTGACCAGAGAGAAACAGACAGAGATAGAGAGAAAGGGAAAACAAGAAGGTAAGCAACCAGGTTCAGGACTCGAACCATGGTTGGCTATGTGGGAGTTGAGTGCCTCAACCACCATGCCACCTGCTGGTCCTGGATGTATTATTCTTTGGGCACTGGCCTAATCTTGCCCCGTGTTCTCTTTATCTGCATCTTTTCTTCTCATCTGACTACAGTTCTGTGGAGGTAGGTCTATATCCCCTCTTGTCCTGTCCTATATCCCCTCTTATCCCCTCTGCTAATTGCAGGCACTTAGGGTGACATGTTAGATGAGGGGTTCCTTGGCCAGTATAAGGTGTGTAGGAACCTGAATGTATTCTCCTCCGTGGAGAGAGGGGACGAATATGTCCCAGGGGCGAGACAGCGGGATCAAACCCACCTTGCCTGGCTGTGATTCCTGGGCAGGTTCCATTCTGCTGGGCACCTCCTCTCATCCCGCACTATGGAATAACAATAGCTCCTGCTCTTGGGCCAGATGAAATGCCTAAGGTCCCACTCCCAGCAGCTATTGTCTCCCCCTGACAATATTCAGGAAGGGGAGAGATGAAATAATTCTTCTCTTTTCTTTTTCTTTTAGAGTTTTTTTTCCATAGAGCATGTGCACTCTCCAAAGAGAGAAAGACAGTGAGAGGGACAGTGAGAAATCACCCCTAAGGGGGATGGCCACACCACAATCCCTTCTCCTTCATTCTCCTCTTGGGATTTTGGGCATGCACGCACGTGTCCGGTATGATTTTCAAGCTATCATGTCCAGGACTTGGACCATGGTCAGCCATGTGGAAGTCCAACACCTTAACTACCATGTCACCTGCTGGCCCCAGGATGAAATTCTTGATGACATGCACAAACTGCAAAAACTAGAAAGAAGAGGGATGAAACATGAACTTTGACACTTTTTTGATGCCCGGAACCAGACTAGTTGCCATGATACCTGTTCAAGTGTGTAGTTGGGTCCCTCTTATAACAAAATATTGTATTTGGGGGAGCTGCGCATAGAGTGCTAAATGGACTGAATGTGTCCCCTCGAAATGCATATATTGAAACCTTAGCCCCCTTTGGGATACTATTAGGAAGAGGGGTCTTACAAGATATTGGAGCAAGAGAGTAGAGCCCTCCTTTGGGATTGGCACCCTTATAAGAAGAGATAGGAGAGGCCAAGAGGTGATGCAGGAGTAAGGCAGCTGTACCCCCTGGGAAGAGCCTCTTCATGTTCCAGGGCCTCCCTCTGTACACACATCACAGAGACTCATGATCAGGCTGGCTGAGGTGGGGTTGGGTTGTGCTTGGCGACCCTGTTAGTCTCTTTCTATCTTTCTCTGTCTCTAAGAAAAAAAAATAAACTTAAAAATAAGAAGAGGACCAAACACGAGCGAATGTGCACCCTCTGTCCCTCTCTCACGTGAGGACACAGTGAGAAGGCACCATCTGCAAACCAGGAAAGGGATTCTCACCAGACACTGCCCTACCAGTTCCTTGACCTTGGACTTCCAGCCTGCAGAACCGTGGGGTCATGGAAAGCCTGGTCTGTGGCAGACTTCTTACAGAAGCCCAGGCCATCTTGGGCAGAATCTCTTTCCATTGTCTGAACCGGGATTTGTGAATGCTATGGGATATTCACTCTCCCTCTTCACCGCTGTCTCTTGTAGCCACAGAAAAGGTGACACAAAAACCAAGGAGTCCCTGAGACTGCCTGGCCTCTGGTCCATGGGTCTGCTCATCAGAGGCCATGAAACTTGTAGCCTTTGGACATCGTGGCAGGCGGTGGGGGTAGCGATGAGTGTGACATCAGCAAACACAGATGCCTGAAAAGGAGCCCTACCACCTGCCTCCGATGACCATCTCAAGGATGCAGTTGGGATATGGTATGATCAACACTGTCAAGAAAATCTGGAAATTTCCAGAAAACTTACCTTTTACTCACATTCCCAAGAACAAGTAGAGAAAACGTCTACAACGAGTTCCAGTTCTAGGACATATAACCCTAGTCAGATCAGGGAAAAGAGCTTTGTCAGGAAAATACAAAAGAAAGAGAGAAAGCAGAACCATCTGGCCAGGTTCTCCTGGACAAAACTATTCAGTGAAACAAGTGCAATGCTTCCAGAGGAATTTCTTAAGAGAGAACAATACCATTCACAGATGCTTATGGTTTGAATCCCTGACTCTAGCACTGAGATCTGCCCTGTGGCTGTGGCCACATTGTTAGATTTGATTAACCTCCACAGTGTGAAAGAAAGAGTTGAAACCTGCCCTGTACAAATTAGAAAAGGAGCCACGTGGAGAAACCTGGAGGTCTGTGTCAGCCCTCTGACACGATTTCTTCCTTTGGAACACATTTTGCTTACGAGTCTGGATGGCCACAAATGAAAGAAATACAAACAAAAAAATATTTTTAAAGAAATAAATTAAATACCTCAGATAATCTGGCTTCAATAAATGATCCCCTCTAAGCACACAGAAACTAGAAAACTCAAACAAAAGCTACCTCGTGGAACTGGCAGACAACAAGAATGTAATACACTAACCACTTACTGACCACCAACTCTGGTAGAATGTCTTCAGAGTATGCAAGAAATAAAGTCAATGTTTTTGAAGGAAATATGAGGGTCAGCTAAGTGGTATGGTAGTTTGGGCTGCTGGATCTCACATGGCCAATAGAATCCAGACTTGGTGGCTTGAGGAATAGGCAGGGCACAAAATAGATGCCCAAAATCCCAAGAGGAGAATGGAGGAGAGGGATTGCAATGCGGTCATCTACCGAGGGGGTGCTTTCTCTCTCTCTCAATCTCCCTCGGTCTATCTTTAGTGAGCACATGTGCTTTACAGCAAATTCCTTTCTAAAAATAAAATAACATAAAATAAAGGAAACTGGGGCAGTCAGGTATCATGGTGGTTGAGGGCACTGAACTCCCACATGGTCGATCATAGTTCAAGTCCCGGACCTGGTGGCTGGCTGTCTCACTTCCCTTCTCTCTCTTGCTCTGTCCAAAAAAAAATAAATAAATAAATAAATAAATAAAGTTTAAATAAATAAATAAAGGAATCTTTATTTAATCAGGGAACCAGGACTAGCCAGTACAAGAAGAGAAAAGTATAAATGAAAATTTTTAGAGTAGTCAGTGGGTGGTGATTAAAACAGCTGGCTGTCTGAGTCCCAGACCCAGTGATTTGAGAAACATGCCAACCCAGCACATGTGCGGACAAGCCCAAAATTCCCAGAGGAGAATGGAGGAAGGGGGTGTAATGTGGCCATCCTTCCTTCCTCACTTTCTCTCTCTGTCTTTTTGTCTCTCTCTGGTGAGCGCACTTGCCCTCCAGAAAATTAAAAAAAAAAAATCTCTTGAAATACTCTTCAGATAAAGTAAATTAATATCTCTAATAGCTCTATGCATCTAATGGGAAGGTATCTGAAATAAAATTCTCCAAAAATTCATGGAAAATATATATGATAAAAATTATGCATGGGTTTTATATATACACACACACACATCTTTGTGTATATATACATCCATGTGTGTATGAGTATATGTGTATATATATAGCCAAAATAAATTCACACATTAATTCCATTTTCTGCAAACATTTTGCACATCCCCTATTGTCAAGAAGGTTGAGAAGTATCTACTCATCCTCCTCTGAAGACTGAGTAGTTGACCAGATGTTCCTCAAGGTCTCTCCCAGCTCAAGGAGCTCTGTGCTCTAAGGCTGGCACCTGAGAAGTTAGGAGGGCTAGGGACTGGTAGACTGTTTTAAATCTGTGTGTGTGAAAATTCAGGTCTAGGAAAAGGGTAATCTACTGAGTATTCAACTCTACAGTGAGGTTGTCACCTAAATGAATCAGAATCACTTTCAAAACCCCCAAGCATGTTTAAAAGATGACTCAACTTCCAGAATTTGAAAAGTGGAGAAGTGAAGAGAAAGGGTGAAGTGGGTCGTCATTCAACAGCCACAATTCCCGCACACAGTCCAGGTTCTCCACATCCAGGTTGACTTCCAGAATGTAAGAACACAGTCTTTAAGTAAAGCTACCTACCGAAGTGTGTAAATCTAAAAAGACTGCTTCTGTTAGATGCTTTTAGTAAACATGTAAAAAGCCTACACGGGGCATTCTTGTGCCATTTTGGCATATTTGTATGTGAGTTACTGAGTAACTGGATAAATGCGGCTTTCAGAAGTATACGTTTAGATACTGGTGACTGAGTTGACCCTGTCCTCAGTCTTTCCTATTGTCATGGGAGATCTATTTTCACTCTTGGAGAAAAAGAGAGCTCTAGAATCGAGGGGCTGTAAAATAGTGTTTTCTTCTCTCTGTAGCTTTTCCTCAAAGCAGCCAGGAAAAGAAGCTGAAGGAGTAATGGTCTTCCTTCTACTTCCTCCTTTTCTTCTGGAACCCACTTAAAGGGAAGGAGCACCCTGAAATCGCGGCGAGCTGCCTTGCTCACAGAGGAGCCATTGTTCTCTTTGGTTGATGGGGAGAGCAAGCAGCACAGCTCCCAACAGCAATGGAGAACCATCAGACAGAGGAGCTGCCCCAGGAAACGCGCCTGTGGTTTTGTTGCCATTGAGGAGAAAGGGCAGGTGGGTAGCCATCCCACGGTGGCAGTTCCTGCCCTCAGTCCCGTTTCTGCACACCAAGGTCACCGTGCTCACTTCTCCACAAAACTGGGTGACCTGAAAAACCTCAGCTGCATCATGCTTCCTCCCCTCTCTGTCTGCCCACGAAAACACCAACTTCGTATTCAATGACTCCTGAATACATTAACCAGTCCCAAAACGTTCAAGTTGGAAGTATGCAGAGCCCATTTGTACAGAATGCTTGCAGCTCCCCGAAGAAATGAGCGCTTCATCTCACAGCAGTAGCTTTCAGAATGCCAAGAAGGCTGCATAATAATAATTCATTTTTGGTGCTCACACTGAGAGGAAAACCTGAAGAGAAGGAACCTAGCAATTGTGAGAGTTCAGACACTGCTCAGAAATATGTAGTCTTTTCAAACTTGGGAATTGAACCTGAAGTGCACAGGAGAAAAGCATGGCTAAGCACAGGTTCTGACTGGGGATTTACTCCTACAGAGAGGTGGACTCCCAGCAATCCTCGTTCCTGGCATGCTCTCCACTGGAGTCGCCCATACAGTGCGTGCAAATACATCTCCTATCTGACACTGACCGTTGTGTGTGTGTGTGTGTGTGTGTGTGTGTATCGGTGTGTGTGTGTGTACACTACACATAGGAAGTCTCCAGGTTTTTTTTTTTTTTTTAAGGTTTTTGCCACAGGGAACATGCCCCTTGGCAGAGAGAGACAAGAGAGGGAAAGTGAGGAATCATTCCCCATGGGGATGGCCATGCTGCAAGCCCTTCCTCTCTGTTCTCCTCATGGAATTCGGGCACATATACACACATCCCGAGAGTGATTTTCAAGCCAAGGGTCTAGGACTCAAACCCTAGTCTGTCATGTAGGAGTCTAGTATCTTAACCACCATGCCACTTACTGGCCCTTTCCAGTTTTAATTTATTTCAGTGAAGATGATATGATGGGCCAGCAGGAGGCATCATGGTGGTTAGGGTTCTGGGCTCCTACATGGCTGGTTGGGGGTTTGAATCCCAAATGTCATGGCTTGCTTTCTCACTCCCCACCCCGTCTCTCTGTCTCTCTCTGGTGAGCATGCATGCCCTATAGCAAAACAGTTTGAGTCTTGGATCTGGTAACTTGCTTTTTCATTCTCTCTCTCTCTAGTGAGCACATACGCCCTCTAGTAAATTAAATAATAATAATAATGATCATAAATAAAATTAATCATTATTTTAAAAAATCTTTAAAAACTGAAAAGCTTGGGGACCAGCAGGTGGTGGTATGGCAGTTAAGGTACTGGACACTCCCATATGGCTGACCACGGTTCAAATCCTGGATCTGGTGTACTTGTTTTCTCACTTTCCCTCTCTCTGTGTCTCTCCCTGGTCAAGTTAAAAAAAAAAATGAATGACAAATAAATAAAACTAAATAAATAATTCTGTATTAAAAAATAAAATATGAGTAATTAAATAAATTTTTTAAAAGAAGATATGACATGTTTCAGCAATCCTGATTTCTTTTGAAGCGTGAAAAACTGGCTCCAGTTGAAGTCACGGGGAGCAATCACATGGCATGTCTTGGGGTAATCTCCTTCCACAGCACCCAGGGGATGGGATCATGGCACTGCCGTTAGCAGGCACATGGCGTTAGTGCTCATGAGTACAGTTTAATGCTGTAGTTGAGAATGGCGATAGGTTGTGCGGCAGTGTTTCCCTCTGGCACTCGCCTCCTTGTAAGTGCCTCACCGAGAACCAGTGACCAGCACAAAACACACTTGGCCAGGGAAACACCTATGCGAAGGGTGGAAAATTCATTCTGCCACTTTCTCGTGCTTTCTAACATTGATAAGTATCGGTATCAAACCCAACAAACACCCTTTGGGTTTGAAGTCCATTTATTCTTGCTAATTCTCTCATTTCTAGGGGGAAACTCACATGAAACAGAAATGGAGCATCCTGTGGAAGTGTCCACGAAGCTTTGGGAGTTTAATATAAATGGATTAGGGGCTCCCAGTCACATCTCACTATAAATCACTGCACATAGTCAAAAAATAAATAAATAAATAAAACCCAGAACAGTTTAACACTTTATAGGCAAAGCAGCTGGGAAAATAATTGAAGACACCCAATAGTTACATTTTCTGATCACTGGCAATTCCTCTTCAGAATCCAATAACATTTACATCATATCCTTTTGCAAACTGAACACTGTGATTTATGAAAAGGCATGTTAAACATATACTAAATCTTTTCCATGATCTTTTTCAGAATACCTTATGTTTATCTGTATGATGGCTGGTTTGGTTTGTTTGTTTGTTAGAAATGAGAGCCCATGTGTAATTTCTAGATGATGTCTAGGAAAGCAACCTTCTGTGTAGTATCAATTACGTTTCGTATTTCGATGTGTCTAGTGACTTCCTAATAGATTAAAGTAGCACAACTTTTGGCAAACTGCTGCCCTCATTAAGACTGAGTTAGGATGGGGGTCTACACATCATCCAAAGAAATTCTCATTTAGGAGTCAAAGGAGGCCGTGGAGCAAAGCCTAACCCTGGCCTTTCCTGAATCCGAGGTGTGTGCACGTCAGACAGCAGGAAGGCTGGCCATGTGCAGAACCTACAGCCCTTCCAAGAATTTTTCCCCTGGGATTTTTTTTTTTTTTGGAGGGGTTTTTGCTATAGGGCACGTGCGCTCGCCAGACAGACAGAGAGAGACAGAGAGACAGAAAGCAAGAAATTGCCCCCCAGAGGGGATGGTCACGCCACAATCCTTTCTCCTCCATTCTCCTCTTGGGATCTTGGGCATGCACGTACACGCACCTGGCGTGAGTTTTAAGCCACCAGGTCCAGGATGAGAACCACGGTTGACTACGTGGGAGTCCAGCGACATAGCCATGATGCTAACTGCTGGTCCCATCCCTTGGAATTTTGTATAAGGACAACCACTTCAAAATGTGAGGCACATCATAAAAGGATTTAGTGTTTTCACTAAGATTTTAGATCAGACAGGTATCTAATCTATTTTCAAATACAAATGGGCAATTTAAAATGAACTTTCATGAGTCTATTTGCATAAGTGAACTGCCCAACCTTTCTTTCTTTTTTTTTCCTTTTATGAGAGAGAGAACGTGGTGGGGGGAGGAAGGATGAGAGGCATAGACAGGTATTTTCTGACAGTGTCTGGCTGTGTCACAATCCGTTTTGCTCCAGCCTCTTGTCACTCAAGGTCACAGACATACACACCCACACCCACTATGTCCAGGTTAGGCCAGAATTGAAACCTAGTCTCTCATAGGACTTCCAGCCTTCCAAGTGGTGGCACTACGTTTGTGTCACATGCTCAAGCCTGCCCACCTGGCTTTCTGGGAAGCAGCTAAAAGAGCTACAGAAAGGCCAGAAAATCCTTCTGTCCCCTCCCAGACTCTCGACCTTAACCCTACACCTTCTTTAACGCCCAGCTGTGGTTCTTCCTGCGGATTCTTTTTTTTCTTGCCTGTTCACTTCTCTAGCAAAACAAGGCTACAATATATTTGCAAAATATCATTATACAGACTGGACAGGAAGTTGAAGCAGAGGGTCTCTGCTGTGAGTAGACTGTACTCATGTGAGAACAGTCCCTAAAAGGCAATTTGACTGGCTAAGTTTTGTGGGTTTTTTTTAAGATTTATTTATTCATTTATTTATTATTTTAAATTGACCAGAGAGAGACAGAGAAAGATAGTGAAAAAGCAAGCCACCAGGTCTAGGACTCTATCCATGGTCAGTCACGTGGGAGTCTAACACCTGAACCACCCTGCCACCTGCTGGCCGCGACTGGCTAAGTTTTACATACTTTATGAACTAATGTTCTTGGCTGACCTTATGGCCTCACGATTAAAGGGGCTGGATCCCACATGGCCAATACCCAGTTCAAATCCTGGCCTAGGCACCTTGAGAAACATGCCCGAGACATATGCATTTGTGTCCCCAAATCCCCATGGGATGGAGAAATGGAGAAGCCATAGAAGCATGACTATGCCCCCTCAGGAGGTACTTTCTCCTTTTTCTTGTGTCTTTCTTACTGGCAAGAACATGTGCCTTCTGCCAAAAACAAACAAACAAACAAAAAAAAAAACAATGCTCTCATATGCACTCATCAAGTGCAGGAAGGTTGCTACAGCCCACAGCTTAAACTTCATGCCAAAGAATAGGCCTGGAGAACTAGCATTGTCCCAGTCAGGCTCCCTTCGAATGACTGTATAGCAGGCCATCAGTCTGAGTCAGGTTCTTATCATCCATGGGTGCAAACTTTTGTAGCTTATCACCATATACCTGCAAAACCTATTTCAAGGCTGGTTTAGTCTGAAACCTTGCTACTATCTGCATGCCTTTACCTGGTAAATGAACAGGATCATTCTTCTTCAGCTTTGGTATTTACACCCAGGTATCCTTTCGGACCTACATCATGACCCCGGAAGCATGGTTCCTCACGTGACTGATCATTCTCGAGACTTGGTGTGCTCATTGCCTGGCTCTGGACACTGTCCTCAATATTCCAGAGACTCCTCATGATTTTAGTAAGAAATATCAAATATCCAAATCCAAGAGTAGAAAAACAAATGCCTTCCACAAAAACAGTTAAAGTTCCTGAGGCGTTTCATTTGCACACTTAGTGTCTGTGAAATAGTTCAGCACATCGATCACTGCTAGATGGTGTCATTGGAAAACCTGATCATTCCCAGGGCTAACATCATTCACTGAGTCACCTGAATACTTCAATGAAAAATACAGATTGAGGGGCCAGCAAATGGCATAGTGGTTACTTCAGTGGACTCCCACATGGCCGACTGCAGTTTGAGTCCCAGACACAGTGGTTTGAAAATCATGCCGGATACGTGTGCATGCCCAGGATCCCAGGAGGAAAATGGAGGAGAAGGGATTGTGGTGTGGCCATCTCCCCTGGAGGGTGGTTTCTCACTTTCCCTCTCATTGTCTCTGTCTCTCTCTGGCAAGCACACATGCCCATAGCAAAAACCTTTTTTAAAAAAGAAAACTACACACTGCGATTTGCAGGCATTTATTATTATGTACATTTTCTATCTACATGTTATTTATGATAACCCTTTACTGCTAATTCTCAAGCAAACTCACAGCTCTAATAAGCCCCCCAAAACGCCTCGCCGCCTCCTCCCCTCCTCACCTAGCACTTCAAGTTTTCCTCCTGTCGAGCAGCCTCATTAGGTACCGCCAGCCTCCCACTCCGCACTGGCTCCTTTGGCCCAAGTGCTTTATGAGTATTATCCCATTAATCCTCACAAATGCCCCCTTTAACAAAATCCAACATTAGCAATGTCGGATGAAGAATTATCATAAATAATCACCATTAAATACCTTCCTGTCAAAATAAGTGGAAAAGGACCTTTTGCAGTGCAGGACTCCTGGTTTTTGTTGTTTATTCATGTACTCACTAATTTGCAAAATTCTATAATCCACAATGGGTTCCCCTGTCATTAGTGCTAATTAGTGGGATTCTACTGTACTAATAAATCAACATTACCCAAACACAGTGCTTAGAGATACGGGTTCTAATGCATTC